>NC_134409.1:139563558-139894554 GCF_038048845.1 Mixophyes fleayi
ATTTCTCCTCCCGTCAGATGCTGCTCACTCTGACAACGCTTTATATACGGTCTTCCTAAGCTATTAATAACAATGCTGAAGTATTAAATCGCTTCCTCTTCTCTGTACATGACAATCTCCTCCGCTCTCTTCAGATAAGTGGAGAAAGAACTGATTTATTAAACCTCCTCTGATTGATTTCACACTAAAGAGTAAAATATAAATGTTGGGTGTAAATACCCTTTATCCAGTATCTGTAGTATCATCCCAGTATTACTCTGTGTTACTCTGCTTGTGGCTTTGAACCTTCTGACACTGATCTCTGACCTCTACCACCGGCTCCCCTGACAATAGTATCCATAATAACTTCAGGCTGTCCCAGGTAAGGAGCAGTTACTATGGGTGGTGGACGAAGCTGTTTGATGCTCTCTTCCATGGAAACCTCGTTGTAGCAGCGTAATATAAGGCAGAGGGAGGAATGTGGACTCAGAGACTGAGCTGACCAAAGAGCATCAATCAGTTCAATATGGCTGACCCCAAATCCATCCCCAGCGAGCCCATGCCCCTGGACATGGAGAACCGTGACCCTAACAACATGAATGAGCATGTCCGGGTGAGTCTAATTTAATGTTTGTATGTTCCTTCCAAAGTCCAAAAATATGATGGGTTAATTGGCTGCTGACAAGGATGGACCCGTGTGTCTGGAAGGGGATATAGACTGTAAGCTGAAATGGGACAGCGAATGATTAAATATTCTTTGTACAATTTGGTGGTGCTGTATAAATAAGAATTTTGATTGGTTACGCAGTAAGACATATATTGGGTTTATGTACATTTATCCAAAGTGAAGTTTCTTTAAGAAATCTGCAACAGTAACAATTCTCAGATAACCTCTTATTTGTCCAGATTAATTCACTTCTCTTTGATAAATGTCCCAAAATATTTCCTCAAGCAAAGCTGCCAATCACTCTTCTGTTTGGTAGAATGAGATGACTGACAGCTCTGCTCCTGAAGAGGTTCTGCAGCAGCTGTGTGGGTTTAGCTCAGCGAACTCTCTCAGAGCGAATACAATTAGTATAAACGTTCAGTTGATCACTGTTAGTTTTGTGCACAAACTTGGGGGAAATGTACAAACATTCACTAAATAGCTGTTCCCAGGAGTTACGTCATTAAATCAATGTTCAGTTATTGATAAAAACTTTTATTTAATATCCCCCACATAACATGTCAGAGCCCCCAGCACCCAACTAATGTCCTTGTGCTCCATCCTCGATCAGACATCAGTATTGAGATCAGAGCAGTGGGAGAATCACATGGGATTTCTTGGTGGTTAGATACTACCGTGTAGAGGAATCTGACATATGTTACATCAACCTCTAACACTTGAAATTGGGAAAATGGGTAATGAAGAAGTTGAGCAAAACAATTATTTAGGAATTGCACCATGACAGAATTCTTACAAAATCCAGATTGAATTTTCTGCATAAACTAATACTGTCTGTTTTTGTCAGATCAGACCCAAAAGTTCAGTATAAAATTACTTAATTACTTGAAATCCACACCTATATATGTAGATTATTGGTGTGAACATTGATTATAGAGGCAGTGCTGCTTAAGAAATTGGATACATTATTTTAGGCTAAATGTAGAGTGTATATATATATATATATATATATATATATATATATATATATATATATATATATATATACATACACCAAAATGTTGCAAGATAGCAACGTTATTCTACTTAAATCCAGTTTGTGTAGATGTCTGTTACATCTTCTGTCTTCTTTCCCTCCAGGTCCTCTTTGAAGATGCCTTCGGAGAGCCTGAGGGGTCCCACAGCATCCCGGGGGTTTGGGGGATGTCCTACAAGACCTTCAGTGGAGTGAAGAATTGCTGCTACATCGTCCTGTCCGTGCTGTGTGGTTGTCCTCTGGCTTTCTGTTGGGCCCTGGACTTTGCCTGTGTACAGTGCTGCCACGTCTGGTGTATCGGACCCTGTGTCCACATGTGGAAGATGAATGTGTCCTGCATGAAGATGTTCTGGAGCACCTGCGTCCATTGTCTGTGTGATCCGTGTTATGAAGCCTGCGGCCTGTGCTTCAGCCTCATCCGTGTACAGAATAAAAACGGATAATACAACCTGTGTCCAGATCCCCAAATTACCAGCTGGACCATGATAGTCACTGACTCCTGAGATGTTCTATATATCAGCTCCCATCCACGGCTCTCGGCACAAGGTCACCACTGTGCACTGAGATGGTACCTACTAGTCATAAGCTGGGACAGACAATATGTAACTGATATATACTGTAAATGTTTTGTATATGAATAAAGTTTCCAAGCCAGACTCATTTTCCTGCATTATATATATTCTTTGTTCTATATGTGTCAAACTCTCCAAGAACGACTTATAGACTCTTCCTGACTACTCTCTGAAAATCCACCTGTATATTATATCTTACCTTACTCCCATCTATTTTACCCACACTGGTACACACTCCCACCTACCCTACTCCCACTGGTACACCCTCACACCTACCCTACTCCCCACTGGTACACTCTCACACATACCATATTCCCACCTACACTAACCACAGTGGTACACCCTCACACCTACCCTACTTGTACATATACTACTCACACTGGTACATCGTCACACCTACCCTACTCCCATCTATACAACTCACACTAGTACACCCTCACACCTACCATACTCCCACCTATACTACTCACACTGGTACACCCTCACATCTACCATACTCCCACCTATACTACTCACACTGGTACACCCTCACACCTACCCTACTCCCACCTATACTACTCACACTGGTACACCCTCACACCTACCCACACGACTCACCCTCACCTTCCATACTCCCAACTATATTACTCCCACTGGTAAACTCTCATATCTACCTTACTCCCACTGGTACACCCACACCTACCCTGCTCCCACTGGTACACCCTCACACCTATACTACTCACACTGGTACACCCTCACACCTCTCCTACTCCCACTGGTACGCCCTCACAACTCTCCTACTCCCACCTATACTACTCACACTGGTACACCCTCACACCTCTCCTACTTCCACTGGTACACCCTCACACCTCTCCTACTTCCACTGGTACACTCTCGCAACTGCCCTACTCCCACCTATACTACTCCCACTGGTACACCTTCACAACTACCCTACCCACACCTATACTACTCCCACTGGTACACCCTCACACCTCTTCTGCTTCCACTGATACACCCTCACACCTACCCTACTCCCACCTGTGCCACCTAATTCTCCATTACCAAAACTGTGTTCTCCAGTAAATAAAATTTCAGTTCCTCTCCATGTAAGATCTTGGATTGCGTCCATTTTATGTTTGCCATTCTTTTACAGCACTATAATGAGTCTGGATTTCTTTGTTCCTTGTTTTTCTTAACTTATGCTTTTTTATGGATCCTGAGAGCGAGGCCGGTGGGAGTATAAGCTCCTGGTTGGGCTACTGAATGTAAGAATATCCACAATAATTGGGCACGATGGGGGGTCTCTATAGGTGTGATGAAACCAACCCCCCTAGGGGATGGCACCCCCAAAATCAGTGCCCAGGCCCCCAGCGTCGGGGTTAGGCAGAGGACTAGCAGCCCTTCCCCATACAAAACACAACTCCCAATAATACATGGAATAAATAGTACATAAATAATCCACATAAACTGTACTGAAATATGTTCAGGAATTATATAACCCCAAGGCAGTGATACAGGCTGCCCGGAGATTATACCTTTGTTAGATATCAGACACGATTGGGAACAAAGAAGAATCCCCTGTAATGTAACAGGACTAGAGATGTATTAAATATAAATTAAAGCACAATTAGAGATATTACAAATGGCATTTTGAAAGGATAATATTTGGCCAATTTATACAATACTGGATTTTTAATATTGATGGGATAAGATGGTGCTGATGTATTTGGGGTTATTAAAGAGTAGGGATACATGGATTAAATAAGTAGGGCTGACAGGCAGCAATTAAAGTCTTCCATATATGTATAGGATAGACTGTGACCTTTGTCTGCACTAGTATTAATACAGTAACATAGTAACACTGGAGAGAGGGATTAGTGAGCTCTGGAATCAGTGTTTCTACCCCAGCACCAGCTATGATACATTGTACACCGGACAATACCGTGTTACATAACAAATCAGGGCTACTAATTCCTGATATCTGTACACTAAGAGGATGCAAAGTGCTACCATGTGAAAACATATTCATTATAAAGACATCCAATCATAAAGTCAAATATATCTTTATGTTCTAGCACCAGATTTGTACAAACATCAACTTATGAAATGAGAAATAGATTGAGGTCATTTCCTGCAGAAATTTATAATGAAACATTATTCACTGAACGCAATGAAGACGCCTCAACCTCTGATGGAGATAAGACAAGTCCAACGTGAGAAGAGAGTCCTAGGAAATATCTTCCTTGTTACTGTTTCCCCCCTCAGTAATAGACATGTTGTATTGTTTTATTTCGCGGTCCTGTGATTTCATCCTGTGGGTTCGCTGTTGTTGGGTAACGACATGAACTGTTTATGATGCGACTGTACTCACCTCTCCCATTGTTCAGTGCAGGCATTTCTTCCTCTCTTTAACAGACCTGGGCCCCCGGGGCTACATGTACAGGGGCCCCATCTGACAATGGTTTCCATAACACAGGAGTCAGGTTGCTGTCATTGTGGAAGGTAAAACACAGCAGCAGGAAATGTGCCGTGGAAACCGCCAGGTATAAGTAGGACAAGAGACAGGACACAGATCACTAAACCTCCACATGGATGACCCTGTCTATAGTGAGCCTATGGCTCTGGACATGGACAACCGGGACCCCAATAATCTGAATGAGCAAGTTAAGGTGAGTATTGTTGTAGGAGCGGGGAGAGGGGGCAGAAACCCCTGGGTAACATTGTTAGATCACCGAACCATTACAGAGAACAGTTCATCTACCGGATTCTGCAAAAGCTTAATTTCTAAACTTACACACACAAATAGTACATTCATGAGTAAAGTCTGAGGGTGATTTAAAAATAACACAAACAATAATGACAAACTAAAAAATTTACATCACAAAAGGTGAAAAAAAAAGTTAAGGAACATGAGTCAAATAACGAAATCGAGTGAATGAATTTCAGCCTTAATTTTTTTTTTTACACCAAATATTTTTAATTGATTCACATTTAAATTTACATTTTAGAATAAATGTATATTTTGTTACTTCTTCATAGACCATTGATATAATCAACACATTTACACAACAGTATTAATTTATTAGAATTTGGTGTTATTGTAATCATGGCATTATTATCAACTTAGTTTAAGGCCATATCTACCCTCTGCCTCTTATAGAGTGACCATAACAATGGGGACTAACAGTTCTCTCTGCAGATGGGGACTGACAGCTCTCTCTGCAGATGGGGACTGACAGCTCTCTCTCTGCAGATGGGGACTGACAGCTCTCTCTCTGCAGATGGGGACTGACAGCTCTCTCTCTGCAGATGGGGACTGACAGCTCTCTCTCTGCAGATGGGGACTGACAGCTCTCTCTGCAGATAATGGTTTTATGTTGCAAAAATTTAAATTTCTGTAATTGTTCTGCACATTCTCTATAGTGTAAGGTGTTTGTGTAACTGAGAATCAGGTAAGGATAACTGACCTACATAGATAACGATCAACTTGTTACTCAGTCCAGTGGGGATATACCCCCCAAATTTAAAATGGCCAATAAGAGAAACTTAAGGCGAGTGATGCACAGACAGAGTTTCACTTGAACACATACATGTAGATTACATACATGTAGCTTTGCACAAGTTATCATGACACACAGATCACTATTCACAGCTACATCTACCCCAAAACAGCAGCACAAACGTACACACAGGATGACATTACACTGAATAAATGAACCACAAATACACTCTATGAATCGACACAAATTCCCAGTCAGCCAATATGGAAGGAGAAGGGCTAACTGGGGAGTCCGTGTTATCTCTGGCGCATGCCACCATCATATTATACCCATATTATATCCATAACCATTTTCAGTGGGGCGGAATCTTGCCGAGGATGATGGGAGTTTCACCTTAAAGTCAGCATCATGGGCCTGATTCATTAAGGAAGTTAGGCAAGAATATGAGTAAGTTTTCTTACTTAAGTTTTCTGGACAAAACCATGTTACAATGCAAAGGGTGCAAATTATTTTATCATTTTGCATAAAAGTTAAATACTGTCTGTTTTTCATATAGCACACAAATATCAACTTTAAGGGGGGGTATTCAATTGTTCAGCTTGACAGCCAAAAAACTCGTGCTCTAAAACTATTACCGTTCATACGGTAAAATTGCGCTTAAAAACCGTTCATACGGTAATTTACTCGCTCAGGGAGCTGCGAGCTGAAATTCAGCGAGTAATTACTGTATTAATGGTAATAGTTTTAGAGCGCAAGTTTTCCAGAGGTCCGGACGAACAATTGAATAGCCCCCTAAATGTCAGTGTACAAATAAGCTATCAAGTATTTGTGTGTTATATGAAAAACAGTCAGTATTTAACTTATGTGCAAAATAATAAACTAATTTGCACCCCTTGCATTGTAACATGGTTTTGTCCAGAAAACTTAAGTAACAAAATTTACTAAATTTTTGCCTAAGTTCCTTAATGAATCAGGCCCAATAACACCAAAGATCACACTATATGACAGCTAGATTCAGGCTCACACACACTGCAGTAAGACTTTGCACACGTAAAGGCAGGATAGGCAATTTTAAACTTAAAAAAAACCACGTATGAATTCCAGGTCATATATAAAATATCCACAAGACGCTGCATTACAGTTCATCTCTGCATAGAATTATCTGCAGGGATGGAGCAAGTGTATTTCATGTCTTACGGATAATTCTTTTCATTAATTTAACTTGTGTCAGACTGATCCAAGCCCAATATTTGTTTGCTCTGAATTTTACCAAATCTTTCTTTCTTCTGAATTTTTTACCAAAGTCTTTATATCACCAGGGAGACGTTTGTTTTTGTTTCCCATGCATATGAGAGCTTTGCTCTCCTCTCTGCAAAGGATACAACTGTATACAGAGAGCATCTAAGGGGTATATTTACTAAATTGTGGGTTTGAAAAAGTGGAGATGTTGCCTATAGCAACCAATCAGATTCTAGTTATTTAGTACTTCCTACAAAATAACAGCTATATTCTGATTGGTTGCTATAGGCAACATCTCCACTTTTTCAAACCCGCAGATTAGTAAATCTAGCCCGTGTCATACCCAAGGGAAATTTAAATAAAGTCTAATGATGTAGGGATATGGCTGATGAACACAGAAGGTTGCTATTGGATACCATACAATTATGCCCTTCTGCATCACTTACATAAATTACCTCCACAACAGGATGCCAGGCCCCTTCCATCAGTAAGAATGTATTATTGTACATCATAATACACAGGAATAACAAACAGTTTTATGACACTTGAACATGACATTCCCTGTGAAATTACCAATTATGTCAGCAATATAAGAAATAATGAGATTGTGCTACAAGCCTAATTGGCACAATATTAACAGTTTAATTAACACCAGCGTTTTGCAATGTGATATCTTCATGTGTTTAAAGGGCAATTAATTCAATATTGTGCAATCGCTCCTGTGTTTTGTTACTTTTAAATGAAAGATTAATTGTATTTTGCAGAGTTCCTAAAGCCTTGTTCATGCCTTTAAAGCTGATCATTTAAGATATAATGTAACACTGAATTAATGTTTGCACCAATGCAGTCGTCTATGTCAGAGTACATAGAAGGTTATGGCGTAGAGAGGCTGATAACGCGCTTCTGACGCTGTTATAAGCCAGGATTGTTTTATAAAGCCCATCTGTACGAGCCTTTATATAGAAATACTGTCCCATGTTCTAATTATGGATTAATGTCACTCTACTGTTTATTAAGGAAACCTCCCAGTTAAGTCTCCTCTTATAGTGATCATCTTTTAATCTCTGATATTCCGACATTGTTCTGATACATTGTATAACAAGGGGTTAGTGTTATGAGCATTTATATCACAAGAGGATGAGTTTGGCATTGAGGATGTAACTAATACCCATCACTTAGGGATTCTTCTAAATCAGCCTCCTTGACAATCATCTTGTGTCTTCTTCCCCTCCAGGTCCTCTTTGAAGATGCTTTCGGAGAGCCTGAGGGGTCCCACAGCATCCCGGGGGTTTGGGGGATGTCCTACAAGACCTTCAGCGGAGTGAAGAACTGCTGCTACATCGTCCTGTCCGTGCTGTGTGGTTGTCCTCTGGCTTTCTGCTGGGCCCTGGACTTTGCCTGTATACAGTGCTGCCACGTCTGGTGTATCGGTCCCTGTGTCCACATGTGGAAGATGAATGTGTCCTGTATGAAGTTATTTTGGAGTTCCTGCGTCCATTGTCTGTGTGATCCGTGTTACGAAGCCTGCGGCCTGTGCTTCAGCCTCATCCGTGTACAGAATAAAAACGGATGAGGCTGGCTAATACTCGACCACTGACTCTCACGGAACTCAGAACGTGATAGTGTAACTTCTGCACAACTCTAAACACTCCTGCTGAACTCTGACATTCTAGTGTATCTATCTAGTGTTACATATTATAGTAACATACTTACCAGAGTGACACTTACCTTAAACCTCATTTGTGTAAACCACACATGACTGTATGATCTTCATATGATGAAAACACAATACACTTACCTTATATGATCACAATTCATGAATTGTTGGTATTCTCAAGACCCCATCATAAGACATCTGTACAATATAACTACCATAGATAGAGACTCCTGGTATATATCTACGGAACTAAATAAAGTGTATTGATCTTCTGAATATACGTAACCGACCAAGACTCCGAAATTTTTATATTTCGCTTTTTAACCATTCAGTTTTATTTGTATGACTAATAAATAGTAGTTTTATAGTGTAGTGTCAATTTATTTGCTCATTTCTATCCACGTTTATTATCCACAATGAAGTGTCCCTTCAATATCAGAGGATTTTCTCCATGAGTGTGCCTTCCATATAAGTAGTACTTTCCTTTATCTTCTATTATATACAATACATTACTACTGGAAGTAGCACCTCATAATATCATACTATCATATTAAATCATGTCTTGGAAATATACATTAATTGTAAAGATTTTTTTGTATGCGGGAAATCATATCTATTACTTATGTTATTCTAGTGTATCCGTCACTTACACCGATACACGGAGCGCTGGCAGACGTTCTGTGGGCTGATCCAATATACCGAGACTACAGCCTATCAATTCTCTAGGACCTGCTCTCATCTCCAAGACATTATGGTTATGAGTCGATCCGCTATTTTCTCAGTCCACAAAATGGCAGCTTCCATTGTAGGCGACAGGTCAGCTTTAACGATCTGAACCAGCACCCCCAGGCTGCCAGGGGGGACAATCACATGTTCTGTATATTTTTGCAAGTGAATTAAAAAGGTATTGGTGCCAGACAAAGTCTCTTGTATGATCTGTGTGTGTTCAGAAACGGGGAAACGCAAAGTCATTATAATATTACGTTTAAAGAAAGAGGGTTTACTAAGCGATCCCAAGTTTTTACCCTTAATTTGCTGTTTTATATATCAATTGGACCTTTCTTTTCAACCTTTATAGCTACTTGTTATACCTAGATGTGTTCACAAAAGTGCATTAAAACACATTATATTAATATGTTAAGTACAATATTATGTCACCCTCTGTATAAGGACACTCTGGCTATAACACGGAGTTTGGCTGTCTGAATTACAAGCTTTATCTAAAGCACAGAGAACAGGGAGGATAATGGTTACCGCCCTATACAACATACCAGCGGACAGACAGAGGCACACAATGACCGCAGTGTAGTACAAACACAACGCTCCATTCCATCCACAAAGTAGTCAGCGACTAAATCAGGAAACCAAGATGAAGTGAAAATATGCACATTATTTATTAACTGATTCTTTGTAATAAACCATTTGAAAATATTTTACAAGTAAATCACACACGCACAATATCTTACAAACTCTCTGTCACTTGTTGAACTTTTCTGTACAAATAAATAAGTAAATAAATAAAACTTTGCTCCAGTTAACGGAAAAAAGCCACTAACCGATGGAGAGAGATTTCAGCAGCGATGACCCTCGAGCTTCCAAGAAATATATATATATATATAATATTTATATATATTTATACGTATTTATATTTTGTTTATTTCTCATTTGGAATGGAGGATCTGACTAAAACGAGAGCGGACAGATGCCTGGCGCATACACAACCCCTCCTTAGCACAGTCACGTTCCCGAAACACAGCCCAAACACACACGCAAAAGCTACAAGCAAAAATGACCATTATGGGGTTACCTAGTGATTCCTATGTCCAACTGTACCCCCCCTCCCCAGACTCCAGCTAAGGTCGGCAATGAGGCATCTCTCGTCAGGGTTAGGTTCATGTAAAATGAATGGCGCCCTCTTCTGTTCAGAGCGGGGGGAGACGGTATACCGGATGGTAGGATGAATGAGACATAGGAAGCGACCTTGGGAAAGTCCTTGAGGATGAATGTGCACCATGGAGCGGATCCGGAGGAGGGTAGAAGGATGATTAGAAGACAAATAACAAAGGGGGTGAGCCACCCCCCCCCTCCCCCAAATCGGGTTATGTTACAATCCCGAACCAGCAGAAAATAATTGTATTAATTAGAGCAAAGTTATAGGGAGTAAGTTATAAGCAGTTATAGGAGATCTGGAGGGAAAAGTGGGCATCAAGACAAGGACGAGGAGGGTTATAAGAGCGAGCGGCAACGCTGTGAACTGCGCAGGGTTATAGGGTAATAGAGGAACGGAGTATTAGAGGGAAGTGGATTGGGTGAATGGAGGAGGTAACTGTCAGTATTTGGGTACAGACATGACTTTAATTAGAGGTTCGAGTTTTGGCAACTTGTGATGAGATTCTGCTTTCTGATGATAACACTACAGCAGACGTTATCTGTTCAGCGGAAACAGCGCCAGCTCAGTGAATATCCCGTCTCCTGTATTGTGCTGATTGGAGGGTTATCCTGTATTTATATTTGTGCTGACGGTGTGACTGAGCCCACAATTCCCCTGTGCTTGTGACATGTTTGTGCTCAGGACTACACAGAATACTCTAATACCGAGTATCCCGTCCGGAGGATTGTGTCTCCACACGGACATATCAATACTATGACCGATTGGCTGAAGACCGTCCTGCAGATTGTGCTGCTGTTCTGCAAAAGTCACAGTTTTACATGGGCAATAAGTAGGCATCTCCGATTGTATCCTTGGTGCTGGTGGACAACGGGGCATTTCTCGGTGCCAGTGTCATGGGCAGTGTTTGGGACACTGTTTCTTTGGTACAATACTGTACGGTCGGGAGCTGCGAGTGTCATACTTGGCATCTCTAACACAGGGAAAGACTAAAATAGGAGCACCAAGAAAGGGGGAATAAGCTGCCTTTGGCACTGAAGATTCTGCTGAACTACAGTCTCTAGAACCCAAAGGATTCTGGGAAATGTAGTTCTGTCGTGTTGGACCCTCAGAACTGGATTGTGGCACAGGGAACTGGGCTCTATGTGATGTATAAAGCACTACCCGGGAGTCCCCCCCCTCCCACCCCCGTGACATCGTCCCAGACCACATTTCAGAACAAGGGTAACTCCAACTCCTTTGGGTGTGACAATGACATGAAGAGTCATGATGATGATTGTGATGATGGATGAATATGACTTCATCACTGTGTTACCTCGGCCCCCTGACTCATTACAGGAGCTGTAGAAGAAAAATGGACGAGGAAGTCAGAGAGCAAAACATCACAGTGACTCCGAGACCCCATCGTAGATAATGGAAATGGGAAACCTCGGGGCAACAAACCGAAACCATGGAGACAGGAAACATGGAATCCTCAGAACCACAAAGTTCTTCTTGTCGACAAGATAAGTGCTGCTGCCAGCCGTGATGTGTTTCTCCTGACTGCCGCCGTAATATTCCGATGACCCTGAAATGTCTTCCTGTTGTCACGGTAAAATCGTTCAATTTAGGTGGTGGTTGTCGTGGTAACTCGCCTGTTTGTCAGGGTAACCACGTCACTCAACAAGAAGTGGCCGCAGGAAGGAAGAAGGAAGCCGGGCAGGTCTAGAGATCCCTACTGGTGGTGGGTGACGAGCAGCTCGGAACAACACACAACAGCAACAACTGAAGAAACAGCAGCAAGATCCAAGACGGCCTGAACATAGAGCCCCTTCCGCAGTCCGACGTGTCCTCCTACAAGAGATGAACACAGTTATATGGGACAATCAGGGCCGAGAGCTGTTCTTGTCTTACTGTGTGATACACTGTATACACTACACTATGAAAAAGATATCTGGGATCTGTAATAAATCATAGAAGTACCATTGTGTTGTAGTCGAAGCAGACATGAGGACCTTTGCGATATCGAGGCATCTGCACCAACTCGCACTGCTCCGGACCCTCCGCTGTGATTAAGAGTTAACGGACAATAAGAGCGTACAGCACTGAAAAACATCCCAAGGAATATAAATGCTCTGATTGGCTACAGCTCGTTCTTGCCCTGACTACTTCATCTCCTACACATCTGTGTGTAACCAGTTTAGTAGAATGAATACAACAGGCGCTATGACCTTTTTAAATGCAACTAACTAATAGAGAAGTCTACACCAATATTTACTATTTGCAACCCTTTACGGTGTCCCCATCACGCCCCCAACCCCTTTAGTGGAAGGATACAGCGTGTCTCCGCTTGGTCTAGCTTCATGGCGTCGCACTGGCTGCACATCAGCTTCTCAGCCACCACAAACAGCAGGTTTGTGTTTGACAGTCTTTGGGCGTGGAAGTAGCTGTCAGGAGGAGAGAGGAGAACACAGACGGATTAGCAGAGGCCTCTATAACCCCTACAAGGCCCAATCCACTTCCGAACCCGACTGACCGGGAGCAAGGGCCGCAGTCAATGACCGATGAGTACGTAGAGTTGACGTTGCTGAAGTAATACTGGGTCTGCTTCATGATGCAACTGGCCTCTCTGGACTCCACGCTTTCCGCCATGATATCATCTGTGAGGAGACACAGAACAGGACGTGTCCAGACAGAGTGGCCACAGAGGAAGTAGAGCGTCTTAGTCCCCAATGGGTCCCCATGACTGAGCGGAACAAAATGTGGTTTAGAGGAACGTGTAGCTGAGGCGACTCTCCAGCGAAAAACTGCGGAGGGAGCAACTGCGCCATTCTGTGTGTCCATTATTCAAGGATTCTTACACAACTACCATAGTAGCAACTGAGGGGGGCCACCTTCATGTCCAAGCCCCCGTGTGCATCAGTCTTACACTATTGGATGGTATATAGGGGCCATTACAGAACTTTGCTATTAGGATCTATTATTATTACGCTCATGCAGGCAACTAATAATTGTTTTTACACCCCCCCCCCCCACAATCATATTAATCTAGAGAAGAAAATTAGAAAAGAGGGGCATGTGCACAGCACATACCTGGACTAATTTCCCTCCAACCCAATCATTTTTGACAGCTACTGCATATATCAGTATTACGGACCCCCCACATCCACCCCCCCTGTGGTTCCACAAATCACCACAGTAACCTCCCAGAACAGTCCCCACATCTGGTCCTTACCTGCCTGCATCCAGCTGTTGTAAGTCAGGCTGAAGAGGAGATGCTGTAACAGTGACCTGTAGGGATTGTAAATTATAAGCAGGGGGGGGGTTACAGGCACACACAGAATATTCCTAACCAGCCGGGGCTCTCAGTGTTTCTGGACGAGCGTTATGGGACACGTAGATGGGCTCAGGCACTGAGAGACTCCTTACATATGGTCGGTATACAACACACAAGCAGCCGCACACTCACTCAACTTACCAAGCGGCTGCAGACGACAACCAGGCCAGATTCAGGACATCAGCGATTGTTGGCTGGGGGAAGAAGAGGTTTCAGCTAAATGTAATCTAACAAAATATACCTCACATATAGCAGCCCCCCACCAAACGCACTGCTCTTTACCCCCAAAAGGGATGTGTATGTCAGAGTCCCAACTCAGCCCTGCTCATCTCTCAGCTTACTGATGCTCCATCAAACGTCATGGCCTGTTCAGTCAGCGCCTAAGCGACAACTCTGAATCGGCTATGACTGCACTGAATCATGGGAGCGGAGATGCCAGCAGTATCTCATACACGAAAGCTGACATAAAATAGGACCATTTGAAGTTTGGGAAAACAAAAGTCTACCTCTGGCATACCGATGGCGCATCACCCGTCCAACAAGTAGACACAATTCAGACAATCGCCTCCTGCATGAACCATTAGATACTGGCTGCTGGAGAGTGTATCTAACCCACAATAAAAATTGGCAGTGACTTTTAAGTGCACTTTAGGGAAACCCACACAAAGGTGGATGTTTGCATTTTTTTTTATTGTTTAATGAGTCTTTGTCAGCCAGTGGTTTACCAGTTGTTATGGTACTGTAAGTCCCAGCATGTCCGCCACTTCAATACAAGCTGAATCCACTGTTACTCAGTTCTCCTTCTAAAACATCCTACATCACCGAGCTCCCACCACCGGTAACCTATAACATCCCGAGCTCCTACCACCACCAATAACCTATAACATCCCGAGCTCCTACCACCACCAGTAACCTATAAGATCCCGAGCTCCTACCACCACCAGTAACCTATAAGATCCCGAGCTCCTACCACAGGTGACCTATAACATCCTGAGCTCCTACCACAGGTGACCTATAACATCCCGAGCTCCTACCACCACCAGTAACCTATAACATCCTGAGCTCCAACCACCACCAGTAACCTATAAGATCCCGAGCTCCTACCACAGGTGACCTATAACATCTCGAGCTCCTACCACCAATAACCAATAACATCCCGAGCTCCTACCACCACCAATAACCAATAACATCCCAAGCTCCTACCACCACCAGTAACCTATAACATCCCAAGCTCCTACCACAGGTGACCTATAACATCTTGAGCTCCTACCACCACCAATAACTAATAACATCCCGAGCTCCCACCACCACCAGTAACCAATAACATCCCGAGCTCCTACCACCACCAATAACTAATAACATCCCGAGCTCCTACCACCACCTGTAACCTATAACATCCTGAGCTCCTACCACCAATAACCAATAACATCCCGAGCTCCTACCACCACCAATAACTAATAACATCCCAAGCTCCCACCACCACCAGTAACCTATAAAATTCTGAGCTCCTACCACCAGTAACCTATAACATCCTGAGCTCCCACCACCGGTAACCTATAACATCCTGAGCTCCTATCACCACCAGTAACCTATAACATCCCGAGCTCCTACCACCGGTAACCGATAGCATCCTGAGCTCCTACCACCGGTAACCTATAACATCCTGAGCTCCTACCACCACCAGTAACCGATAACATCCCGAGCTCCTACCACCAGTAACCTATAACATCCCGAGCTCCTACCACCACCAGTAACCTATAACATCCTGAGCTCCTACCACCCCCAGTAACCTATAACATCCCGAGCTCCTACCACCACCAGTAACCTATAACATCCCGAGCTCCTACCACCACCAGTAACCTATAACATCCCGAGCTCCTACCACCACCAATAACCAATAACATCCCGAGCTCCTACCACCACCAATAACTAATAACATCCCGAGCTCCTACCACCACCTGTAACCTATAACATCCTGAGCTCCTACCACCAATAACCAATAACATCCCGAGCTCCTACCACCACCAATAACTAATAACATCCTGAGCTCCCACCACCACCAGTAACCTATAAAATTCCGAGCTCCTACCATCGGTAACCTATAACATCCCGAGCTCCTACCACCAATAACCAATAACATCCCAAGCTCCTACCACCACCAATAACTAATAACATCCCGAGCTCCCACCACCACCAGTAACCTATAAAATTCCGAGCTCCTACCACCGGTAACCTATAACATCCTGAGCTCCTATCACCCACAGTAACCTATAACATCCCGAGCTCCTACCACCGGTAACCGATAGCATCCTGAGCTCCTACCACCGGTAACCTATAACATCCTGAGCTCCTACCACCACCAGTAACATCCCGAGCTCCTACCACCACGAGTAACCTATAACATCCCGAGCTCCTACCATCGGTAACCTATAACATCCTGAGCTCCTACCACCACCAGTAACCTATAACATCCTGAGCTCCTACCACCGGTAACCTATAACATCCTGAGCTCCTACCACCACCAGTAACCTATAACATCCCCAGCTCCTACCACCAGTAACCTATAACATCCCGAACTACCACCACCACCAGTAAAATATAACATCCCGAGCTCCTACCACCACCAGTAACCTATAACATCCCGAGCTCCTACCACAGGTAACCTATAACATCCCGAGCTCCTACCACCGGTAACCTATAACATCCTGAGCTCCTACCACAGGTAACCTATAACATCCCGAGCTCCTACCACCAGTAACCTATAACATCCTGAGCTCCTACCACCACAGGTAACCTATAATATCCTGAGCTCCTACCACCACCAGTAACCTATAACATCCTGAGCTCCTACCACCGGTAACCTATAACATCCTGAGCTCCTATCACCACCAGTAACCTATAACATCCTGAGCTCCTACCACCGGTAACCTATAACACACTCACCACGAAGATGCCTCGGGGGGCCGCACCTTTGTTGCTCTCAGTTTTAGGGGCGCACAGAGACTGATAGTCGTAGGACTCCTTTCTCGTGAAGAAAGAATTATTATACAGGGCAGACATGAGATTCGGATCCACCTCGCTGAAGAACTTCCCCACCTAATATAAATGGGTAATTACATTATATTTATACAGGTCTATACAACACAAGACAGATGGAAGAGACAGACTATGAAATGACCGATTTCTGGATACAAAAACAATCACTAGAAGCAAAACTAGTCTGGAGAATATAACTAGTAGAAGCAATTCTCAGTTACATAGGATTATTTATGTTCCGTGAGACAATTATAAGGCAGCTTGTGAAGGGGACAGATTATAGTATTTATATACGACTTGCGTTATGTAAAAGATTTACTAATACATAATAAATCTTCAGTTCTCTTATGATCCTGAAACATATATATGTGAATGTTGTTACGGTCTCTTATCTAAAAAATAAAACTTTTATAGTCTGTGTTAAAAAGAGAAAAGTAATTTAAATTAATTTTTCGTTTCCCTACAGGGGCATTCGGGAATCAGTTTCCTTCCTCTGATTTCCATAAGATGCCAGAGGGGAAGATCTAACACCGCTAATCTCGGAACAGAATGTCCACCACGTTGACAGGTTCCGCTCAGGCCTCGGGCGGTACTGGCAAAACCATTGTATCACAAACACAAAGCAGTTGCTGCTCTTCTCTTGTCACTTTACCATGAAACAACAAGTGGACGCACTGTCACTTAGTATCTGACAGAGTTGTCTATAGCCCTGGCAGCCAGAGCCACAACAAGTGAGAGGATGCAGAGACATCTCAGATTTCTCCACTATTAATTCTATACCCCTATAATGTGTTTCCAGGTTGGATAACATTCCGTATTGTAGCAGCCGCTGCCATCAGTTATCTACAAGTGTGTTTTCACTCCTCTGCCTCGTCAGCTCATAATACATGATTTGTGAATTCATCCCGGCTTTCATGTGGCAATTACAGACATAAATGCTCTGTGGAGGGGCAATTAACCTCACTTTACATGATACATGTTTATGTATGAAAGCCAGCAACAATGTGACAACAGCAATCACGGCGGCATTACTGCAGATGTGCTCAGAGGTACGTCGGGGTCTCTCCTTGTCTGCAGAGTCTCAAAAGAGTCAATTTGCTATAAAAATGCCAAGAAAATTGCATGACAAATAAAAGACACTTGGAGTATATTTACTAAGCTGCGGGTTTGAAAAAGTGGGGATGTTGCCTATAGCAACCAATCAGATTCTAGCTTATATTTATTTAGTACATTCTACAAAATGACAGATAGAATCTGATTGGTTGCTATAGGCAACATCCCCACTTTTTCAAACCCGCAGCTTAGTAAATCTAGCCCTTGATGTGTAAAAATCTGATGTAAACTTTGTCAGTTGTAGCCGGTTAATGTGATGCCGGGTGATACAGAAATCTCTATTTTTCTCTCTTTTGTTCTAGAGTTGTATAAAAGAGTTACTTGTAACATTCACAAACCCTGACAGACCGGACATTGCTGGTAACCAACGAGCGATGGGGTCTCAGTCAGTCAATGCAAGGGGTGAGGTCACTGAAGGACTTGTTAATAGGGGGGGTTGCGATGTTGGGATGCCTCCACCTCCATGGCCCCCAGTCCCCCTCAGAGCAGAGGTGTCTACTGAGCAGTTATATTACAAGATATGGCAAGGTGCGGCCATCGCTTTACGGCGCACAAATGCAACTTATTCTAAATGAAGCCCTTAAGAGTTTCATGAGCAAATTGTTATGGAAATCCCTCACTGCACTGTGATATTCATGGCAATTGGCTGGCAAACTCAAGAACAGCAGGCGCACATTGCCAAAGGCGTCTCATGGCAGATGTGCGCCAATCACGTGACCCAACACCCAGCCCTGAGGCACCGTCCACATTGACTGTAGAAAAAAACCATTATATTTGTTCCTCTTTCACATGGGTGTAAAATGCATCAAATCACACGGGGCAAGTCCCTCAAATCTCAAAACACAATGCCTTATATTAACAGCCATAAGTGACACAACATGACAGGTAGGTAGATGAGACTAGAGGTTTATGTTACCTGATTCCAGTGGTCCTGCTGGTTGGACATGACAAGGAATCCACCGTCATCAATCAGCACACACAGTAAGTCCTGTGGAGAGAGGAGAGATGGTTATAGCTGAACAAACATGGCCGACTACAGCAAGTCTAACAAATGGCACCGCTACGTGAAAGGGAGGAAAGGTGAGGAGATTCTACGTCTGACTGAGGGAAGGTGAGGTGTGGGCTCCTCATACTGTAATGTAGTGTCATGCTGCCATGAAGGAAAGCTGGGGGTGTCATGGTGGTGTCATAGAGGTCGTTGGGTCTCATGCTGAATTATATAAGGCCGAGAGGTGTCATGGCGGAGTGACGGACGGATGGGAGGTGTCATGGTGGAGTGAAAGAAGGCCAGGAGGTGTCATGGTGGTGTCATAGAAGTCTTTGAGTCTCAAGCTGAATTATATAAGGCCGGGAGATGTCATGGCGGAGTGACGGACGGATGGGAGGTGTCATGGTGGAGTGACGGACGGATGGGAGGTGTCATGATGGAGTGACGGACGGATGGGAGGTGTTATGGCGGAGTGAAAGAAGGCCAGGAGGTGTCATGGTGGTGTCATAGAAGTCGTTGAGTCTCATGCTGAATTATATAAGGCCGGGAGATGTCATGGCGGAGTGACGGAGGTCCAGGAGGTGTCATGGTGGAGTGGCAGAGGGATGGAAGGTGTCATGGCGGAGTAACAGAAGGATGGGAGGTGTCATGGTGGAGTAACAGAAGGCCAGAAGGTGTCATGGTGGAGTGGCAGAGGGATGGGAGGTGTCATGGCGGAGATCCAGGAGGTGTCATGACGGAGTAACAGAAGGATGGGAGGTGTCATGGTGGAGTAACAGAAGGCCAGAAGGTGTCATGGTGGAGTGAAAGAAAGCCAGGAGGTGTCATAGTGGAGTGATAGAAGGCCAAGAGTTGTCATGGCAGAGTGTCGGAGGTCCAGGAGGTGTCATGGTGGAGTGGCAGAGGGATGGGAGGTGTCATGGCGGAGAAACAGAAGGATGGGAGGTGTCATTATGGAGTAACAGAAGGCCAGGAGTTGTCATGGCGGAGTGGCAGAAGGATGGGAGGTGTCATGGCGGAGTGACAGAAGGATGGGAGGTGTCATGGCGGAGTGACAGAGGGCCATACTGAGTTATAGAAGAGCAGGAGGTGTCATTGGGGGGGGGGGGGGGTTAGGACTAGGGTAAATAATGAATAGAAGGTATATGTATAAATATATGGACAGACACACGGACAGCTCACCTCATTGTTTATATCACAGTCCATCTCACAGCTGGCGGACGGACTGCATTGCTGAGGAAAGAGGGGAAGATGCTTTAAGTAAAAGGTCTACAACAAAATCCATGAGGACTGGGTTTGGTCAGTCTGAGAGGATGTTTACCGGGCCTAAAATTCATGGTATGCAGAGGTTTGTACAGGTAATACATTTACTGGAATACGTTTAATTTACATTAAGCTAAACTAAAGTAATATATACAAAACTAAGTGGAATAAATAGATGGGGTTATCCAGCTTAGACAACGTTTCTGACATTGTAGTAAATTCTCTATTTCTAGAAGAACGGGAGCATTGGGCTGACCTTACGTGGTCCTTGGGGGTTGGACTCCGATTGGTTACTGGCCAGAACTTTGAACTTTTCCACCCAGGCTTCAAGGTCTAACTTCACCCCGACAACTAGAGGAGGAACACAAAGAAGGGCCGTAGGTAAAGGACAGAACAGACATGACCCAGAAACAGCCTTATGTTTTAAAAATAACAACTATTGGTTACCAATTAACTATTTAAGATTCCTAACAATTAATATAAATAATATTCCTGTAGCTAACAGTAAACTAAGATTTCCAAAATTCAAACCTGAATCATGGTCCTGAAACCCGATTCCCAGTCCTAAATCAGATCCCAAGCTTGATGTCAGTGTTCGTTACCTCCAATACGTTAAATAAATCCCTCCCACATTCAATATGTCTATGACCAGTCCCAGGGGTCACCTGCAGGTTTGAGTTTTCTGCCTTCAATCTCCAGGTCCACCGCTGTGCTCACGAGAATCCCCACCGTGTTATTCTCCATATCTGACTGCAGGTACCCAGCTGAGATACGAGACAGGGACTGAATCATTTCCTCACCCCCTGGTGTTCCTCACACTCACTTCTCACCTCCTGTGTTCCTCACACTCACTCCTCAACCCCCTGTGTTCCTCACACTCACCCCATGATCCTCACACTCACTCCTGAACCCGTGTTCCTCACACTCACTCCTCACCCCCTGTGTTCCTCACACTCACTTCTCACCTCCTGTGTTACTCACACTCACTCAACCCCCTGTGTTCCTCACACTCACCCCATGATCCTCACACTCACTCCTCAACCTGTGTTCCTCACACTCGCTCCTCACCGCATGTTCTTCACACTCATTTCTCACCTCCTGTATTCCTCACCCCGTGTTCCTCACACTCGCTTCTCACCTCCTGTGTTCCTCACACTCATTCCTAACGTGTTCCTCACACTCACTCCTCACCCCGTGTTCCTCACACTCACTCCTTACCTCCTGTATTCCTCACACTCACCCCATGTTCATCACACTCACTCCTAACCTGTGTTCCTCACATTCACTCCACACTCCTCAGCTCCTGTGTTTCCTACAATCATTATCTAATGGACATAACTCACATTCTCTGTAGGGCGCTCGGAAGATGTAGCCTTTGTTGTCAAGGCTTCTTCTGTAAAATGTGGAATTATGAGGCTCCATATCCTCCATCCAGTCATCAGCGGCCCTGGTGACACAAAGGAGACGTCAGTGACCCCCGATATCTCTGTGCACCCCATGCACACTGTGAGATCATTTATATGCTAACGTGATCGAAGATCCAAAACTATTATTAACATCATGGAAGAAAACCGGATACAAAGAAACTCTTTTGTGTTTATTTAATAGGAAAATGAAAAAGGAAAGAACAAATATGACATTATAGTGGTTGGGACAATCCAGCGATAACAGTGTAGGGGCTACATAAGTTTATTTAATATCCGGGACACTTAGGGGCTGATGCAGGGAGAATATTTTGCCATATCTTGCTAGAGTTGAGTTTGTGTCTATGATTACGGCTGCAGCTGTGTAAAGTCAGTCATTCACAGCCTTTCAAAAGGCAACAGCAGTGTGTTACTAAGCTTTCAAGAGACGATTTCAGGCAGAAGCCCTACTTCAAATATCAAGAGTTATTCCAGTGCGTTGTATTACCCAGCATGATGGTTTTAATGAAGTAAAATACTTCTCTTTAAATCCCCTGTTATTCTGCATTTGTAATACAAGAAGTTTATTTTCCAAAAACACATTTAGTTGCAAATTTGCACCACTTCCATTGTGTAACTTGCACTTGACAGATAAAAGTGACTTGCTGATGGGTCACTGTGGTTCTGTGCAAATTTGTACATAAATGTAATCTGGGTAAGGAACCTTTATAGAATGAAAAACCGATGAGACTTCAATCAGTAACGTAGGATTCACTGATTGGCTCGTATGTAAGGTGGGAATTATTTCTTCAGGTCTTTAGAGTTCTATATGGAAGTTCTATATGTACTGCACAAATCATCTACTTTAAGTAATACTTTTGTTGTTCTGCAAGAAAAAGTTTTTTCCTGTTTTGAGACATGCAGAATTTTGAACACAATTTAACTTACGAAAAATGTGGTCACTAGGGGGGCACTTTAATATTGAAGGAGTCTATGGATAGTTTTCCATTTTATCTTGGCTAAGCAAGATAAAACTAACAGTTAAAGTATGATTAGTAATGACTAAATCTGTCTTTAAAAATTATTTCTGCCAAAATATTTCACTTAAGATTTGCAGACATGATCTAAATCGTCAGACTAGGAACTCACTTGTTGGGGAAGACGCGGGTTATCCCGCCATCGGTAGACGCAAACACAGCGAGAAGCCCGTACCTGTGAGGAAGAGGTGGAGAGAGCAAACACAAGCTTGGGAGAAGTACAATAGGGAACTACGGCTACGGTGGGGGAAGAGTTTTGGCCAATGAGGAGTCTTCATATTTATGTTAAACGATCTCATCAACATGTCTGGAATGGCTTATATCAAGTCCATAATGGGCATATGTACAGTTAGCTGGAGGAGATGGTTTCCCATTTCAACCAAAGGAAATTCATTTACAGAACCATTACTGCTACTGAGAGTTAGCTGTAACATGAGAAGGGTTGAGGTAGACGATACTTTAATGCTACATGGGGGAAGGGGGTGTTTATAAAACTTGACATAGCCTTTAACCCAGTCCTCTGCTTCCAATATAACATGTTTTCCAGATGTCCTGACAGAATCATGCCACCAGAGGACAGGGTTATAGAGCTCTGCTCAGTAGTATCTTGGGTCAGTGGCCTATATTATAGTAAAAAGTTCCTTTGATGTTTTAATAATTGGGGAACTGGTGACGTCTCGCTCATATCCAGTTTTCTCACGTGAGAAGATCCTTGTCCTTCCAGACCCGGTCAGCCAGATCCCGCGTGATCCCAGTGTCCAGGATAAGGTTATGTAGCAGAAAGCTGTCACCTGCAGGACGGGACAACCAGCGTCATTTCCCCGCATCCCATAAAACCCATCAGCTTCCTCCGTCCACAGAACATGGTCTACGTTACAATACTCACACTGCTTGGAGTCTGGGGTTACTTTCTCCATCAGTGTAATGAAATTCAATAGGAACTCTGTGTTGTTGTCTGACTGTTCAAGCTCCTGGCAGTATTGTCTATGAGACGACGATGGATGGTGGAAACACGGGAGGAAGAGAGGTGGGATATTAGGCAGGGTGCGGAGAATAACGTAGGATGTAAATAAGACGACATTTGTGAGGATAAAAAAGGTAAATGAAGCGGAGGAACAAGATACAGGGAAATGGAGAGTCTGGTAGGAGCCACCGAGGGGAACAGATCGGAGAGGATGGAGGAAAACAAGCGGAACAGTGAGAAGGAAGAGGTGTCGAGGTAAAGGAAAGATGTAGCGGATAAGAATGAAGGGAAAGGAGAACACTAAGAGAGGGTCCATCACAATGTTAGTTGTCGTACCTTGGAGCCAGGAACACTCGTCCCTCAGACTCAAAGGTGTTGGGCATCAAAGACTCAAAATCTGTAACAGAGAAGAAGAGTTATCCAGCAAGTGAGGTTAGAGCGACTCTTCATGTGTGACCACAGAGGGGGATTAGACCCTCTGTGGAGGGATTATAGTGTGCATGGGGGTGTACAGATATATGGTGGGAGTGATCCCCACATCTCTTCAGCCTGGTTTGTGTGAGGAGGATTCTGTGCTCTGGGGACGGCGTTTGTATAACGTTTGGGTGGAGGAAGGGAAGACGTCGCGCTAGAGTTTACTGGAGTAAAGCTAAAGGAAGAATATCGTGAAAAATCTGAGGTTTTTAACTTATGTAGGCAACCTGCGGCTTCCTCACTGTTGTGGTACTAGAAGGCTCAGGATGCCGGCAAACCATGCTGGGCCTTGTAGTTCCACAATAGCTAGAGAGACGCAGTTTACCAAAGCCTTATCATGTTGTATCATATATTCTAACTGGGTTATTTGATTCAGTATGTATGGAGGAAGGGGGAGGGTGAAACAGGTAATTATCTACTCTGGGATGTATTTTGCTTATTTCACCTTAAAAAGCCACCAAACCTGAAATACAAGCTGATCCAATATGAAAAGCCGCCTTTTAAAATGCAGAAGTCTACAAGTTCCCAGAGCTTGGGATGGTTAAAACTTTTGTCAAAGCTTCCGAAGTAGATTAATGCAAGGAAACATCAGCACCGGACAGCGCCACCTAGTGTCCTTCAATTTGAAAAACTATCCTCTCTCTATGACAATCAGCCAGTTATGTGTGCACTGAAAGCAAACGTTTTACTCTAAAATCACCAAGAAATCCCTAATTTTTAGAAGAAAAGTCACAGTAGAGGTAATTTACGAGGCACTAAACAATATGGATGAAGCTTAGATTTAGTTTTGGTTCAGCCATGTGCTAAAGTGATCGGAGGTTGGCAATATAACGCCGACACGTTTCTGTCCCTCCGCCCCTCAAGGAGCAATTTCAGTTTGCAAATGCTGATGTGGAGTGTTTTGCGGTTCGCAGTCAGCGGGTTTAATAAACATTTTTTTATCACTATTATATACACAAGCGATGTCAATATATGTGTAAGCTCATGTAAATTGTATAAAAGATTGAGTTCTGATATCATCACTTGTGTAATATAGGAACTAATGCAAACAAATTATATAAACTATTACAGATAGCACGAGTCACCCTGGATTTCAGTGACCTCTATAAATGGCCAAAGATTTATCCTGTGACTTCTAATATTCCTATAAACCTCAGTAGTGAGCAAGTTATCCCATGTATAATAATTATTATAATACACAAGGATAAAATGAAACACTATTATGTTTTTTTAAATACAATTTTGAGAGCATTTTATAATCATGGGGAATAGTGAGTAATATTAGTGCAGTAACACCCAGTGCTCAAGGTAACGTTTTCGGTGGTTTCTAAGCGCCTCAAGTGTCGCTGTCTCCACGTCTACAGAGGCGCTGGGAGCTTGTTGCGCTGTAGGCGCTACAGACGGTGTCTAGGAGATATTAGTATGTAGCAGTGTCGGAGAAAGACAATGGACATTAAGTAGCATCTTAATCGTTTGTAAAATAAGACTGATATATTAAAAACACATTTAGAATTTTTTTAAAAAATGTATTTCCTTCAAATATATGGTTTACCTTTTCTAGAGAGTGTATCTAACAAAAGATAATTGGGATTTCAGTAAATAAAATAAGAAATATTGATAACATTTAATATTATATTTTATTCCCTATGAACTTATTAATTAGTTTTGCGTGAGTGGGTGAATATCAGATACTAAGATCTAATCCTCCTATTCTTTTTCAGGTATTAATACGTTTCTTGGCCAATCGGATCTGGCGGTTACTTTACACATTTTAACAATAATGTCAGATTTCAACACTAAGCATCTTTGGTTAAGCAGAGAAGGAATTTAGCCGGATGTCGGAGAAATGTAGTAACCTCAATTTTCCTCCAGTTAATAGAGTTAAACAGAAAGTTTAGAATCAATAACGTGATTGATAAGTTTGTATAGAGATTGCAGCTCCCTCTAGTGTCCTACTGCTGGTAGTGCAATAAGAGTTTTAGAGCCAAGCTATAAATATATTTGTTTAAATGTCAGTGTCTGTATACGCCCCAGCATGTCAGATGTGTGGGTGGGACTTACCTCTGGAGTTTTTGGAAGACATTTTTCAGGAGTTTGCACTATATTCAGTTTGTGGTTGTGACAGAGCGCTCTCTACTAAGCTGACGCTTAATCTTGGATCTCAGTAAGTGCCCACAAGTCATGCATGATATATTCAGGTGTGAGACTCAACTGCACCATCCAGGGTTTACAGAAAGTACTGTGCTCAGGCATCTACGAAGCCACACTGGGAACCCCAGCCAGACAGTCCAAGCACACGCCAGCCTTCCGGACAGGAGGCACAGTGCATTGTGGGGGCGCAGTATGGGTGTAAATATTATTCTGAGACAAGTCATGTCCAAGGTAAGAAGTTATAATTCTTTAATATGAAAAGAGGATTTGTGCTGGAAAAATATAAAAAAAAAAATCTTTCTTTTTTTTTTGAAAGGCTATGTCAAATTTGCCACCCATAATGCACTGGGGTGCACAGCTGTGGGATGGTCTGGAAACACGCGATTGGTTGGACTGTAACCTTCTGATTAGAGGTCGAGGTAAGGGAAGGACAAGCGATGGTAGGATGGGGAGGGTAGAGTAAGACTACAGGAGACTATCATTGTATCATCAGCATTGCCATTGCAGGATCAGAGTCAGACAGAAGCTGCAGAGGTCAGTGCTGAGCTGGAGGATAACCTCCCCCTCCTATGACTTATTGAACCCCCTTTACCACCAATATCCCCCATCTCTCATCCCTCTGCAAAGGGTCCCACATTGCCTGCACTGGCTCAGCACTGTCCTCTTCCAGCTTGTGCTGATAATAGGAGGGGTGGGGGAGGTGGGTGAGAGTGGAGAGGGGGATAGAAAACATCATCAGTAGCTAATATCCATTCATGATAACTAGATGAAGGCCACGATTCCATCGCAAGTGGCCGTACAAAGAGGAGAGGCAGCAAGGCAGATGAGGGATGGGGCGGAGAGGTGAGAAACACACCCGGTAGCAATGGGTTAAAAGACATTTGTGCAATGTGTCCTCTAAGCTCAGCAATCCGGAAAAGAAGGAGTTAAAGGGTTGATGTAATGAGATGGGCTCATTCACGATCTGCAGGATCTTTAACTTCCAGATCACTCAGCGTAAAGGAGACAGCACTGTACAGAGAGGGAAAACGGGATACACAGCGGGAATGTACAACACAGAGGGAAAGATGCCAAGGATGTGGTGATGGGTCCTTGGGGAAAAGTAGGGAGTAAGTGGGTAATAGTCAGGAAAAGGAACGGTTGAGACAAACAAGGAAAAACAAACGACGAGGGAAGGACGACAACAGGGGGAATGGAAACTGAAAATCACATAGGGTGGAAAAGAGAATAAGGAGCAAGTGGGAGTACAGAGGAGGATTAGACATTACTTGCCTGATTTAACCCTTCATTACCATAGTACCATAGGGGCTAGAAAGCAGCCTTTGTCATGTACGCACGCACATATATATATGAATATACACATTATATATATATGTCGCTTCTGCTGGCTCCCCAGGAGACTGTTTATCATTGAGGGGTTCAGAGAAGGCAGTAATATAAGGGAGGGGAGATGGACCCACTTCAGATAACACAAGGTCTTCCAGGGATGTGACAGGGGGACACATACAGGGTTCTGTGAGGAGGTGGTAGTGGGTATTACGGTCAGGGTGACTGGCAGGCAGGCGGGTGGTAGGTTGTGGGGGGCAGAACAATCTATTGCTGGATTATACTTGCCCTTAGTTTTCTTGTTTGGATCTGTGAAAATCCACCAGAGGCAGAAAAACAACACAAAGAAAAAGAACACAAAAGAAAAGAAGGAGGAACGGGTGGAAAGGAGGAGGCATTACAAACAATATTTTATTCAAGAGCGGATTGAATAAAAATATTGTATTTCATAATTGTACTGAAACCAAACAGAAAATAAATCTTGCAATAAACACCATGAAACATAAGCAGCAAGCGAGAAATGGAGAATAAGAGAAAGAAAGGAAGAAGAAAGAGATAGAAAGAGAAAGAGAAAAAGAATAGGGTGGATTGGCAGATGAGAGGGAATGAGTGGGAGAGAGAGAGAAGAGCTGGTTAACAAGAGGGGATAGAAAGAGAGTAGGGGGAGAGAGAGTGTGAGGGGACATAGAGCGTGAGCTGGGGAAGAGAGCGAGAAAGAAAAGGGGGAGAGCGAATTGTTGGCTGAGGGAGGAGGGAGAGACAGATGGGTGGGCAATGAGAGAAAGAGAAAGAAATTGTTGGTGGAAAAGACCAGAGAGAGAGTGTGGGGGGATTGTGTGAAAGTGTGGAATGAGAGAGTCTGTGTGTGTGTGGGGGGAGGGGTGAGAATGAGGGCACAGAGAGGGGAGATGGAGAAAGAGGCAAAAAGAGCAGAGGGGCAGTCAAAGAATGTGGGAGAAAGAGTAGGGGTAGATAATAGTGGGAGAGATGAAGAGAGAGAGGGAGAAAGAATAGGGAGGAGAGAGGCAGATGAGACTGAATGGGTGGGAGAGAAAGAGTAGAGGGACAGTGAGTGAGAGAAAGGAAAAAGCTGGGGGACAAGAGGGGAAAGCATGAGAGTGAGAGGGAAGAAGGAGAGATGCAGAAAAAACAGGGGGAGCAG
Organism: Mixophyes fleayi; assembly: GCF_038048845.1. NCBI lineage: Eukaryota > Metazoa > Chordata > Amphibia > Anura > Limnodynastidae > Mixophyes > Mixophyes fleayi. Next base: position 139,592,306 of record NC_134409.1, read on the forward strand.
TGACAGAATATTGGGAGATATTGTAGGAGATAAGAGTGGGAGAGAGCAAGAGAGACTGGGGGAAGAGAGGGAGAAAGTGTGAGCAAGAGGAACAGAGATGGCGAAAGAAAGGATGGCGGTGAGGGTGCGTTTGAAGAGAATGGAGGCAAGAGTGAGGTAGAGTTTGGGGGGGGTGGAAAGAGAAAAGAAGAGATGGTGGTGAGTAAGAAGAGGAAGAGAGAGAGAGAGAGAGAAAGAGAGAGAGAGTATTATATATATATATATATATATATATATTATATATAAGCACAAAGAGAGAGAGAGAGATGTGATAGATGTGGGAGAAAAGGAAAGATGAAGCAGGGGAAAGATGAAGCAGGAGAAAAAGAGAATGGAAGAAACAGGGAAGGAAAAAAGAGAGCAAAAATAACAAAACAGAGGAAGACAAAATAAGAGGATGGAACAGGGAAGTTAGAAAGTAAACTGAACAGGAATTGTGAGATAAACCATGTGGAAAGAAAGAGAGAAATGTGAGAGAGATGAATGAATGTCAGGAAAAAAACAAGAGGAGGAAGACAGAAGAGGAAGGAGGAAAGAAAGGGATAAGAAAGTGAAAGGGGAGGAAGGATGAAAGGTAAGAGTAAAAGGTCAAAAAAAGGACCAAAGGAAAAGAAAGGAGGAACAAAAAGGGGGAATAAAGAAGAAGACAGAATAGTAGGAGAGAAAGAAGAGGGAATGAGAAAAGAATGAAAAGAAGAAGGAAAAAATTAATGTGAAATAAGGACTGTGAGAAAGTAGAAATGGAGAGAAAAAGACTTGGATATATGTGGGAACACGGAGATAAAGAAACATAAATGGTCATTTATAACACCGCAGAATTGCAGACACAGCGTATTTCTCCTGTGACGTCACTCACAATTGCGCTAGTATTTAACCATGGATTAGAGCGGCAACATGGTGGTCACACAAGAGATGAGACTTTTGGCTCCTTCTGATGGGTGGAGTGTGTGCATTTGGGTGATGTGTTCCCAGTTTAAGGGAAAGCCTTTTTACACAAAATATAGCTTGATATTTTAAAGTTGTTGGATGTGCCAGAGATTAATTGGCGCATGTTATACAGGAGAGTGGATTTTTATCCTCATACATACAAATAAAACAGGTTAATAATAAAAAGGAACATGTGAAATACAGACAGACACAATGTCACTGTATTCCTATAACATATCTGATACTCGGACAATCAGTATTTTAGGGTAACAATGGGGTGTGTTTTTTCAGGGAGTTTTTCACCTATGTATGCACACAACAAGAATATTTGTGCAAAACAATTATGCCCTAAGAGATTGCATTTGTTACTCTTTGCAAATGGGGAAATGTAGAGAAAAGGGTGAGATGAACTTTTCTCCTGTAATATGATTCCACAATTAGAGAGATGGGTTATAAACTAATACAAAGTAATGTGTTCATTGTCCAATTAGGAAGTGGAGAGGTGGATAACAGAGAGAGAGTAAGAGTAAGGCTGGTGATAGAGAGACCGGAGGAAGCAGGAAGAGACTGTGTAAGGAGTGTGGTAAGGAAGAGAGAGAGTGAGAGAGATGAATGAAAGTCAGGGAATAAGGAACAAGAGGAAAGAAAGACAGAAGAGGAAGCGTGAAAGAAAGAAGGGGAAAAAAGAGAAAGGAGAGGAAAGGTGAAAGGAAAGAGTAAAGGGACAAGTACAGGAAGAGAGAAAGGAGGAACAAAAAGGGGGAATAAAGAAGAAGACAGAATAGAAAGATGGAAGGAAGAAGGAATGAGAAAATCTGTTTGGAGGTAGAATGGAGTGAGTGTTGCACCTATGAATGCACACAGTGAAAATATATTATTACCCAAAATAATGTGCTAAGAGATTTGTATTTGTTACTCTTTGCAAATGGGGAAATGTAGAAAAAAAGGGTGAGATGAACTTTTCTCCAGTAATATGATTCAGTAATCAGAGAGATGGGTTACAAACTAATACAAAGTAATATGGTCATTGTCCAATGAGGAAGTGTAGAGGTGGATAACAGAGAGTGTAAGAGACAGGATTATGATAGAGACAGAGGTGTAAACAGAAAGAGACAGCGTAAGAGAGATGCTGGTGAAAGAGAGACAGAAGAGGAAGTAGTAAAACACAAAGTAAGAGAGAGACTGGTGATAGAGAGAAAATAAAGTAGTAAAAGACAAAGTAAGAGAGAGACTGGTGATGGAGACAGAGGTGTAAAAAGAAAGAGACAGCGTAAGAGAGATGTTAGTGATAGACAGAAAAGAAAGTAGTCAAAGACAATGTAAGAAAGAGATTGGTGATAGAGAGACATAGGAAGACAATGTAAGAAAGAGATTGGTGATAGAGAGACATAGGAAGACAGTGTAACAGAGAGTCTGGTGATAGAGTGACAGAGGAAGAGACAGTGTAAGGGAGAGGCTGGTGATAGAGTGACAGAGGAAGAGACAGTGTAACAGAGAGTCTGGTGATAGAGTGACAGAGGAAGAGACAGTGTAAGGGAGAGTCTGGTGATAGAGTGACAGAGGAAGAGACAGTGTAAGGGAGAGTCTGGTGATAGAGTGACAGAGGAAGAGACAGTGTAAGAGAGAGACTGGTGATAGAGTGACAGAGGAAGAGACAGTGTAAGAGAGAGACTGGTGATAGAGTGACAGAGGAAGAGACAGTGTAAGAGAGATGCTGGTGATAGAGAGAAAGAGGAAGAGACAGTGTAATAGAGAGGCTGGTGATAGAGTGACAGAGGAAGAGACAGTGTAAGAGAGAGGCTGGTGATAGAGTGACAGAGGAAGAGACAGTGTAAGAGAGAGGCTGGTGATAGAGAGAAAGAGGAAGAGACAGTGTAATAGAGAGGCTGGTGATAGAGAGACAGAGGAAGAGACAGTGTAAGAGACAGGCTGGTGATAGAGAGACAGAGGAAGAGACAGTGTAAGAGACAGGCTGGTGATAGAGAGACAGAGGAGGAAGCAGGAAGGAAGAAACAGCAACAGTATCTGATCCAGAGATTAATCTGAATGAGTCAAACTGAAAGACACTCATTATGATAGGGATGGACAGAGAAGTCTCATGCACACCGCCAGGCAGTGAGTGTCTGCCAGGCTCTGCATGCCACGTCAACTTCTGCTCTCACCCCCAGACATGTCCCCCCTCAACAATGACAAATCAGGGAAGTGGCCGGGGACAGGCGTGAGCTGGGGGAAAAGGAAAAGGGGACTGATCGGGAGACACACAAGCAAAAGGGAAACTTACACTGCACCTGGAGGATCTGATCATTCAGATTAGCACGAAGGTAATAGGAGCTGTATAGAGGTAACACCAATCCCAGGCTGCCGGGACAACACAGGAGAGAGAGAGAAGGGAGGAAGGAGAGAGATAGGAGAGGAGCGAGAGGGTCCGACATAGAGACAGAGGAAGACAGAGATGGGGGAGAGAGATAGGAGAGGGGCGTGAGGGTCCAAGATAGAGACAGAGGAAGACAGAGATGGGGGAGAGAGATAGGAGAGGGGCGAGAGGGTTCGAGATAGAGACAGAGGAAGAGAGAGATGGGGGAGGGAGATGGGGATAGGGAGACAGACAGAGATGGGGGAGAGAGATATCAGAGGAGCGAGATGGTCAGGGAGAAAGGGGGGATGGGACAGAGAAAGATAGATATGGGGAAGAAAGGGGAGAGGGTGAAGAGAGGTGATGGGATAGATAGAGAGATGGGGGGATAGAGGGCATGGGATAGGAGATGGGATAGAGAGATGGGGGAGAGAGGGAGGAGGGTGAAAAGATAGGGGAGGGACGGGGGAGGAGAGGAATGGGAGGGGGGTGAGAGAGAGAGAGAGGGATGGGGAGACAGAGTGAAAGAGAGAAAGAATGGGACAGACAGTGATGAGGGGAGAGAAGTTGGAAGGAGATAGAGGGGCAAAGAGAGCGAGGGGGGGGGAGGAATCAAAATTAAATAAAGACAGTCAGCGGGGTAAGGGACAAGGAACAAGAGGAAAGGAGAAAAATGTTACTAGAGGTTCAGCAACCAAATACTTTAATAAAATAAATAGTTTTTCTAATAAATCTTTATAGGGACACTAAGCTCTTACAGAAACAAAATGTCACATTTTTCTCTCTACAAATGTCGCACACAGCAGTCAGGTCTCAATTTATTATAACCCTTGTTCCATTTTTGTAACCGGTGCTCCCTGGGCCTCAGACCCCTGTTAGCTAATTAGTGATAATTATAAGCTGCACAGTGATTACTAACAGGTCTATGAGACGCAGGGAGAGACGTTACAGTAATAGAAAAACTGCAACTTTCTAAGAAGTTACATCTCAGAAAACAGTAATCCTTACAGCGCTGCTGTGAACTAAAAGCTAAACTTAAAACAGAAATTTAAGTTATACACAAGTGTGACCCTAGAAAGTGTTACAACTAGTATAGATCTGCAGGTCCACACATGTGCATAACATGAAGACTATTTGTCTGGTAATAACATTCACTTTGAGGCTGAGCAGAGGAATAAAATGTGCATTATAACCTATGTTATGAAACACAGATAAACATTTCGAGATTTTAGAGGTTGAAAAGACTAAAACAGGTAAAACATTATTGAGATGCCTCTAACGGCATCATTCATAACCTCTGATTGCCAAGTGAACATGATATATAAGCTCGGCCAACTGACCACCTACAACATACTGGAAGTCACTTGCTGAAACATTAACACAATATTAAGGTGTGTATGTAAAATGTGACAATTCAGGTGTAAAATAACAATATTGATGAATAATTAACATGTTAGTTGCCATAGCTTTATTACCAATATTTACAAATATCTCCCTTTATCACCCTTTTAACTTCTGCAACTCTAACTAACTTGGGGAACTATAAAGCACAGGGTCACAAGATGCCTTCATAATATTTGCCCACATGATGGCAGCAACACACAACAGCTGTAAGACAGAATTGCATTGTGGGAATGCAGTGAAGTGTGATCTGGAATTCTTATGTTTTGCCCAAATTTGTGAGATCCAGGTGATTTGTAATTATCCATTTTCTTCCAGAACCATAAAACATTTTCTGACTTTAATGGTCTCCTCTCACCTGTAATTTGTACTGTGTATGGGTGCCCATGTATAAGTCCTTTCTGTTTCATCAATGTATCTCTACGAAAAGAAATTTCAAAATGCAGATGATGTCTCCTGATATACACATATCAAATATTCACTGCGCCCTCCCTTCACTGACCCTACGCCCCACTGCCCCGTCCATCTTTGCCCCTATCCCTCACTGCCCCTAGCCCCTCACTGCTGCCACCCTCATTGACCCCGTCCCTCACTGTGCCCCACCACTAACCGCCCTAACCCCTCACTGCCCCCGTCCTTCACTGCCCCTAACCCCTCACTGCACCCCACTACTCACCGCCCTAACCCCTCACTGCCCCCACTACTCACTGCCCTAACCCCTCACTGCACCCCACTACTCACCGCCCTAACCCCTCACTGCACCCCACTACTCACCGCCCTAACCCCTCACTGCACCCCACTACTCACCGCCCTAACCCCTCACTGCCCCCACTACTCACTGCCCTAACCCCTCACTGCCCCCACTACTCACCGCCCTAACCCCTCACTGCCCCCACTACTCACTGCCCTAACCCCTCACTGCACCCCACTACTCACTGCCCTAACCCCTCACTGCCCCCACTACTCACTGCCCTAACCCCTCACTGCCCCCACTACTCACCGCCCTAACCCCTCACTGCCCCCACTACTCACTGCCCTAACCCCTCACTGCACCCCACTACTCACCGCCCTAACCCCTCACTGCCCCCACTACTCACCGCCCTAACCCCTCACTGCCCCCACTACTCACCGCCCTAACCCCTCACTGCCCCCACTACTCACTGCCCTAACCCCTCACTGCACCCCACCACTAACCGCCCTAACCCCTCACTGCCCCCACTACTCACCGCCCTAACCCCTCACTGCACCCCACTACTCACCGCCCTAACCCCTCACTGCCCCCACTACTCACCGCCCTAACCCCTCACTGCCCCCACTACTCACCGCCCTAACCCCTCACTGCACCCCACCACTAACCGCCCTAACCCCTCACTGCCCCCGTCCTTCACTGCCCCTAACCCCTCACTGCACCCCACTACTCACCGCCCTAACCCCTCACTGCACCCCACTACTCACCGCCCTAACCCCTCACTGCCCCCACTACTCACCGCCCTAACCCCTCACTGCCCCCACTACTCACTGCCCTAACCCCTCACTGCACCCCACTACTCACCGCCCTAACCCCTCACTGCCCCCACTACTCACCGCCATAACCCCTCACTGCCCCCACTACTCACTGCCCTAACCCCTCACTGCCCCCACTACTCACCGCCCTAACCCCTCACTGCCCCCACTACTCACTGCCCTAACCCCTCACTGCACCCCACTACTCACCGCCCTAACCCCTCACTGCCCCCACTACTCACCGCCCTAACCCCTCACTGCCCCCACTACTCACCGCCCTAACCCCTCACTGCCCCCACTACTCACTGCCCTAACCCCTCACTGCACCCCACCACTAACCGCCCTAACCCCTCACTGCCCCCACTACTCACTGCCCTAACCCCTCACTGCACCCCACTACTCACCGCCCTAACCCCTCACTGCCCCCACTACTCACCGCCCTAACCCCTCACTGCCCCCACTACTCACCGCCCTAACCCCTCACTGCACCCCACCACTAACCGCCCTAACCCCTCACTGCCCCCGTCCTTCACTGCCCCTAACCCCTCACTGCACCCCACTACTCACCGCCCTAACCCCTCACTGCACCCCACTACTCACCGCCCTAACCCCTCACTGCCCCCACTACTCACCGCCCTAACCCCTCACTGCCCCCACTACTCACTGCCCTAACCCCTCACTGCACCCCACTACTCACCGCCCTAACCCCTCACTGCCCCCACTACTCACCGCCCTAACCCCTCACTGCCCCCACTACTCACCGCCCTAACCCCTCACTGCACCCCACCACTAACCGCCCTAACCCCTCACTGCCCCCGTCCTTCACTGCCCCTAACCCCTCACTGCACCCCACTACTCACCGCCCTAACCCCTCACTGCCCCCACTACTCACTGCCCTAACCCCTCACTGCACCCACTACTCACTGCCCTAACCCCTCACTGCACCCCACTACTCACCGCCCTAACCCCTCACTGCCCCCACTACTCACTGCCCTAACCCCTCACTGCACCCCACTACTCACCGCCCTAACCCCTCACTGCCCCCACTACTCACCGCCCTAACCCCTCACTGCCCCCACTACTCACCGCCCTAACCCCTCACTGCACCCCACCACTAACCGCCCTAACCCCTCACTGCCCCCGTCCTTCACTGCCCCTAACCCCTCACTGCACCCCACTACTCACCGCCCTAACCCCTCACTGCCCCCACTACTCGCTGCCCTAACCCCTCACTGCCCCCACTACTCACTGCCCTTACCCCTCACTGCCCTAACCCCTCACTGCCCCCACTACTCACGGCCCTAACCCCTCACTGCCCCCACTACTCACCGCCCTAACCCCTCACTGCCCCCACTACTCACTGCCCTAACCCCTCACTGCCCCCACTACTCACTGCCCTAACCCCTCACTGCCCCCACTACTCACTGCCCTAACCCCTCACTGCCCCCACTACTCACCGCCCCTAACCCCTCACTGCCCCCACTACTCACTGCCCTAACCCCTCACTGCACCCCACTACTCACCGCCCTAACCCCTCACTGCCCCCACTACTCACCGCCCTAACCCCTCACTGCCCCCGTCCTTCACTGCCCCTAACCCCTCACTGCACCCCACTACTCACCGCCCTAACCCCTCACTGCACCCCACTACTCACCGCCCTAACCCCTCACTGCCCCCACCACTCACTGGCGCCACCTCTCACTGACCCCATCCCTCACTCTACCCCTCAATGCCCCCACCACTTACTGCCCCCGTCCCTCACCGCCCTAACCCCTCACTGCCGCCCACCCCTCACCGCCCTAACCCCTCACTGCCCCGTCCCTCACTGTCCCTAACCCCTCACTGCCGTCCACCCCTCACTGCTGTACACCACTTACTGCCCCCGTCCCTCACGCCCCCTACTGCCCCCGTCCCTCACCCCCACCCCTCACTGCCGTCCACCGCTAACCGCCCCCACCACTTATTGCCCTCCACCCCTCAATGCCGTCATTCCTCCCTGACCCCCATCCCTCATGGTGCGCCCATATCTGTGTTCCTACCACGTTCAGGTTTACCTCATCCAGCGATTTCACCAAGGTCCGGATAAACTGATGCCCTTCAAAACCATCAATCATCTTTCTTCGGATCTGGTAAGACACATAGCGGTAATACAGGTATAATTACTGGGCTGACAGAAAGGGCAGAGTACAGGAAGAGGGGGCAGGGTTAGTCGCCCTGGGGCGAGAGCGCTCTCACCTCCTCTTTATTATCATCCTCCAACTCCGCATCCAGGAAATCCAAAGTAACCGGCTCCTGAAAGTTAATCACCTGTGAAAATATTGGGGATAAACAAGAAGGTGACATCAGTACAATTACTCTGAATGTCGGGAAAAACAATGTCTACAATGTTCAGATCTTTTATATGGATCTTCTGATATTTCACCCCCAAATGTGGCCATGGGGTGGCACTGTTCTATTGTAGTCTATGGACGATAAGAACATTTATCTTGGCAGAGCTGTAATACTACTAATGGACAGAATTAATGTAAAGACCTGTCAGGAATGACATATACCTGTATGCTAAACTGACTAACAATAGAGGCATAATAGAGGTCATTAATCAATATTACATGAAGGATCTATATCATAGTAACCAGACACTGAGTTCCCTTCAGAACCTGCACTAGACAGATAAAAGCCGCTTGCTGATTGGTTGCTGTTGTTCGGTGCAGACATTAGTAAATAAACCCTAATTTATAACCCACAGAGGTCAGTACATAGTAATGAATATTTGCAGAATGTGGTAAAATCTGTGTGGTTCTTATGAGAGGAGCTGACTAAGCTTTAAACATAAGTGATTTTTTGTGTAATAACCCCATTCTTTGGGGTCCAGACAAGGTGTTACCTGAACCAACGTCCTGACTATAGTGACAGAGGTCACTGGACTGTTCTCCTATACATAACTAGGACAGTCACATGATGTGAGGGTGACGTCTGTATTGTAACCTTTACAGATATAATAGACACAAAATGCAATTTCTGTCTATAAAAAATATATGTACAAGTTCCAGATAACGGATTTAAAAATATTTAGAAATATAACAAGAAAAATGGAGATTATTGTTCAAAAATCCACGAACACAATAAGCACACCCCCCATATAGCTATATTTCCACTTATATACTGATTATACATAGATTTACAGTATCTACTTACCTGTGGCTTCAGGTTGGGATGTAGTAGGACATATCCATTCAGATCAATCGCAAACATATAACCGTTGGCGCCCAACTGAAAGAAGAAACACCTGCAAGATTATAGTCGCCCCACCCAACACTCTATTTTCACCATCCCCTCCCCAAAAGAATATTTCCCTGCCCCCTCCCATGGCGGCGTGTACACAATTATAGCTACTACATCCAAGACCCTCCGTAATGCCGTCAAGAGTTCAAATAATCGATCTCCGCCACACCTGATTCCCACCCGCCACTCACGCTGTATCGGGGCATCAATTTCTGGATATCTTCCAAGGCGACATCGATGCCCATCACGCCGAGAATGAGCTGATTTTGCCGGTTCTGTTGGCAGGAGATGGGCGAGATGTAGAGAAAGAAGAAACACAGGGACGATTATAACACTTATATAAAAGTCTAGTGACACATGACATCTTCTAAGGTCACACCTGCGTCTGAGTTCTTATTATATTGCACTAACGTTTCCAGGATCATGGCGTGCCGTCATACATAGATAACACATATATCTTATGGTATCTGCCCCATTGTCTCTATGTCACAGACACTAATGCAGCCACATCCTAGAGGAATGACCCCATTTACGTCTCACCTTCCCGGGGCTCCCCGAATCGTCCGGTCCAGAGGATGTCAGGTTGAATACAGGAAGCGTCCCGGTCACCACCAGACCCAAACCCTGGAAAGAAATGAAAACGGAAAATAAGAGCGATAAGGGAATAAAGATAGAGGGGAGCGCAGACATTGTGTGGGGCAGAGAAAGATCGGACCGGGGGTGGAGGCACATGGGACTTACAGAGACTGGTTTATGGTGGGTGAGAAACTGAGGCTTTATAAATCATTCTGTATAGATGTGTGTGTGTGTGTGTGTGTCTGAGTGTGTGTGTACATGTGTGCGTGTGTGTGTGTCTAAAAGAGTACATATGTGTCCATTGTGTGTGTATGTGCTACAATTTGGTAAAGGTTGTCAGAAGACAGCCGGGCACTGAGGAAAGCAGGTGTGTGGATCTGCGTCTCGCCCCTCACCAGCGCATCCTGATAAACGTTCGTCCACTGAACCTGCTTTGCTTCATTTCCAGCTAGAACCATTGGACGCCCGAGGACATCGAGATATTCCTGAGACACCCCAAAGAGAATAGACAAAAAAAAAACCACTGCATTAAATCCTAAAACAACCCAACATGTGAGGAGAGACGGAGAAATACTGATTATCCCTATATATATATATGACACCCCAATTGCTGCAAACACCCACAGATATCTCAAACAACACAGCACAGATCCCTGTACCTGAGTGTTTATCCGGATTGCTCCAATGGATGGAATTTCAAAATAGTAACCTGTAAAAGTGATCACAGGTAAGATCAATATATAACTCACACCGTATGTACACCGCCATCATATACACTCACACCGTATGTACACCGCCATCATATACACTCACACCGTATGTACACCGCCATCACATACACTCACACCGTATGTACACCCCCATCATATACACTCACACCGTATGTACACCCCCATCATATACACTCACACCGTATGTACACCCCCATCATATACACTCACACCGTATGTACACCACCATCATATACACTCACACCGTATGTACACCACCATCATATACACTCACACCGTATGTACACCCCCATCATATACACTCACACCGTATGTACACCCCCATCATATACACTCACACCGTATGTACACCCCCATCATATACACTCACACCGTATGTACACCCCCATCATATACACTCACACCGTATGTACACCGCCATCATATACACTCACACCGTATGTACACCCCCATCATATACACTCACACCGTATGTACACCCCCACCATATACACTCACACCGTATGTACACCCCCATCATATACACTCACACCGTATGTACACCCCCATCATATACACTCACACCGTATGTACACCCCCATCATATACACTCACACCGTATGTACACCCCCATCATATACACTCACACCGTATGTACACCGCCACCATATACACTCACACCGTATGTACACCCCCATCATATACACTCACACCATATGTACACCGCCACCATATACACTCACACCGTATGTACACCGCCACCATATACACTCACACCGTATGTACACCGCCATCATATACACTCACACCGTATGTACACCGCCACCATATACACTCACACCATATGTACACCACCATCATATACACTCACACCGTATGTACACCGCCACCATATACACTCACACCGTATGTACACCGCCACCATATACACTCACACCGTATGTACACCGCCATCATATACACTCACACCGTATGTACACCACAATCATATACACTCACACCGTATGTACACCGCCACCATATACACTCACCCCGTATGTACACCGCCATCATATACACTCACACCGTATGTACACCGCCATCATATACACTCACACCATATGTACACCGCCACCATATACACTCACACCGTATGTACACCGCCATCACATACACTCACACCGTATGTACACCGCCATCACATACACTCACACCGTATGTACACCGCCACCATATACACTCACACCGTATGTACACCGCCATCATATACACTCACACCGTATGTACACCGCCATCATATACACTCACACCGTATGTACACCGCCATCATATACACTCACACCATATGTACACCGCCATCACATACACTCACACCGTATGTACACCACCATCATATACACTCACACCGTATGTACACCGCCATCATATACACTCACACCGTATGTACACCGCCACCATATACACTCACACCGTATGTACACCGCCATCATATACACTCACACCGTATGTACACCGCCATCATATACACTCACACCGTATGTACACCACCATCACATACACTCACACCGTATGTACACCCCCATCATATACACTCACACCGTATGTACACCGCCACCATATACAATCACACCGTATGTACACCGCCATCATATACACTCACCCCGTATGTACACCGCCATCATATACACTCACACTGTATGTACACCGCCATCATATACACTCACACCGTATGTACACCGCCATCATATACACTCACACCGTATGTACACCGCCACCATATACACTCACCCCGTATGTACACCGCCATCATATACACTCACCCCGTATGTACACCGCCATCATATACACTCACACCATATGTACACCGCCACCATATACACTGACTGCACTGAGCACACTGTCAGCACGCAGCGTACAGACACACGATTCACCTTTGTTGGCGCAGGCCATCCACTGCAGCGGCGTTACATCATAATTGTGCTGGCCGACCGAGAAGGTGAAAACACGGACCTGTGGAGACAGGAGTGTGACATAGTAGCGCCAGCATATTCCATAACGCTTTACACTTGGGAACAAACAGTAATAAAACAACACTGGGTAATACAGACAGATATTTAAAGTATCACACTGGACGAGTGAATGGAGACATATGGCCAGGTGTGCTGCCCCCTAGTGGTCCTCTGAGCGAGAGGTCACCAGGAGGGGGGGGAGGGGGGGGAAGGGGTCATCTCCTACTGACAGAGCCGCGGCCTATCTGAGCCTGTTACCGTCAGTGATACAGATGGGACACGTGAGATGAAGGTGAGAACTGGATCCATATTCCTGACATCTCACCTCCCTGTGTTTATATTGCACATTATCTGTGTAATATATCACACTAGCAGCTCCAGGATCCCTGCGCCGGATCCATCATATATTATATCCTTATCATGCACTATGATTGTACTATAACTGTGTATAATAAGCTGTCTCCTTCCACAGACGCCTGACGCTCAGTAATGTATATAGAGAGGGTGCCAGAGAACGTCCCTATTATCCTTTATTTATATAAGGTCCCCACATTATACAGTGCTGTACGGAGAATATTAATCACCCGTCCGCCGGGCTGCTCAGTGCTGGACCCACCCCAGAGCCAGGTATCTACTGATTTCTGCTGCATTTCACCTCTCTCTAAAAACAAATTAAATCTAATATGAAAATATCCGCTGACCTCATGGATACAGCGCTGGGTCACCCACCGTTTTGTTTGGCCAGTTGTACTTCTCAAACACGTCCTGCACGCGGTCTTCCCCCCCGTCCGTGAACATCATAATCATCTTGTTGCAGTTTGCGCGTGTGACGTTATTCTGTTGTAGGTAAGGAGGAAAACACGTAATAATGACATACAAAAATAGCCCACCTCGCCCAGAACTTGGCTTGTAACAATGTTTCCTCAACCATTAAAATATATCACCATAAAGCTCATTCAGAAGTTACATTTCTACAATTATCTCTGATACATTGTAACCTCTTGTAACTTATAGGTGTCTAAATGACTGCAGGCAAAACACTTTCTGTAAGGTAACAGTGACACCTGTTGGCCATAATAAGGTACTGCACCTATCAATTTCCCAGAAAACCATGGCATCTCTGAGGTGCAAAATGCCTCATGCCTCAGAGACGCCTCTGCTTCTTAGAGAACCTTCAGGTGTTTCACATTTTTGTCTGGTCTTCCACAAATCAACAACTCTCTTGTCAAGGTCTCCACCACCCGGATAACACTCACGTTCTGCAGCTGGCTGAAGGCGTACTCAAACCCGGCCTTGTAGTCTGTGGTTCCCCGCGCCACCATGTCCTGAACGGCTTCTTTTATCACCTTCTTATTCCTCACATTGGCCTGGACCAGCTGCCGGAAGCAGGACACCGGTTCCGCCTTCTCGTGAAACTAGGAACAGAGAGAAACAAAGAGGTCACTCCTGTTATCTGATTCATTGATCAGTTTAAGGACAATGTGTCTGGACCAGGATATATGGGATAACTGCAAGGCGATAACAATCCCAAGATATAAAGATCCTCAGAATTTACACCATCAAAATACACTAACATCCTCAATACATCAAAGGGTTGAAGGATTTATTAAGTCTACAAACAAGAACCTTATTCAATCACCCAATGAACGGCGGTTACAGATATCGTCCAATTTCAGATATGAACCATGCTCAGTGTTACCCTGATATTCCACTACAGCACTTTTATAAAGTATTACCCCTCCCACATTTCTACAAGTCCCGTAATGGCATCTGACACAGGTCAAATAACTGAGAACGCAGTCACATGAGCTGCTGTGACATCACTGACCCCGCCCCAGTGTATCAATCAACCAATCCACACAGTGCATTTCTGTAATATATCTATTCTGCTAGAGAAGCCCCTCCCTCCTAACATGGCAGCCTGCGAGAGAGTGAGAGAGGGCACGTTGGGCTTAAATAGCACAAACACTTCAATTTTTTCCTATAAATTATTCAGCTCATTAATACTCAGCTTTCCTCACTCTTCGTATATATATATTTACACATATACATTAATGTCAATCAGTGGTTTCTTTGCTCTTTAAGCTACTAGAATGCATGATCAGTCCCTCTCCTCTGCTGTTACTTACAGAAGCCACGGTGACATAGTCGTCATCTGACAGTGTGTCCAGCATCTCCATGACCGAAGTCTTCATGAGCTTCAGGGTCAGGCCGCTCACGCTGCCACTGCTGTGAGACACGCACATACAACATATTACATACACACGTATGTATACCTCCATATACCCTAGTCACCCATGAGCCAGGAAAACTCTCGCACACATTGATGTTGTACAACGCCCAACTTACTAACATGCTGACTTTCCCGCGACATAGTGCAGTATGTACTTTGGGGGCGCCCCATAGAACCCCATTATATTTCTGATAGATTCCCTGTACCCCCTCCAGGTCATTATCTGATATTATTACAATGTGCATCAAAGATTTCCCTTATTATCTCACATGCACTGTGTGGGGACAGATTATATTGTGGCTATTTCGTTTTTTGGTTCAATACCTCTGGGCTGTTCCACATAGAGGAGGTGACTGTATGTATAGCGCAGTATATTACCTGCGTAACTCACAAGTGGGACTGACAGATTGTTTGTAAGAATGACAATTAATTGTTATTATTATTATTATTAAAAACAACTATTATTTACACAGCACCAACATATTGCTTTATGGTGAATGTCTTTTAATATCCAGGTATCGCACTTCCCCTCGTATTACAACTAACAGTCTGTCAGGTGACTTCCTATCTCACTCAGCGCCAGTAATGACAGATGAACCCTCGTCCCAGGTGAAAGTTTGGACGAGAGTCGGCCGAGCTCACTCGAAACGTTAACAAATTGATTTTACAGCAATTTGTGAGCGGCTACAACAGCGTGGAGTGTCAGCTCTATAGACTAGTGTGCAAAATTCCATCTGAAAGATAGTTGCAGGGGGTATTGGACGGAGTCACACATGATGGTGACATTTAAAGCCGTCACGTTACAGGGTGATATGACGGAAAGTCCGGTCCCTCCAGGAGGCCATCTGACAGACGAGACCTAATCAATACATCTCACCGATGTCTCATCGCCACATCAGGCAGAACACGGTTTCCGTATTTGTTTGGCTGATATTAATGATCACATGAGATTAGTGTCTCAGGACCCTCCGTTCACAAGAGACCCCCCAGCGGCAGCTAATTTGGCAGGAACAGTTGGACATACAGCAGTACTCCAGCAGCTGAGAATACCACCATTGTAGGTTCCCTCCCAACCATGACTGATACAGTTGGACATAGAGCAGTACTCCAGCAGCTGAGAATACCACCATTGTAGGTTCCCTCCCAGCCATGACTGATACAGTTGGACATACAGCAGTACTCCAGCAGCTGAGAATACCACCATTGTAGGTTCCCTCCCAGCCATGACTGATACAGTTGGACGACCTTAGAGCAAATGACCGCTGTAAACCCTACGTCACAGTGCAGATGCGGCTGGATAACAAAATGATGGACGTACGTGGCTGAAGGTCACAGACACGCTGACACTACTTACACATCCACTATTATCACCATGTCCTTGGGGGACGAAGCTCCTTGGATGTACCTGAGAAACACAGATCATATCCTGTAACCAACACAGCAAAACCTCATCGGACAATTACATGTAAGGGACACACTGGAGGGTGTATGCGGTGTGAGGGGTCAGTGGAGAACAGGCGACCTCGGGCGGATCCTGCACTTACAGCCGAGGACAGACATAATTGGCCCATTCATCGCTCCACTGGGGCTGCCATTTGGCCAGTTAAAATGTGCCTCAATGCCAATGTCATTAGTTATGTAGAGAGAGACACAGAGAACCCATGTGTGTCCCAGAACGGATTGTTCTGAAAAACAAAATCTGGTCAGATAAGATTTGATCTCTCAGAAAGTAAAATTTGGTTGGTTGATGGGGTCACTCTGATTGGACCAGAAGCACAGAGTACCCCTTTCCTTTGTCATCATTGGAAGGGTTTAGTTTGGGGCATGTAACTAAATCACCCACATCCAGATCTGGGCACCGAGCTATCGGGTGAATGAATGGATAAGCGGATTTAATTAACAATTGTAATTTACTTTTCAGACTGCAGTGATTTCATGTTCAGGAGATGACAGTAATAATATCACACAAAGTGACTCCTGGGCCCTGGTTTAATCGTGGTGACCCCGGACCCTGGTGTCATGATGTTAATCTCCCCGTGATGGGGACATAAAATTGTGTAAAGAACAGAGCAAACCAGCAGTGATACAGAATCACTTCACTCTTACATGAGATGATATAATAACACGACCTGTATATCACGTGGTCAGCACCAGCTCACTTCCAACTTCATATTCTATAAATCAGATTGTACATCACAGAACATACACATATACACACAGAGCACACACATCACAGAACATACACATATACACGCAGAGCAGACACATCACAGAACATACACATATACACGCAGAGCACACACATCACAGAACATACACATATACACGCAGAGCAGACACATCACAGAACATACACATATACACGCAGAGCACACACATCACAGAACATACACATATACACGCAGAGCACACACATCACAGAACATACACATATACACGCAGAGCAGACACATCACAGAACATACACATATACACACAGAGCACACACATCACAGAACATACACATACACACAGAGCACACACATCACAGAACATACACATATACACGCAGAGCACACACATCACAGAACATACATATACACACAGAGCACACATACATCACAGAACATACACATATACACGCAGAGCACACACATCACAGAACATACACATATACACGCAGAGCAGACACATCACAGAACATACACATATACACACAGAGCACACACATCACAGAACATACACATATACACACAGAGCACACACAGCACAGAACATACACATATACATGCAGAGCAGACACAGCACAGAACATACACATATACATGCAGAGCAGACACATCACAGAACATACACATATACACACAGAGCACACACATCACAGAACATACACATATACACGCAGAGCACACACATCACAGAACATACACATATACACGCAGAGCACACACATCACAGAACATACACATATACACGCAGAGCACACACAGCACAGAACATACACATATACACGCAGAGCACACACAGCACAGAACATACACATATACACGCAGAGCACACACAGCACAGAACATACACATATACACGCAGAGCACACACATCACAGAACATACACATATACATGCAGAGCAGACACATCACAGAACATACACATATACACGCAGAGCAGACACATCACAGAACATACATATATACACGCAGAGCAGACACATCACAGAACATACATATACACGCAGAGCAGACACATCACAGAACATACACATATACACGCAGAGCAGACACACATCACAGAACATACACATATACACGCAGAGCAGACACATCACAGAACATACATATACACGCTAAGCACACACATCACAGAACATACATATATACACACAGAGCAGACACACATCACAGAACATACACATATACACGCAGAGCAAACACATCACAGAACATACACATATACACGCAGAGCAGACACATCACAGAACATACACATATACACGCAGAGCAGACACATCACAGAACATACATATATACACACAGAGCACACACACATCACAGAACATACACATATACACGCAGAGCAGACACATCCCAGAACATACACATATACACGCAGAGCACACACATCCCAGAACATACACATATACACGCAGAGCACACACATCCCAGAACATACACATATACACACAGAGCAGACAGCACAGAACATACACATATACATGCAGAACACACACACACACCACAGAACATACACATATACATGCAGAGCAGACATCACAGAACATACACATATACACGCAGAGCACACACATCCCAGAACATACACATATACACGCAGAGCACACACATCACAGAACATACACACGCAGAGCAGACACATCACAGAACATACACGTATACACGCAGAGCACACACATCACAGAACATACATATATACACACAGAGCAGACATCACAGAACATACATATACACACAGAGCAGACATCACAGAACATACATATACATGCAGAACACACACACAGCACAGAACATACACATATACACGCAGAGCACACACAGCACAGAACATACACATATACACACAGAGCACCCAGGAGCCTGCGCTGGTATTTTACACATTTTCCAGTGGTGATGATGCGTGAAACAAAAAATGGACAGAACTACTCAGAGGTGGAAGAGAGAGAAAGAGATAAAGAGGGGGGAGAGGGTGAGAGAGAGAGGAAGAGAGGGAGAGAGAGAGATAGGGGGATGAGAGAGAAATTGTGGAAGAGCGAGCAAGAGATAGAGGGAGGAAGGGAGGGTTAGAGGGAGGAAAGTAGGGAGAGAGATGGAGAGGGAGGTAGAGAGAGAAAGAGAAGAGAGAAAGAGGATGGAAGAGCGACAGAGAGTGGAAGAGCGAGCGAAAGAGAGGGTGGAAGAGCAAGAGAGAGGGAGGTGGAAGAGATAGAGAGAGAGAGGGTGGAAGGGCTAGAGAGAGAGAGGGTGGAAGGGCAAGAGAGAGAGGGTGGAAGAGAGAGAGAGTGTGGAAGAGCGAGAGAGAGAGAGGGTGGAAGAGCGAGAGAGAGAGTGGAAGAGCAAGAGAGAGAGAGAGGGTGGAAGAACAAGAGAGAGAGAGAGAGGGTGGAAGAGCGAGAGAGAGAGAGGGTGGAAGAGCGAGAGAGAGAAAGAGAGTGGAAGAGCGAGAGAGAGAGAGGCTGGAAGAGCAAGAGAGGCTGGAAGAGCAAGTGAGAGAGAGAGAGAGGCTGGAAGAGCAAGAGAGAGAGAGAGAGGCTGGAAGAGCAAGAGAGAGAGAGAGGCTAGAAGAGCAAGAGAGAGAGAGAGAGGCTAGAAGAGCGAGAGAGAGGCTAGAAGAGCGAGAGAGAAGCTGGAAGAGCGAAAGAGGGTGGAAGAGCGAGAGAGAGAATGTTTGATTCAGTGACTTTCAGGACACATCAGTACAATGTGAATCACCTGTCCTTCTGTATAGACACAGACCCTCGGACTGTACTTACCAGGGTCTCCTGCGGACATCATACAAGTCAATCTTGCTGGGAGCCCTCCAGGGAGTGGCTGCAGAGACAGATTATATGGTTAGGATGTACTACAGGGCTTTACCCACCCTCTTCCCCGGTGCTGAAGTGAGCGAGTACCTGGGTAGTACCGGGTCACACCGGTGGCGCTGCCAAACACCTGCCACAGCAATGTGGGGTCCTCTAGGCGATTCTGGATGAAGACATTTTCTAAGGCATCCGTCCAATTTAACTCATTGAGAATGACCGTGGCTGGGGAGACAGGGGTCAGCGGGGGGGAGACAGGCGTCAGCGGGGAGGGGACAGGGGTCAGCAGAAAGTAACAGGGGTCTGCGGAGGGGTCATTGCTCAAAAACAAATGACAAGGACCAGAAAAAAAGCAGCAGCGTTCACGTGGGGACAGGGTCAGCAAGGAAGGAAGAGCGGTAGTTGGGGGGTTCACATTTGGTAGATTACTTGGATCCTCTCAGATGCAGCAGAATGAACCTGCACTAATTGCTTACATGTGATTAATTACACCCACTGACAGCTCGTTAGCTGCTAGCAGCACATAGAGCACTTAGCACGTTGACGTCTCACACCCTGATCACTTAGCACAGCGTGAAATCTCTTCTTAGCAGCAAAACACAGAGCGCGGTGTAAGGAAGCCCCCGATCAGGAAAGACCCCAGAAACATCATCTCATCATATCAAACTCTTCCTATAGCGCCACGTATCTACTCCCCATTAATCAGACAGCCTGTGGTTCCCCAGCTGCTGCAGAACTACATCTCCCAGCATGCCGCTGACTGGCAGTGCATCACGGCAGCTGTAGCGCTATGTGAGACTGAGAGCGTCAAGTTGCTATAAATGATTCTATCCTCGGACAAACCCAATTTAACGTCTCCAATTCCTCAGCACAAGAACATCAGTCACAACCTCCCGCTGATCCACAGAACTGCTCCCTGCAGCTTCTCTTATAGATCCATAGGAAGCCTTTCTATATCTCCCGCTACTGCTCCGTGTATCCAATCTGTAGAATGTCTCTCTAGCTGCTGCACCTCTTCTCATTCCCATTTAATAGGTAAGGATCATTATTAATGTCATATATTTTCTTACTGCTAATCAGGAATGAAGTGTCCCTGTTGTGCCCATACATCATTTAAATGTTATGGATGGCGTCCTGCGCCGATTCTGCCTTATTGCAGCGTATATGCAGCTTGGGCTCTCATGCAAACACTCTACAAAAGTATCCTATATCGCCACCTGCAGGATTAATAATCACATTACACCCTTTAATGACACACGGAGAATAGGTTGTCTCACTCATAACTTTTGAACACTGTTTGCTCCAACGCGGATGAAAATGGAGAATACATGTGATATTTTAATATCCAGAATATACCACAAATACAGACAAATTATTAGCCCAAAGTTTCTGCTTTCTTTGGGGTTTTTTAAAAGAAATTTGGGGCATTGCGGGAATTTGGGATTTTGTGTACTCACAGCCCTTGTAGATGTCGGTGGGGATCTGCACCGCGGTGTACGAATAGTTCACCTTTGTCTTGAAATTGGGATCATCAGTGAAATCCAACTTGAGAGAGTTTGTGGTTTCAGTGGTCTCATCCTCCCCCTCCGGGTCATCCTGGGAACACCAAGGGACAGTGAGGCAGAGGCACAGGAGGGGGATAAGTAGGTTTGGGACACACTGGGGGGTAGATATATCAAACCTTCTAAAAAGAGGAGATGTTGCCCATAGTAATCAATCAGATTCTAGATAACATTTTGTAGAATCTACTGGATACATTCTATCTAGAATCTGATTGGTTGCTACGGGCAATATCGCCACTTTTAAGAAGGTTTGATATATCTATCCCAGGACCGCATTATTGTAGCGCAAAGCGACAGAAGCATAAATTCCTCTCCGGTGACGGCGTGTGGACACACATTTGTAGTGAAATTAGAGGAGTGGGCACAATTTATTGTAAGTATCCTAAATCTCGTGTTGTACTATAAAATCGCTGCAGCCTCCTTGTTGTTTGACGTCAGATCCAAGTGAAAATAAATCTTGATGAATTATATAACAATATATATAGTTGTGGGGTCTAAATCAGGATTCTTTATGGGAAGACACATTAACAGGTGTATAAAACAAAATATATCTTGTCAGAGGCGTCTCATCATTTAAACTATAATAACAGACTGAAGATACGTCATTCTGTGGAGATATTGAAATGAGATAAAGGGCAGAGCTGGTGGAGTTCTAGGGGCGCTCCTGGCTGTATGGGGGGGGTGCACATCCATTATACTGCACAAGAGGACACATTGTGACACAGCTCAGAGCTGTGGAGATTTAGGAGCGCTCCTGGCTGTATGGGGGGTGCACGTCCATTATACTGCACAAGAGGACACATTGTAACACAGCTCAGAGCTGTGGAGATTTAGGAGCGCTCCTGGCTGTATGGGGGGTGCACGTCCATTATACTGCACAAGAGGACACATTGTGACACAGCTCAGAGCTGGTGGAGATTTAGGGGCGCTCCTGGCTGTGTGGAGGGTGCACGTCCATTATACTGCACAAGAGGACACATTGTGACACAGCTCAGAGCTGGTGGAGTTCTAGGGGCGCTCCTGGCTGTGTGGAGGGTGCACGTCCATTATACTGCACAAGAGGACACATTGTGACACAGCTCAGAGCTGGTGGAGATTTAGGGGCGCTCCTGGCTGTATGGAGGGTGCCGGTCCATTATACTGCACAAGAGGACACATTGTGACACAGCTCAGAGCTGGTGGAGATTTAGGGGCGCTCCTGGCTGTGTGGAGGGTGCACGTCCATTATACTGCACAAGAGGACACATTGTGACACGGCTCAGAGCTGGTGGAGATTTAGGGGCGCTCCTGGCTGTGTGGAGGATGCACATCCATTATACTGCACAAGAGGACACATTGTGACACAGCTCAGAGCTGGCGGTCTCTGGGACTCATCCTACGCTGGTAATGAGACGCATTCTGTGCCCCCACGTCGCAGGTGGAGCATTTCTCAGGCCCACCCTGATTAATGCAATAATATTCATTACACAGACAGAATAACTGCATGCAGTAAGGACCGATGTCCCCTCACTCTCACGGGTAACTGAATCCATAACAGAGTCTGAACCAGGCAGTATTAATGGGGGGGGGGGGGGACACCAAAGAGAGTGAGGACCACTGAGAGCAGCCACAGAACCTGGGATATAATACTCACATATTCTGTGTCAGCCTTGGAGTCATAATACTCAATGTCTTCTTCCTAGAAAAAACAGAAGGAGGAAACATTGGATGGATGAACTTTGTTTCATTGTGTGTCTGTGTGTGTGGGTGGGTCTATGTGTGTCTGTGTGTGTGTGTGTGTCTGTGTGTGTGTCTCTATGCCTGTTTGTGTGTGTCTGTGTGTGTGGGTGGGTCTATGTGTGTCTGTGTGTGTGGGTGGGTCTATGTGTGTGTGTGTCTGTGTGACTATGTCTGTTTGTGTGTCTCTATGCCTGTTTGTGTGTGTCTGTCTGGTGTGTCTGTGTGTGTGTGTATGTGTATGTGTGAGTCAGCCTGTGAATGCGCGTCTGTCTGTGTGTGTCTGTCTGTGTGTGTCTGTCTGTCTATGTCTGTTTGTGTGTGTGTGTGTGTGTGTGTATGTGTCTGTCTGTGAGTCCGCCTGTGAATGTGTATGTCTGTGTGTCCGCCTGTGTGTGTATGTGTCTGTGTACGTGTCTGTCTGTGTGTATGTGGCTGTGTACGTGTCTGTCTGTGTGTCCGCCTGTGTGTGTATGTGTCTGTGTACGTGTCTGTCTGTGTGTCCGCCTGTGTGTGTATGTGGCTGTGTACGTGTCTGTCTGTGTGTCCGCCTGTGTGTAGGTCTGTGTGTGTGTCTGCCTGTGTGTATGTGGCTGTGTACGTGTCTGTCTGTGTGTCCGCCTGTGTGTGTATGTGTCTGTGTACGTGTCTGTCTGTGTGTCCGCCTGTGTGTGTATGTGTCTGTGTACGTGTCTGTCTGTGTGTCCGCCTGTGTGTGTATGTGTCTGTGTACGTGTCTGTCTGTGTGTCCGCCTGTGTGTGTATGTGTCTGTGTACGTGTCTGCCTGTGTGTATGTGGCTGTGTACGTGTCTGTCTGTGTGTCCGCCTGTGTGTGTATGTGTCTGTGTACGTGTCTGTCTGTGTGTCCGCCTGTGTGTAGGTCTGTGTGTCCGCCTGTGTGTGTATGTGTCTGTGTACGTGTCTGTCTGTGTGTCCGCCTGTGTGTAGGTCTGTGTGTCTGCCTGTGTGTATGTGTCTGTGTACGTGTCTGTCTGTGTGTCCGCCTGTGTGTAGGTCTGTGTGTCCGCCTGTGTGTGTATGTGTCTGTGTACGTGTCTGTCTGTGTGTCCGCCTGTGTGTAGGTCTGTGTGTCTGCCTGTGTGTATGTGTCTGTGTACGTGTCTGTCTGTGTGTCCGCCTGTGTGTAGGTCTGTGTGTCTGCCTGTGTGTATGTGGCTGTGTACGTGTCTGTCTGTGTGTCCGCCTGTGTGTAGGTCTGTGTGTCTGCCTGTGTGTATGTGTCTGTGTACGTGTCTGTCTGTGTGTCCGCCTGTGTGTAGGTCTGTGTGTCTGCCTGTGTGTATGTGGCTGTGTACGTGTCTGTCTGTGTGTCCGCCTGTGTGTAGGTCTGTGTGTCTGCCTGTGTGTATGTGGCTGTGTACGTGTCTGTCTGTGTGTCCGCCTGCGTGTGGGTCTGTGTGTGTGTCTGCCTGTGTGTATGTGGCTGTGTACGTGTCTGTCTGTGTGTCCGCCTGTGTGTAGGTCTGTGTGTGTGTCCGCCTGTGTGTGTATGTGTCTGTGTACGTGTCTGTCTGTGTGTCTGCCTGTGTGTATGTGGCTGTGTACGTGTCTGTCTGTGTGTCCGCCTGTGTGTGGGTCTGTGTGTGTGTCTGCCTGTGTGTATGTGGCTGTGTGTGTCTGCCTGTGTGTATGTGTCTGTGTACGTGTCTGTCTGTGTGTGTGTCTGCCTGTGTGTATGTGGCTGTGTACGTGTCTGTCTGTGTGTCTGCCTGTGTGTATGTGTCTGTGTACGTGTCTGTCTGTGTGTCCGCCTGTGTGTGGGTCTGTGTGTGTGTCTGCCTGTGTGTATGTGGCTGTGTGTGTCTGCCTGTGTGTATGTGTCTGTGTACGTGTCTGTCTGTGTGTATGTGGCTGTGTACGTGTCTGTCTGTGTGTCCGCCTGTGTATGTGTCTGTGTACGTGTCTGTCTGTGTGTCCGCCTGTGTGTGGGTCTGTGTGTGTATGTGGCTGTGTACGTGTCTGTCTGTGTGTCCGCCTGTGTGTAGGTCTGTGTGTGTATGTGTCTGTGTACGTGTCTGTCTGTGTGTCCGCCTGTGTATGTGTCTGTGTACGTGTCTGTCTGTGTGTCCGCCTGTGTGTAGGTCTGTGTGTGTATGTGGCTGTGTACGTGTCTGTCTGTGTGTCCGCCTGTGTGTAGGTCTGTGTGTGTATGTGTCTGTGTACGTGTCTGTCTGTGTGTCCGCCTGTGTGTAGGTCTGTGTGTGTGTGGGTGTCAGAACAATCCTGCTGCGTCAGTAGCTGACTGTAACCCGCACAGCTTCACGGAAAGACCAATAACCAGATGCCCCGGGCTGTATTGTCAGAGGGATCCTGTTACTATTATAAAGCACTGACACATGTTCTGTTATTATTTAGCAAGTGTAAGCGGTTATAAAACTATTACATACATACACAGGGAAAGACACAGCAAGAGCACACTTACAGGGAGAAGCGCACTTGGTGCACACTTACAGGGACAGGTGAGCTTGGTTCACATTTACAGGGACAGACACGCTTGGTGCACACTTACAGAGACAGGTGCGCTTGGTGCACAATTATAGGTACAGGTGCGCTCGGTGCACATTTACAAGGTTAGGCTCGCTTGGTGCACACTTACAGGGACAGGTGCGCTTGGAGCACATTTACAGGGACAGGTGCGTTTGGTACACACTTACAGGAACAAGTGCGCTTGGTGCACATTTACCAGGTCAGGCTCGCTTGGTGCACACTTACAGAGTCAGGTGCGCTTGGTGCACATATACAGGTACAGGCATGCTTGGTGCACACTTACAGAGACAGGCGTGCTTGGAGCACACTTACAGAGACAGGCACACTTGGTGCACACTTACAGAGACAGGCACACTTGGTGCACACTTACAGAGACAGGCACATTTTGTGCACACTTACAGAGACAGGCACACTTGGTGCACACTTACAGAGACAGGCACATTTTGTGCACACTGACAGAGACAGGCATACTTTGTGCACACTGACAGAGACAGGCACACTTACAGAGACAGGCACACTTACAGAGACAGGCACACTTGGTGCACACTTACAGAGACAGGCACACTTGGTGCACACTTACAGAGACAGGCACACTTGGTGCACACTTACAGAGACAGGCATACTTGGTGCACACTTACAGAGACAGGCACACTTGGTGCACACTTACAGAGACAGGCACACTTGGTGCACACTTACAGAGACAGGCACACTTACAGAGACAGGCACACTTGGTGCACACTTACAGAGACAGGCACACTTGGAGCACACTTACAGAGACAGGCACACTTGGAGCACACTTAAAGAGACAGGCACACTTGGTGCACACTTACAGAGACAGGCATACTTGGTGCACACTTACAGAGACAGGCACACTTGGTGCACACTTACAGAGACAGGCACACTTGGTGCACACTTACAGAGACAGGCACACTTGGAGCACACTTACAGGGTCAGATCAACACAGACATATACTTGCAGACAGGCACATAAACAATACAAGAGATCCGTACACACAAATACATTACATCACACTGTTCTTTACACCAGGTTTAACCCTTTAAATCACAATTTCACACACAACAGTTGGGTATTTCTAGATAGTATTTATATGTAAGATATGGCTGCATCATATCATAAGTAACGTTCCTCTTAAGTTGGATAGAAAGTGCATAAAGGATGAATTACTCCACAGTATTACTATAATGACCAGACATTATATATAAACATAATGCAATAATATAATGACCAGGCATTATATATAAATATAATGTAATAATATAATGACCAGATACCATATATAAACACACAGTAATAATATAATGACCAGACATTATATATAAACACACAGTAATAATATAATGACCAGACATCATATATAAACACACAGTAATAATATAATGACCAGACATTACATATATAAAAACACAATAATAATATAATGACCAGACATTTTATATATATATATATATATATATATATATATATATATATATATATATATATATATAAACACACAGTATATATGTAATGTCTGGTCATTATATTATTACATTATATTTATATATAATGTCTGGTCATTATATTATTACTGTGTTTTTATATATGTAATGTCTGGTCATTATATTATTAAACACACAGTAATAATATAATTACCAGACATCATATATAAGCACACAGTAATAATATAATGACCAGACATTATATATATAAACACAAAGTAATAATATAATGACCAGACATTACATATATAAACACACAGTAATAATATAATGACCAGACATTACATATATAAACACACAGTAATAATATAATGACCAGACACAGTAGCAGATGACATTTTGGTCGTATTCTCCTCACATTACTAAATCTGCCAGGACTCTGCATGTGGTTAATAGAGCTTTGCGGAGCAGACAGGGGTACAATGGCGGCACTGTACACACCCCAGCACGGTGCTAATGGCGGGCTCAGTGAGGCACAGCGCACTGTGTGTGAGGGCATCGGGTGAACCGTGTGGTAATGTACCAGGAATATAACGTGCGGCCGTCACCTACACACAAGGCAGACATGTTGTGGGCTGCAGCAGTAATGACGAGGAAGCAGACTATAATTTCACCATTGTGGTTTATAAAGTTCCCAGCTCTCTGCCAATAACACGAGAATGTTTATAGTTTCAATGAATATATTCTATATAAACAGGTGAGACTACGGTAACATGGCTGACACCAGGACAACGGGACTCCCTGAAGTAGATTCATCAAACCGTCTAAAAAGGAAAGGTGGAGGTGTTGCCCGTAGCAACCAATCAGATTCCAGCTATTATATTATAGCACATACTAGACAAATGATAGCTGGAATCTGATTGGTTGCTATGGGCAACAGCTCCACCTTTCCTTTTTACAAGGTTTGATACATGTACCCCCCCATTATATGCACAAGGTGAACCAGTTGCCCACACACAGGCAGATATTTTGTGGAGGTAAATGAATATTTGGATAATGAATGCACTAGGAACCCCATGCCTCATACCTCAGTTTCGTCACTGGTTCCAAATAAACTGACACGTTCTAACGACTAGTGGTTCAACGGACAAAATGGCCGCCTCCACTGTGAGGCGGCAACTCACTGTGCTTTATAAGTATGGTTTTGTTCCAGGGTCGCACAAAGGTCATTTAGGAAGGTGAAACAATGTGTAATGAGGTCTTTATCCACCCAATGAAACTTGGGTATTTGTGTCCACGTAAATGGACTTACCCACATCAAATGTTGGCACAAATGTCGTCATGGAGAGCGTAGGATGACTGGATTACCGGCACATCCTATGTACCGTTTAAAAGACAACATAACATTTGTGGGGGGATAGATACCCTGTGTCCCGGCGTTATGCAGGAGACGTCACCATCTATGCGCACGGTTAAATGCCATGCCACGCACACTGAAATCTAGTCTATGCCATTGGGTGCAATACGAGACACGAGTGCACCCAACCCACATTTATCTGGGAACGCTCCCTCCCTCCCCGCTTCTCCATCAGAGGACGCAAATGTTTGCATCCCCTGTAGATGGAGCCATCTTTTCATACAAAGCAATGCACTTTATGGAAATATCGGTGTATAGAACATAGGTATAAAAAGATGCAATGCAGGGCTACAACGCTGTGTTATTTTATGTCATTCCTGTAATAATGTTCTCTCCCTGACCTGCACACGTACCTATAGTTTGTGTATTAGGGCTAGATTTACTAAACTGCAGGTTTGAAAAAGTGGAGATGTTGCCTATAGCAACCAATCAGATTATAGCTTTCATTTATTAAGTGCATTCTACAAAATGACAGCTAGAATCTGATTGGTTGCTATAGGCAACATCTCCACTTTTCCAAACCCGCAGCTTAGTAAATATACCCCTTATAATCTTTCATGTAGAAGTGTTAATATGTAACTCAACCTCGGGTGTTTGGGTACGTGTGTGCACGCCTGTATAGGTCTATAAACTGTATATTATTGTAACAATACCCCAATCTAAGTACCAGAATACGGGTGGCCTATCCAGCAATACCTCCATTGTACCCTGACAGTAATATATAATATCAGGCTCCGGGTATCGCCATCTCTCCGCAAATCTATGTTTGTTCATATACCATTCCATTACTATTCCAGTCATTCAATCCCCCCCCATTCCTAAGCTCCATCTCTCCTCCCCTCCTCTCGCCTCTCCCTCCCAGCTGCCCTTCTCCTTTCCTCGCCCCGGAGCATAATGAAAGCTGACATTATATCAAACATTATAAAGACTCTCATTTGATGAAGATCATTCGTCAACACACAAACCTATTAACCAGCAGAAAAACAGCCCCGCGCCTCTGTGCGAGTGCGTGCCGTGTGTGTCTGAGAGGGATGCACCTCATTGTGCCTGCAAATCACACGCTGCCAACTTCCAGGTGAACTCGCCCCAATGTCATCAGCAAGGACAAGCCTCAGACATTGCCCCACACCCCCACCCTATGCCTGCTGGAGGGGAAAATCTGCCAAATTACTGGATATTCACTGGGTATAGTAAGGGTGTGCTCTATGTGTGTTATTATATATATATAATACATGCCCGATTCAGAGCACATTCCCCTAATCTAAGTCAACTTGTTTCTTAAAGGCTCGATTTGGAAATGAATAAACTGTAAATGCCACCCAGGGGTACTGTCACAGAGCACCCGTCACCCGCACACTGCGGAGGCTGCTATGTTGTGGAATATTCAGCCTATCCAGTAACTAGTGACGTCAGGGAGGCATGAGGTTCCTTATGCCTTATGCCTCAGTGATATCAGCAGCTCCCGGCGAATTGTTTTCAGCTCACAATATGGCTTCTGCCAGTGCACGTAAGCAACAAGTGCACTTCATTCGCCCAGTCCCGTCACGGATGTTACAGGGGTGTGAGAGACATGTTATAAATTCACCTTTGCCGACTCGCTCACCTGCAAAGATGATGATAAAACGTATCAGATGTTCTCACTTTCCCGGTAGTATTTATAATGTTCTGATTGGGATGAACGTACCCTCCCTGAACCCTGTAAAGCTATTAATAAACAGCTGACAATGTCACAGTGTGGTAATAGGCTGGATGTAAAATGACATAAAGTTCAGTCACGGAGGCTGTTGGAAAAGAAGTGGGAAAGTCAGTAGCCGACAATGATCAGGCTGCATAAAAATACTGCCAGGTAAAGTCATCTATTAAAAAGGCCCCAAAATTGCTGGAATAACTTTTTAGAGATTTTTATGAACGCGTCCGTCCTCCAATCCGGAACCCCCAGGGTCGGCTACACCCAGCTGTGGTTCTCAGTACAACGCCCTGTTTTATGGCGGCAGAGGTGTGTGTGAGCGGTAGGACCAACCACAAGCCGCACACCGCTGCCCGTGTCCCCTGGTAGATGGCTCTATAGACACAAGTAAAACTACACATTGATAATCAGGCCCTGACTATACATTTATACTGTATATATTCTACTCTTCGCTTACTGCAGCTCGGTGCCAACCTGTCACTTTTTCCCAGACATCGGCCAAGGATAATTATGCGACATCTCCAGGACAAAGGACATTTCTGTTTCATCAGATAGAACCGTAATGACTCAAATTTACCCCACCAGGAGCCAGCGGCTGCCAGACTCAGCCACATAATGTCATCCTGGGGTGTCCGTCATTAGGACCAGAGCACATCCCATCCCTTCCTGTTCCACAATACACCCCGTCCACCGACATCTGAGCTAGATATCAGAATGGACATGTATTTCCCAACATACACAAATGCATATTTTACCCTCCATTGTTCTTTCTGGAGGACACAGACACGAGGTCTGGGCCTCATGTGAGCAGGATTCACCATTTGTGGGTCTACGATTCACTATGTTATTTCTATGAGCCATGAGGAAGAACGATACGTCAGATATATATCTGTTATATCATGTAATTATATTATTGATATAAGAATGCTGAGTGACTTCCCCTCCCCCCTGTGTGGGGGATTCCCTGGTATCCTCCCCTAAATGACCCCCCTATATTTGTATTTGTCTCCCCCCCTTTCTTTATTTCTGTACCCCGTATGCCTCAGAAAGGTTCAATAAAAATTATTGATGATAAAAGGATTCACCCTTTGCTGGCTTGTCGGATAGATAATAAATGTGTTTGTTTATCCTCTAACCTGTCCGTACTTCCTACCTAACGCTGTCTTACAATCTTTTCTTTAGTAATTCCAAGTTTCCCCCAATCAGCTTAGAGATTAACTAGAAGAGGAAAACAGATTTCTCGGGTTGTCCTGGATAATTATCTGTCTAACAATTTGCTAAGTTACTTTCATTAGTTTAAGTATAAACTTGAACCAATGAATAAGTTTGTTTAAACTGTGAAGGATGTACAAGCCCTGGCACAGCTGGCTGCGGCTGTGATGCTGCCAAGCTCCAGTTCTTAGATAGTCATAGCAGGTCTATAATAATATCAACATTTATGTATACAGTATCTGCAGTCTATAAAAAGAATGTTGTTATTTATTATTTTCCCTTGTTTTTTTTCTTCCGGCTGCTTTTAATGATTTATGATGCTGGATTACCACGGCAACCACAGTCACAAAGCACATGATGTAGTGAGCAGATAGGCTTTGGAATACCCCTCTGAGCTCTGTTTGCACTATGTCATCCTCCTCCTCCCCCTCTTTCATCACATGACAAGCTGTGAGCCTGTGTCTGTGTAACAGACTGACTGTGTCTGTGCCTGGCAACCATTTTCGTTTCCTTTTTAAAGAAATTTATTTTACGTGGGATTGCTTATAATAACTCACAATATTGATAGAGCTGCTATTGCCTGTCTGCTTCACTAGGAGAAATAAACAAGAACTGTAAGTGCACAGGAATCTTGTAAATGGGGTAACGTGTGAGCTTAAAGTACCCCGGTCATCTACACGGGGGGGCGCAAAGCGGGGTATTTTGTGGCTGATTCAAACTCTGGGCATCTCACAGTTACTTGTTTTTCTTCCAAACCTCATGCTCCAGCTATAGCGCTAGTCTAAGTCCTGAGTCCTAGTGATGTCAGTATCATACGCATGCTAGAACATGTGTTTGGGGAAAAAGCTTACAGTTTTTTCACTAATCCCTATAATATTAACGGGTGACAATCATTTAATATTTTTTTTGCCAATTTATAATTCACACAGGTATTGGACGAGTCCTGCAGGGTCTTGTGCAGTAGAGCAGAGCAGACCTAGACCCCAATTCATCACCACACGTAGCTTCAGGTCCGTTCCTTGCTGAGTACACACAGAAGATTTACCTGCGTTTTCCAATACACTCACGTTTTGCTCAGAATACGAACATCCATGAATCAGACCAGTCTGGTAACGTAGCAGCCATCTGAATGAGCCGTTCGTTTGGAATTACAAGTGAAAAGCACAGAGGACAGAGCTCAGACGGGCACAATGTGTCTGGTCTGTAGCTCAGGGCAATGTGGTAATGTGAGATAGAAATAACATACCAGCACTGAGGTGGGCACTGCCCTCGCTCCACCATTCACCGTCACAACCTTGA
This sequence comes from Mixophyes fleayi, assembly GCF_038048845.1. Lineage (NCBI taxonomy): Eukaryota > Metazoa > Chordata > Amphibia > Anura > Limnodynastidae > Mixophyes > Mixophyes fleayi. The sequence goes on from NC_134409.1 coordinate 139,625,168, forward strand.
AGTGATCAGCCGTGCAGGCGGCATCATCAGGGCCAGACGGGAGGTGCGAGGTGAGCGCATAACGCCTCGCTGCCATCTGTCTGCACTGGGCAACGAGCAGACACAGAGCTGGCAGAGAGGGAGGGGGCGCGCTGGACATCTGGACAGAGGAGGGAGGGAGGGAGGGCACGGCGGCCTGCCAAGCCAACTATGAAATGACTGCTCAAATTGTGCCCTACACGGCCAAGGCCGGGGCAGCGGGTGCTCAGGTTACAGCAGCACCGCAAGTGGGGAGAGTGAAGCTGTATATACTGCTCTGTATATCTATAGGTGAGCAGAGGTAAGGAACCTGTCGCTTTACGGCTGTTGTGGAACTACAAGTCCCAGCATGTCCTTCTAGTCTATAAGTACCCTGTACAGAGAGAACTACAGTCACACAGTGTACTATGTATACCATGTGTAAGAACCTACACACATACACACACTGTACACAAATAACCTGTAGAGAGTACTATAGCCAAACAGTGTAATATACACATTATATCTCACATGCTGCACACACACACACACACACACACACACACACACACACACTGAGTAAACACACTGTAGACACACAGACACAAAATATCCACCAGCATATTGTTATTATTATTAATGAAAAACAAGTTATACCAGGAGCCATTATTCCTACATATAAGTGATGTCACTGGCCCTTAGTGAGCGAATAGGCTGCAATACTACAGATACTAGTTCAACAAGAGGCGGCTTCCACGGTGTGTGCGGAAATTGCTCCGTAAACTAACCCCCCCCCCCCCCTTCCTCTGACTCACTATGTTCCTGCATCATCAGCCCTTTACCAGTCTGCGTCAGTGGCGACTGACAGACTCGGCGAGAGGGAGCAATGAGATTATTATGAATATTTAATTCATTGACAGTTATTTATATAGCACCTACATATTCCACAGCGCTGTACAGAGAAAATTTCAATTATTCACATTGTTCCCTGCACTATTAGAGATTGCAATCTATATTCCCTGCCACATGGACTCTCTCACACGCTAGGGCTAACGAACCTACCAGTGTGTCTTTGGAGTGTAGGAGGAACCTGGAGCATGTGGAGGAAACCCACGCAAACATGGGAAGAACATACAAACTAAACACAAATAGTCAGCAGGAATCATGCTGAGACAATGTAACATACATGAGGGAGGCAGGGAACTTACCGCTATCATTTGTGGGCACGAAGAGGCCAGTTGTATAGCCTGCATTGCGGATCAGGGTTATTCATGTGCATTGTAAGCGGCAATACTGTGTCAGAAACATGCGGCACCTGTGATGAAAAAGGCGGTGTGCGTGCTGAAGCTGGCGGTGTGCGTGCTGAAGCTGGCGGTGTGCGTGCTGAAGCTGGCGGCGTGCGTGCTGGAACAGGCGACGTGCGTGCTGAAGCTGGCGGTGTGCGTGCTGAAGCTGGCGGTGTGCGTGCTGAAGCTGGCGGTGTGCGTGCTGAAGCTGGCGGTGTGCGTGCTGAAGCTGGCGGCGTGCGTGCTGAAGCTGGCGGTGTGCGTGCTGAAGCTGGCGGTGTGCGTGCTGGAACAGGCGACGTGCGTGCTGAAGCTGGCGGTGTGCGTGCTGAAGCTGGCGGTGTGCGTGCTGAAGCTGGCGGTGTGCGTGCTGAAGCTGGCGGTGTGCGTGCTGAAGCTGGCGGTGTGCGTGCTGAAACTGGCGGTGTGCGTGCTGAAGCTGGCGGTGTGCGTGCTGAAACTGGCGGCGTGCGTGCTGAAGCTGGCGGTGTGCGTGCTGAAACTGACGGCGTGCGTGCTGGAACAGGCGGCGTGCGTGCTGAAGCTGGCGGCGTGCGTGCTGAAGCTGGCGGCGTGCGTGCTGAAGCTGGCGGTGTGCGTGCTGAAGCTGGCGGTGTGCGTGCTGAAGCTGGCGGTGTGCGTGCTGAAACTGGCGGTGTGCGTGCTGAAGCTGGCGGTGTGCGTGCTGAAACTGGCGGTGTGCGTGCTGAAGCTGGCGGCGTGCGTGCTGGAACAGGCGGCGTGCGTGCTGAAGCTGGCGGTGTGCGTGCTGAAGCTGGCGGTGTGCGTGCTGAAGCTGGCGGTGTGCGTGCTGAAACTGGCGGTGTGCGTGCTGAAGCTGGCGGTGTGCGTGCTGAAGCTGGCGGTGTGCGTGCTGAAGCTGGCGGTGTGCGTGCTGAAACTGACGGCGTGCGTGCTGAAGCTGGCGGCGTGCGTGCTGAAGCTGGCGGCGTGCGTGCTGAAACTGGCGGCGTGCGTGCTGAAGCTGGCGGTGTGCGTGCTGAAGCTGGCGGCGTGCGTGCTGAAGCTGGCGGCGTGCGTGCTGAAACTGGCGGTGTGCGTGCTGAAACTGGCGGTGTGCGTGCTGAAGCTGGCGGTGTGCGTGCTGAAGCTGGCGGTGTGCGTGCTGAAACTGGCGGTGTGCGTGCTGAAACTGACGGTGTGCGTGCTGAAGCTGGCGGTGTGCGTGCTGAAGCTGGCGGTGTGCGTGCTGAAGCTGGCGGTGTGCGTGCTGAAGCTGGCGGTGTGCGTGCTGAAACTGACGGTGTGCGTGCTGAAGCTGGCGGTGTGCGTGCTGAAGCTGGCGGTGTGCGTGCTGAAACTGGCGGTGTGCGTGCTGAAACTGACGGTGTGCGTGCTGAAGCTGGCGGTGTGCGTGCTGAAACTGGCGGTGTGCGTGCTGAAACTGGCGGTGTGCGTGCTGAAGCTGGCGGTGTGCGTGCTGAAACTGGCGGTGTGCGTGCTGAAGCTGGCGGTGTGCGTGCTGAAGCTGGCGGTGTGCGTGCTGAAGCTGGCGGTGTGCGTGCTGAAACTGGCGGTGTGCGTGCTGAAGCTGGCGGTGTGCGTGCTGAAACTGACGGCGCGTGCTGAACCTGGCAGCGTGCGTGCTGAAACTGACGGCGCGTGCTGAACCTGGCAGCGTGCGTGCTGAAACTGACGGCGCGTGCTGAACCTGGCAGCGTGCGTGCTGGAACAGGCGACGCGCGTGCTGAACCTGGCAGCGTGCGTGCTGGAACAGGCGACGCGCGTGCTGAACCTGGCAGCGTGCGTGCTGGAACAGGCGACGCGCGTGCTGAAAATGGCGGTGCTGCAAACTCCAGGAAGTTCTATTTATTCTGCTTTGTAATAAACTGCCAGCGAGGCTGGAGCATGTTCCAATAGCGTGTGCTTAGCAAGCAATTTATATTGATGAGCGGACAGCATACATTGGCAAATATATCCTCATAATTGGGAGGGGGACTAATTGGCAGAAATGATCACTGCCACCAATAAGCCATTGTTCTAGAAGACATGATAACAGTGCACAGTTTCAGCAGATGGTTAACCCCGTGCGGGCTGGCTGGTTACATTCTGATCACTATAAGATCAGTATTAGTACAAGAATCCATCAATCAGATACATTTAGAAAGTTCCCAAGTTGATGTTAGGACCAGAGAACCCGCTGTACTGTATGGGGGCTGTATTCTAAGTTCTGTACAATTAAAGGTGAGATACTGTTGGTTTGTTCAGCTGAACCTCTTTAACATAAAATGTAAAAGCAGATCAGAGAATGATTTCATATGGAAAAGCTGGGTAAGAGTGTCTGGACAAAAGTTGGGGATGATAAACAGAAATACATATCGGGTGAAGGGAACAGATGAGCACTATGCCGAGTAATCTATATAATCTTTCACTTCAATGTGTTTCCTAGAACATTTGATGAACAACTGCAAAATGTGCACTAGAACATGCAAACATCTGTCCCATCGAAATCCCAGCTTAACATCATCCGGCTTCAACACCGCACCTGCCCCTCTCCTTGTAAGGAACCCCTAAATGTGTGTGACATACATCCCTGTGACCGGTCCTCTACCCCCCCTCGCTATCAGCTGCCCACATATAGTCTCTATTTCCTCTCCCTGACGATCCCTCTGGTTGTGCAGGATAACATTCTACCAATGAGGGGTCCGTGCTCCCGAGTGTGCTTCACCTCCTGTTTCTTATTATGTCCGAGCGCTGACATTGGGCAAAACAAGACCTGATCCAAATTACTTCATTCATTTTCATTAGGGGTGGCAAGACCAAAGAAGATGTGAGAGGAGAGAAGAGAGAGGGGGATATACAGGTGTAAGAGAGAAGAGAGAGGGGGGATATACAGGTGTAAGAGAGAAGAGAGAGGGGGATATACAGGTGTAAGGGAGAAGAGAGAGGGGGAATATACATGAAGGGGATATACAGGTGTAAGAGAGAAGATAGAGGGGGATATACTGGAGGGGGATAAACAGGTGTAATGGAGAAGAGAGAGGGGGATATATAGGCGTAAGAGAGGAGAGAGAGGGGGGATATACAGGTGTAAGGGAGAAGAGAGAGGGGGGATATACAGGTGTAAGAGAGGAGAGAGAGGGGGATAAACAAGTGTAAGAGAAGAGAGAGGGGGATATACAGGTATAAGAAAGAAGAGAGAGGGGGGATATACAGGAAGGGGATATACAGGTGTAAGAGAGAAGATAGAGGGGGATATACTGGAGGGGGATAAACAGGTGTAATGGAGAAGAGAGAGGGGGATATATAGGCGTAAGAGAGGAGAGAGAGGGGGGATATACAGGTGTAAGGGAGAAGAGAGAGGGGGGATATACAGGTGTAAGAGAGGAGAGAGAGGGGGATAAACAAGTGTAAGAGAAGAGAGAGGGGGATATACAGGTGTAAGGGAGAAGAGAGGGGGATATACAGGTGTAAGAGAGAAGAGAGAGGGGGGATATACAGGTGTAAGAGAGAAGAGAGAGGGGGATATACAGGTGTAAGGGAGAAGAGAGGGGGATATACAGGTGTAAGAGAGAAGAGAGAGGGGGATATACAGGTGTAAGGGAGAAGAGAGGGGGATATACAGGCGTAAGAGAGGAGAGAGAGGGGGGATATACAGGTGTAATAGAGAAGAGAGAGGGGGGATATACAGGTGTAATGGAAAAGAGAGAGGGGGATAAAGAAGTGTAAGAGAGAAGAGAGAGGGGGATATACAGTTATAAGAAAGAAGAGAGAGGGGGGATATACAGGAAGGGGCTATACAGGTGTAAGAGAGAAGATAGAGGGGGATATACTGGAGGGGGATAAACAGGTGTAATGGAGAAGAGAGAGGGGGATATACAGGTGTAAGAGAGGAGAGAGAGGGGGATCTACAGGTGTAAGGGAGAAGAGAGAGGGGGATCTACAGGTGTAAGGGAGAAGAGAGAGGGGGATATACTGGAGGGGGATATACTGGAGGGGGATAAACAGGTATAATGGAGAAGAGAGAGGGGGATATACAGGTGTAAGAGAGTAGAGAGAGGGGGGATATACAGGTGTAAGAGAGAAGAGAGAGGGGGGGGATCTACAGGTGTAAGGGAGAAGAGAGAGGGGGGATATACATGAAGGGGATATACAGGTGTAAGAGAGAAGATAGAGGAGGATATACTGGAGGGGGATAAACAGGTATAATGGAGAAGAGAGAGGGGGATATACAGGTGTAAGAGAGTAGAGAGAGGGGGGATATACAGGTGTAAGGGAGAAGAGAGAGGGGGATATACAGGTGTAAGGGAGAAGAGAGAGGGGGATATACAGGTGTAAGAGAGAGGGGGATATACAGGTGTAATGGAGAAGAGGGGGATATACAGGTGTAAAAGAGAAGATAGAGGGGGATATAGAGGTGTAATAGAGAAGATAGAGGGGGATATTAAGAAGGAAGAAAGGAGGAAAATTAGAGAAAGAGACAAGAAGAAGAGGATGAAGAGGAGAGAGAGGAATGAGAGCTGGGAAACGGATCATACAGGGCGTATAGTGGGAAGACATGCTGTGAGACTTCATGATAGACATGTCTAGGTAAAATACAGAGTTACAATGCTGTAATATGAGAGATCTATCTCTATGTATAAAACTCTGCATATAAATTGTGCCAGTCACTCCGACACAATTCCATGGGCGGCAGACGTCTGTGGATCCCGCGGTGCACAGACAGAACAACAAAACATGAGGGTGGGGAGGGAGGACAGGGTCTGAGAGGGCGGCAGTAGTAGAACACTCACCCTAATGTTATCCTGCCAGCGATGAGCCTTCTGGAACTCCTCTGCAGCCCGTGCCAGTCTCTGAAAGACAGGAGTCAAATAACATCATCAATACCCCCAGGAACACAGTATTACACCAGCAGCCCACACTGATATCACATTACTATAAACTACTGTAATATTAATATAGAATTAAACAAAATTGTATATTAATATGTCTTTAGGTAGTGATTATTAAGTTGGGGCTCCTTCCTTAGTTCCCCTTAATTACATATTATCGTTCTCCAGCCTGAAGGACTATAAATTAAGGGGTCTTAAGGGAGGGACTTCCCCCCTTAAAAGTACGCTGTGCATTTGGGGGGATCATCACCATCACAGAGAAAACATCCAAAGTATCAAAAGAGACAAGAATTCCCCCAAACTAACACAGCACAATAAGGAGACTCCAATGAAACAGCACAGATTATTGACTACAGGCTATTTCAGACTACAAGTCACAGCATGCTCTACGGGTTGTGGGTTATCTATGATTGGGTTATAGTGAAGACATCATTTGGTATATTACATTCAATCTCACAGATCGAGGGGCCACAATTCTGTCATGGGTAAAGCCCACAGACTAACACTACGAACCTCCGTAAGGTGCAAACCTCACCTCAAACAATATGGAAGTGACCACTTATATTAGTAAAAGTGAATGTGCCTTTTTAAAGGCAAAATAACTCTATATCTAATGACAATATATAGAGAAAAGGCACAAACAAAAAAATTGTTTTTTTAAACTTATTTTATTTTTTTGTGATTAATACACAAACTACTTATAAACAATGTTATATATAAAACAAAAATCATTAAAATAGCATCTATCCACATGACTATCAGGAAACCAGTTGCAATTTGGGGACCTACATTTTGCTGCGTGTGGAGATAATCAGAACAATAAAATGTTCATTTCATAGATGTACATGTTACTCCATGTACATATACACCTGTATATCCCCCTCTCTTATTCTCCAGCACGTTCCACAACAACCGCATAACGAGCCAGAAGGTTCTATGTTGTGTTTCTAAGGCTTCTACTGAGGAAAACAATATGTAATCCAGCCACTATGTGGCGCTGTTCCCTTGCTGTGTATGGATGATATTTTATCTATCTATCTATCTAATATCTATCTCACATCTATCTATACATCTCATATCTATCTATATCATCTATAATATAAATGCTTAGTGGCGTGTGTTAGTCTGTGTGTGTGTGTGTGTGTGTGTGTGTGTGTGTGTGGTGTGTGTGTAAAAAATAAAACCAAGCTGCAGCGCCACCTGCTGGGCAGAGTTATACACTGACCTACTAAATTCTTAGTGTGTGTGGAGAAAAAAATTCAGAAAGGGCTGAAATTTGGTATACTAAGATGTTTTTAATTTGTTAATTTAATTTGTGAATTGTTAAAAGTGTTTATAAAGATTTAAAAAAAAGATATATATATTTCTTGAAGGAGAAGTGACAGTAGGGAGTGGTTGGTGGTTGCCGGGGGTGACAGAGTGAGAGGAGTGTGATACTCAGGACCGCTGAGAGAGATCCCTGTGTCTGGATAGACATCTGGATAGATGTGAAATGAAGGATGAGGAGATGGAGAAGAATGATGAGGTGGTGACATGTGGACAAAACCACGTTAAAAAAGGGCGCTTACGTCGGGAAGTAACGGTCTTCCCCTGAGGAGGCCTGGGCTATGGCCCAAATTCATGACAAGAACCTTTTTAACACCTTAAGTAGCTTGATTTGACTAGAATGCATGAGTATCATGCACGGGTTAACTTGCATCTATATATCTCTCTATTTATTTATCTCTATCTAGCTATCTATCTCATATCTATCTATCTATATCTATCTATATATCTCAAATCAAATCTATCTATCTCATATATATATATATATATATACATATCCATCTCATATCTATCTATATATCTCAAATCGTATCTATCTATCTCTTATCTATCTCATATATATCTATCTCATATCTACCTATCTATCTATCTCATATCTATCTATATCATATATAGGTCATATCTATCTATCTATCTCATATCTATCTATCTATCGCATATCTATCTATCTATCGCATATCTACCTATCTATCTATCTCATATATAGCTCATATCTATCTTTCTATCTCATATCTATCTATCTCTCTATTTATCTATCTACCTATCTGATCGCTCTCGTTGCACCACTCACAGTTACTATAAATATGTCCTTGCCGTGGCAGCTCCGTGTGTCCCGTGTTCTACACACACAAGAGACTGCTCAGCGTGTTCATGTGATAATTGTGCTGCACCTGAAATTCTGTGGGCGTAATAAGTGGTGGAGGAAGCACATAACCCTTACACTGCTGGAGCACTTAGACCATACACAGTACAACCACCTACAATGCACAGGGCAGGGCTTCTGAACCGCTGTTTGGGGCAGTGATGGGGGGTAGGTTCTGGGATGTGTAACCTCAGGGTGCAGAGTGTGTGTTCCTGGAGCGATGTGCTGTCACACAATATGCACACACACACGCACACGTTATCACCATCCGGTGCTGCAGTGTATTCGGAGCACACATCACGGAGGCCGCTCTGCGGCACCAGTCCTCATCATGGGCTCTGCTGCTGTATTACAGCATTTAGAAGAGATCAGAGAGGGGTTAGCAGACTTAGCACAGCGAGGTCCAGCCGCACGCAGCCCTGCAGACGGAACACGGAGCATCGCAGATAATATTCTTAATCCAAATATATAAATAAAAAGAAAATAAATCATACAAACAGCCCGAGGGGGAAACTATGAAGTGAGTCGCATTTCCGCAGCTACACAGAGTCTGACCTTTCACTGCCCAATCTACTATGTTCCGCTGCCCCGGCTGATGGAAAAAATTAATACAATAGATTTTATTTAAAGGGAAAAAGGTCAGCGTGTGTAAGAGAGAAAAAAACTAATTTCAGGTTGTAGGAATCAGACCTTTCAGTAGAGCAATTGTGCCCTCCCCTCGTTCTCCTAGCAACCCTGCCCCCACATTACTCCCCCGCCCATGCCCCCCGACTCTGTTCTCTCTGCCCTTTATGAAGGAAAAGAGCGCCGCTCAAAATGACAGGTGTAATAGTAGCTCTACCTGTCAATCACCATGTTATTATACTTCTGTAAGATATCTGCATGAAGCGGGTGTTAATCCATTGCAAACGGGCTGCTCTGTTCATTAAATAAAGGTGAGACAAAGTCAGTACAGTCCCTCTGCTATAACCATCTCACTCCTCTCCTTATAGTTATACTGACACAACTCCGCTTTTTATGGTACTAGATTGACTGCTGAATCTGCCTCCTTTCCTTTACACATTAGTCAACTAAGTAAAGTAAGATGTCAGCATTGCTGGAAGCGATGATTAGCAGGATATATGGGCAGCTTTTAGGTTGAGCAGTGAATCGGAAACTGTTAATTCTTGGCGGAAGGCAGAGTCGTAGATCTATCACACTTCAGGTCAGGTGAAAGATTCCATGCTGATAACTACACAACTGTTTAAAGTGCTAATTACAGAGATTACTTGTGGCTTTCAGGACCACGGACAGCGACAGTTCCCAGAGATTTCCATTCGGTAGTAGTGAGTGAATTAAACAGCAGATGTTGTACATTTCCATAACATGCAGAGGATTTTAGACGCAGGGATCCCAGCACTCGATAATGACATTCTGCAACAGCTGGAGAGCAGACTGATGTCTGTGGCTGCGGCAGATTTGAGGGGTCATTTAACAAAGTGCAAAAGTTGTCTTGTGGTATCACGCACCTAATGCTCCGCAGGAGCAGCACTATATAGGGGCAAGTGCATGAATTAGAGGATTAGGATATTTGCATCTGCATGGATGGGCAGATGGGATGGAAGGGGGGTAGTTACATAGAAGAGATAAAAGGGGTGAAGAAGACTATTTAGGGGGTCATTACCAGCAATTTCCTCCCTGCAAAATGAATGTAATTTTACAGGTACTCAGGTGGGACATTCAGAATGTAGTATCTACAGGAAGGTTCTGTCCAATGGAATTAAGATCTTCAATCACACAAAACATGTACAAAAGCCATGTAACACGGATGGTCCCAATGTTTATGTAATAGACATATATAATGTACAGGTATTATTTGAGCGGATACGCTCTTAGGCTGGGTACACACTACAGGGTCGTCAGCAGAATATTGGGCCAATCGTTCGGCCCAATATCGTTTAGTGTGTACGATCCTAGAATGAATTATTATCATTCGGAAACACATCGTATTGTTCCATATGCTTTTTAAACCGGATTAAAAATCTTGTTCAATGATGGAACGATGTCGCTCCAATCGTGTAGCATGTACAGCCACACGGTCTGCAGTGTCCATAGATCTCTATGGAGTTTACAGAGTCAGGGGGCCTGATTCATTAAGGAACTTAAATTAAGAAGTTTTTTTATTTCAGTCTCCTGGGCAAAACCATGTTACAATGCAAGGGGTGAAAATTAGTATTCTGTTTTGCACACAAGTTAAATACTGACTCTTTTTTCATGTAGCACACAAATACTTGATAGCTTATTTGTACACTGACATTTAAAGTTGATATTTGTGTGCAGTCAGTATTTACCTTATGTGCAAAACAGAATACTAATTTGCACCCCTTGCATTGTAACATGGTTTTGTCCAGGAGACTGAAATAAGAAACTTCTTAATTTAAGTTCCTTAATGAATCAGGCCCAGGATCTTTTAAGCCGATGGTTATGACAGATGAAGAGCACAGATCTGATGGTAAAGTGTGTATAGTGTGATCGGGACTGTTTTTATCATTGGTAAAATCTTTAAGGATATCGCATCGGGAGAAGTTTTGTAAAGTGTGTACCCAGTCTTAGTCCAGCAGCCTCCAGGCGAAGGCTTTGGATAGTAGGGGAATTAAACTGCCAGCAACACCCCTTTACCAAACGGCACCCAAGCGAGAAGCTCTTCTTCAGACCTGATTATGATATATTGGAGCCATCTAACAATAGACTAAGTAATACTGATAACAACAACAATATAAGCAGCAATAGCCTACAGAAAGTATTTTCTATAAGGACCAGTATGGAAAACTGGAATAATAAAACAATGTTTCCGCCATCTTTATTCCGTGTCGCCTACGTCTGTCTGTGTTACAGGCTCATCCCCTTCTACTGTCCCCCCAAAGAAAACGTATTGTCCTTGTGACAGCAGAGAGGACTTCTGCGTAGTCCCACGGCGAGCTCCACCTCCTGGGACTCAGCGCCTCGCGTCCTGTGTCCTGTGCAGGATCCCGCAGGGAGCCAGGCTCCTAAAATATCCCGCACGAGAGTCTCCTTGACTAGATTAACATTAGGAGTCTAATCAGCAATCAGACATCTCATAATTTTCTGATTAGCTTTGATTAAACTCCCATCTTTGCCAGAGCACAAGGAAAAACTCAGGAAGCAGAAACACAAACATGGAAACTGGCTCCGCAAACAGATCTGAAAGGTGGGATCATCTGGGAGGGGGGGTGTAATATGGGGGGGTGGGGGTGATATAGAGACCTGTAGCCACAGCAGAGGAGAGACACACACGTGTCCTTTCCTGTCACTACACACAAGCCACATGACGCACGGAGGAATAGAAAACACACACACTGTAGAGGTCGTCATGGACTACCCAGGTTCAATCACCAGATAAATCATTAACCCCTTGTTATTCCAATCATAGGGCGACGTTAAGGTTTGGTGCACCCGGACATTATCATGTTTTTTGGGGTTTTCTTTTTAAAGTAGAAGTAGAGTATAATTGGAACACTCAAAGGTTTAAACTTTTATTAAAAGATTTCGGGCAAAAATAATTTATTACAACACATTGAGGCAGTAGTGTGGTTCCTATGTTTAATTCTGCTATTTTAACAGTTACCTTCATACTATTTTGTCAATTGACCATTATTAATTTTAATATTTCGCTAATTATTGAGTAATTAAAATCAATAAAAAAATATATATTTTTGCCTTTTCTTTTTAATGCATATCAATAAAAATAGTGGAAATCTTTCAATGAAAGTTTAAACCACCGAGTACCCTGGTTATACACATTTACATTCTACTTTTGTAAAAGAAAACTGACTATCCAGGTGACATATAGATGGTGGAACATTTAGTGAGCACAGAGCAGAATCCTGCATTATAAGTACATCAACAACATCGGTTATCTCAAACTCTACTAGGTAAGTCATACACACAATAAATACTGTATAATGTGCCCCCTACTATAAATTACAAGGACATTAGAGGTCACAAACGGTTTCTATATTTAGAATCCGTAGGCCGAGGGCCTTATTACCAGGAAACCAAGATTAGAATTCAAATATCCGTAATCAATTACACTAGGGGGTGTATTACGCCTTATTAAGTACTATTTTTTTTTATTATACACTGAAGTGATTATAAACAATAATATCATATATCACTGCTTATAGAGATATTATTTGGAGGTGTGTATTTGCATATTAGCATCATTTGTTTATTATCAGTAATTAGATTGTAAGCTCACACGAGCAGAGTCCTCTCTCCTCCTAACAATACAGACGTGGAAGTTGCTCAATCAGTTTATAGGCTCATAGCAGGTGTTTGAAAGGAGGGGGTCATCCTGAAAGGGACAAACACAGAGAACATCCCCAGCACAGGAGCTGCCATGGATTGCTATTTAGAAGCTTCTGGGGTTACTCTTGGTAAGTTAGCTCTCAATTTAAAAACATATATATGTAAGGCCCAAATATAGGGACTCTCACTGTTTAGAGTTAGGACCACCCTATTAGCAGAAGCGCCGTGGAGGGGCGGGTGGTTTAACATACATTTATAGATGTGTGCAACTGAGACGTCTGCATGTTTATGTACAAGTAGAAATGGCAGCTCCTGTGCTGGTTACACCAGAGTGCGGGGGGATATTCTGTGTATTTGTTCCTCTCTCCTCCTTCTACCTTGTATTATGTAGCTGTATGTTTCTACTATACCTATGTATAACACATTTATACTGTGTGAATGTTCTGAATTCTGCCTTTACTTGTCCTATAGTTTGTTTGTTGGACCTGTGTGTTTTACCTGTGCGACTATAAATACCCTGTGTGAGTGTAAATACCCTGTACTGTTTGTACATACCCTGTGTGAGTGTAAATACCCTGTACTGTTTGTACATACCCTGTGAGTGTAAATTCCCTGTACTGTTTGCACATACCCTGTGTGAGTGTAAATACCCTGTAATTATTGTACATACCCTGTGTCAGTGTAAATACCCTGTACTGTTTGTACATACCCTGTGTCAGTGTAAATACCCTGTACTGTTTGTACATACCTTGTGTGAGTGGAAATACCCTGTGTGAGTGTAAATACCCTGTACTGTTTGTACATACCCTGTGAGTGTAAATTCCCTGTACTGTTTGCACATACCCTGTGTGAGTGTAAATACCCTGTAATTATTGTACATACCCTGTGTCAGTGTAAATACCCTGCACTGTTTGTACATACCCTGTGTCAGTGTAAATACCCTGTACTGTTCGTACATACCTTGTGTGAGTGTAAATACCCTGTACTGTTTGTACATACCCTGTGTCAGTGTAAATACCCTGTACTGTTTGTACATACCCTGTGTCAGTGAAAATACCCTGTACTGTTTGTACATACCCTGTGTGAGTGTAAATACCCTGTACTGTTTGTACATACCTTGTGTGAGTGTAAATACCCTGTACTTATTGTACATACCCTGTGTAAGTGTAAATACCCTGTACTGTTTGTACATACCCTGTGTCAGTGTAAATACCCTGTACTGTTCGTACATACCTTGTGTGAGTGTAAATACCCTGTACTGTTTGTACATACCCTGTGTCAGTGTAAATACCCTGTACTTATTGTACATACCCTGTGTCAGTGTAAATACCCTGTACTGTTTGTACATACCCTGTGTCAGTGTAAATACCCTGTACTTATTGTACATACCCTGTGTCAGTGTAAATACCCTGTACTGTTTGTACATACCCTGTGTCAGTGTAAATACCCTGTACTTATTGTACATACCCTGTGTCAGTGTAAATACCCTGTACTGTTTGTACATACCCTGTGTGAGTGTAAATACCCTGTACTGTTTGTACATACCCTGTGTGAGTGTAAATACCCTGTACTGATTGTACATACCCTGTGTGAGTGTAAATACCCTGTAATTATTGTACATACCCTGTGTCAGTGTAAATACCCTGGACTGATTGTACATACCCTGTGTGAGTGTAAATACCCTTCACTGATTATACATACCCTGTGTGAGTGTAAATACCCTGTACTGTTTGCACATACCCTGTGTGAGTGTAAATACCCTGCACTGATTATACATACACCAAACCCTTGCATTGCACACTCAGACCACCATGAACAGAAAACTACAAATCAATTGGTATTCGGTTGCACATTTCAGGCTGCAGAGGTCTGAGAACATACAGAAACACACACACAGGTATATACATGGGTACACAAGAGACCCTGGGGGCCACACAGCCTGCACACTTGTACACAAGAGACCCTGGGGGCCACACATCCTGCACACTTGTACACAAGAGACCCGGGGGGCCACACAGCCTGCACACTTGTACACAAGAGATCCTGGGGGCCACACAGTATGCACACTTGTACACAAGAGACCCTGGGGGCCACACAGCATGCACACTTGTACACTGGGTACACAATCATGTCTTCGTTATGATGCAGGGTATGTAATTAGCCAAGGGTGACCTCTAAAAAAAACACTTCAATGTTAGAGAGAAAATCTCTCATAATGTTATGCAAATTGTCAGCGAGGCAATCAGGCTGTGCAGCCCGTTAGCTAGGCCGGCTACTGCCGCTGTACAGCAATTTGCATGCAATTACCCAGAGTGCCCTGGAAGGGCCCCTCCCAGGCCTTACAACCAGACATTAGAATGGAACACATTGGCTAGTATTACTGTCCTTATTCGGATGGAGGAAGGGAGAAGATACAGGAATAAAGGACACTGACCAGCCGCCAAACTACCAAATGTAACAGTTATCTCTAATTAACTCTAATAGCACATTGCACCTAAAACCGTCTGAACCTGCACTCCAGACATTCTTAGCTTAACTCAATGAGATTTATAATATGGAGAGGGTACAGCGAGTAATGAGCGGTTATCTGGAGAGGACAGTTCCAGTAACTAAAAGGGTCAAATAATACAGAGAGACACAAGCGACACATCTGCAGAAGAGTCCTAGCGGGAACACTACATCCTGGCCTTCTTATTAACGAATATATTATGTTTCACAATATGAGATAAATAGATAGAATATGATATAATAGATGCGACAGTGTGACTGCATGGACCTCCTATGCCACTCTGTCTGGGCAGCTGGGCACTGGCTAAGCTTGCCTTGGCACCGACCCCTCTCTTTATACCAAATTGCGCCCCTCTAACCGCAGTGGTCAGAGCAACTGGGTAACGGGCAGAGCGGTGGTACTGGATGCTGGGTCCCAACCTCAGAATAGACGGATAATGGATTAAATTGGTTTAATCTGTAGGTCACAGGAATTACATTAGGTAAGTAGGCGGCAAAGCAGGATCTTGAAGCAGAGATGTTTTATTAGCTCAAGAAGCCCTTATAAGGACAGTTACACTAGTTTGTGGTACTAGTGATCTTTCTAGAAGTTACAGAAGGAATGATACATTACATGAAAAAACAGAGCTCTTTGTATACAGATTCTGACACATGTTGGCAAGGGGTAACCCAGCTTTCTGATCCTAGCTGGCACCAAAACGTCTGAGATATTATGTCAGATCATTTAACATCTGGATGTTATATTTCTCTAGATTTGGATTTAATGCAATTTTAAACTTTAATACAATTGACATCAATTTCCTAAATTAATTGCTGGTTGTATTATTTATGTAGTTTGTCTATCTTCTAACAGGATAATAGGTAACAAACTCCTGCTGGGCATTCAGGCTAAAGAATGTGTTTGTCACTTCTGAGATGAAAAGACTTATTTAGCATTTCCTGCCTTCAGCAAAACAGATTTCCTCTAACCTGGCATAATACAATAGAAATCAGTACATTTCTAATACAAAAATATAAAACAGTATAAAAAAAATCAGTACACTTGCAAAATTACATAAATTACTGTAATTGAAATAAATTTCTACAATAAGTTATTTCTACGCTGCCCAGCCATAGAGAGATAGATAAATAGATAGATGGGTAGATAGCTACATAGATAGATATGAGATATATAGATGGATAGATAGATAGATAGATGAGAGAGATAGGCAGAAATGAGAAGACAAAAATATAGATAGATAAATATATATGTGATAGATAGAAGATAAATAGATAGAGAGATAGATGGTTAGATAGATAGATATGAGATAAATAGATCAATAGATAAATATAGATAGATAGATACAAGACAGATCTGAGATAGATAGACAGACATGAGAGGGAGCCTGGTAACATGATTATATTGCTACGTGCTGGAGCCCAGCTCTTAGGAACCAGCAGTAATAGGACGAATGCGCAGTGATACAATGTAACATTCCGTTGTGTGCACAATGTCAGCACAGTGTCCTTCACCCTCACACAGTGTAATGTGCTTCCATTCAGTAATGTTCCTCTGATCTTGTAATTATCTTCCATTTCCAAAAGAGCAGCATAAGTGACACAAATAACCCCCCGGCCGATCAATATCTCACTCCAGGCCCTCGCCTATTGTGTGAAGGGGTCGGACCATTTCAATCCAGCCAGGAACAAAAAGAAAAGAGATCAGAAAGGCAGCACTGGTGCCACTTCTGTCATCATTAACCCACCAACTATCAGACATATACAGGGTTTTATGGCTGCCACCCATGTGCCACTTTCACACGTGTGCTACCTTGTTACTACTCATGCGTTACCCTGTCAATTCCAGTCTTGTGCCACCTTGACACTGCAACCCATGTGACACATTGTCACTGCCACCAGTGTGGCATATCTGACACTGCCACCCACATGCCACCCTTTCATCGTCATCTGTGTGCTACCATGATATTGTCATGTGTGCCACCCTGTAACTGCCACCCATGTGCCAAATTGTCACTGTCACCAGGGTGCCACCCTGTCAAAGCCATCTGGTGCCACTCTGTTATTGCCACCTGTGTGCCACCCTGACACTGCCATCCACCTGCTCTCTATACACGGTCACCTGTGTGCCACAACGATATCACTCCCAGTCAGTGCAAGTCATGATCCACACCGGATCTATTACATCCATGTCAAATGCCATCTCTGCTGTTTGCCTCCCAATGACAGCCGGGTCATACCTTATAACAGTTAAATATATGCCATGTGTAGACTACAGGCTGGGTCACACCTTATCACTGCCATCTGACACTGCCAACTGCAATCATTCATCCATCACTGACAAATGTGTCATCCAATCCAACTACTGTCACACTATAAATAGAATCGTCACCTTCTCCTCCAAATAGGTCATCTGCCATCAGTGCCAACTGAGACGTTCAATGAGTAACACCTGGCACTGATATCACTGCCACCTGTAACACTCAGCGCCTGCTGTTCCCACACGCTAAGACCATCACACCCCAAACACTGCAATACCTCACGGTCATTGTGCCAACTTCATTGTGCCATCAGCGACAAGTTGTGTGCTTAGTATTACTACGTCATGGTAGTGCCAACACAATGACCTGCCTTCATATTAGGAGCGCTCCTCACAGTACAAGGAGTTTGTCACCGGATGTGTGTATTTACCACTGAACAATCTGACTCTACAACAGTCCCAGCGATTCCCCCCTAAATCCTTATAACTCAGCAGTGACGGAGGTAGTTTGGATCGTCGCTCTCTCCACAGTCCAATATCTCATCTTCATACAGACACAATATCGTGGATGACTCGTACAGTAATTATATGTAATAGAGTCGCCAGGACAATGAGGTTTGAGGCATTATTCCAGCATCAAGCTATCACTAATCCAGCGAGATGCCAATACAGATTATTTACCACTAGAGGGGTCTGATCAAAATTCTTTCATTGTATGAATGTCTTATATATCAGAAGAAACTGTCACTTATTTGAACAGCGCCTCACTCACTGGGACGCAGTCATCCTCGCTATATAGCAGTTGATCACTTTAAAAAGCCAGACGACGTCTTGCCTAGAGAGCTAACAATCACATCCGGTCAACGTGCATTTAGTAAGAATAGTAAGAAGATTGGCACTTGTGTGTTTTTATTACTCCCTAATGACTCCCACGCCTCATTAAGTGACAAAGTGACAAATTGGCTCCTTTCCGACGTGACTGAAGTCTTATTGTTAAGACATGCATACAACTTGTGCTGCGAAGGTTTCATGTAACTGTCATTACAGCGCAGAGAACAGTGACATATCGATGGCAGTTGTCATCACATCGCAGCAGAGGGAACGAGTCCCTAGTCAGGGGCTGCCAGACATGTTTTAGGGTCTCTCTGTCCAGCTCTCCTTGTTATAAGGAGCAGAGACCATCCGGCAAGTTTACAGCACGGCTTTAACTTCTCAGAAATAGCAACAAGCGATCTATACGAGGCAGTGGTAACATGATCTGCCCCACGCGCATCGCTGAGGAGTATGGGAGCGACAGCTGCAGTAATAATGGTTGTCCATCACTTCATCTACAGTATGTCAATGAAAGGCAGAGTATTTCTCTACTGAGACTACAAACAGAAAGGTCTCTAGACCGCAAGGCTAGCAATCTAATCCTTGGTTGTGTTATAAACTTGCAGATGCGGGGCTCAAATAAGATGTGTTGACTTTTTCAACCTGGGAAAAAATGCTATTACATTCCAATTCATATGAAACCAATGGTAGTATATACACAATAGATTTATACCACTCACAGTACAGGCCAAGGACTACAGCAAAAAACGTCAATGTGTAGATTAATAGTACACAGCAAGATATGTATATCCGTCACCTGCACACACTGGAGACAGACATTATGTGGGCTGTCCTAATATCAAGAGAATAGATAGGCTGCACTCTCAGTGATGTCGCTGGTTCCTAGTGACTGGATAGGCTGCACTCTCAGTGATGTCACTGGTTCCTAGTGACTGGATAGGCTGCACTCTCAATGATGGTACTGGTTCCTAGTGACTGGATAGGCTGCACTCTCAATGATGTCACTGGTTCCTAGTGACTGGATAGGCTGCACTCTCAATGATGTCACTGGTTCCTAGTGACTGGATAGGCTGCACTCTCATTAATGGTACTGGTTCCTAGTGACTGGTTAGGCTGCACTCTCAGTGATGTCACTAGTTCCTAGTGACTGGATAGGCTGCACTCTCAATGATGTCACTGGTTCCTAGTGACTGGATAGGCTACACTCTCAGTGACGTCACTGGTTCCTAGTGACAGGATAGGCTGCACTCTCATTGATGGTACTGGTTCCTAGTGACTGGTTAGGCTGCACTCTCAGTGATGTCACTGGTTCCTAGTGACTGGACAGGCTGCACTCTCAGTGATGTCACTGGTTCCTAGTGACTGGATAGGCTACACTCTCAGTGATGTCACTGGTTCCTAGTGACTGGATAGGCTGCACTCTCAATGATGTCACTGGTTCCTAGTGACTGGATAGGCTGCACTCTCAGTGATGTCACTGGTTCCTAGTGACTGGATAGGCTGCATTCTCAGTGATGTCACTGGTTCCTAGTGACTGGATAGGCTGCACTCTCAGTGATGTCACTAGTTGCAGAGCCTCGGGATTCTTACCTCTGGTATATAATAACTGGAACATAATCTTAGAAGAAGTCACTATGTCACAGTGTGCATTTGAGACTGGTGTAGTGGTAAGTCCAGCTAGTGCACATTTCAGTAAATAAGATCTATATGTATGGGCCACTAATAAGTAATACAGTTATCTGCTTATACACAGGTCACACTGGCCATTCACTGGTCCATTCTGTGAACACACAGACTGCTCTGTGTGTGATTGAGCTGGTAAGGAATGGGTTATTTGTGATCTGTGCATTTAATGTGTCTGTGGAATATCCCCCTTCCCCACACGGTTGTTGTAACACAAAAAACACAGTGATTTGTGCAACACTCTCCTCCGTCTCACACTCAGCATCAACGCTTCAACCATATAGACAGTTCCATTAAGGGGAAGAGGTGACGGTGTACATCAACGAGGCTCAGGGGTAAGGAGGCAGGTACAGCAGAGAGAGAGAGAGAGAGAGACAGAAAGAGACAAAGAGTGAGAGAGAGAGACTGAGAGAGAGAGACAGAGAGAGACAGAAAGATACGAAGAGTGAGAGAGAGACAGGGAAGGTAGAATGGGAGAGGTTGTGGGATATATGATGGAGGCTCAGGGGTAAGGAGGCAGGTACAGCAGAGAGAGAGAGAGAGAGAGAGAGAGAGAGACAGAAAGAGACAAAGAGTCAGAGAGAGAGACAGAGAGAGACAGAAAGATACGAAGAGTGAGAGAGAGACAGGGAAGGTAGAATGGGAGAGGTTGTGGGATATATGATGGAGGCTCAGGGGTAAGGAGGCAGGTACAGCAGAGAGAGAGAGATGGACAGAGAGAGAGGAGGGGAGAAGGTGGGAGAATGAGATGAGAGCAGAGTGATGTTACAGAATAGACAGACTGATAAAAATCAAAGCTGAAAACGTGACATAAGGCAGCAACTACAGGGAAGAGAGACACAATGTTTACACACTGCAAGAGGTGCAAATTTAAGCCTGTGCCCTCCCAGAGTATCTCTCTCCTTCCCATGTGCCCACTTAGGGTACCTCTCTCTCTGTGCCCTCCCAGAGTACCTTTCTCTCTGTGCCCTCTCAGGGTACCTCTCTCACCCTGTACCCTCTCAGGGTACCTTTCTCTCTGTGCCCTCTCAGGGTACCTTTCTCTCTGTACCCTCTCAGGGTACCTTTCTCTCTGTGCCCTCTCAGGGTACATCGCTCCCCATGTGCCCTCTGAGTAGACTTTCTATACGCCACCTGACTCTGCCCCTCTCATTGCCCTGATTGCTGATTGGCTGTGCACTGTATACCACAGGTAAGTATCACATTGCTGGATGCACTCTGGTCCCAGCACAGGGGCGATACAGCAGGCTGTCTGAAAGTTTCAATGTTCCCCCCTCCTCCGTGCGTTCGCTTCCTCAAGATGCTACAGCAGATGGTGTTGACATATACACAATCTCACTCACCGCTGCACCAGACGGTATTGTGGGTAAACCCTGGGAAAGGTGCCCTCCTCCCGCGTCTGGCACTAGCAGCGCCTGGACTCCCAGAGAGACGAGCATTTGGCAATGAGATGACTTGGCAGCCAGCAGGGAAGTGTTATCAGCTTCATACCGACTACCCCTCGTTACAGCTAAGACCAACCACGCGCAGCCTGCACTGCGGGCAGCAGAAGTCAATCTGAGACAACATTAACCCCTCATTCTACATCTCCAGGAACATTTTGGTGGTTAATAAAAAAAAAAAATACAACTGACATGAAAAACAAAAATTTCTGGTGATTTTAGCTGAAGGGATAATTAATAAGGTGAACAAACAGCTACATAAAGCTTTTAGGAGCCATTGATTTAATGAGGAAGCAATTTATCTACGCACACCAGGCTTCCTGTATGAAAGAAAACCATAGAAATGAATTGAGAACCTCCTGATATTCATTACATAAGAAGTGTGAGGCATAAATATATGTGGGGGGGGGGCACCTAATATAGCGGCCAGGTGTACATATGGGAGAGGGACATGGCACACAATAATGAGCCTTCACTATGCAGCCGAGTACTAAGGACTCCATCCTTCCCTCTCCATGAGGAAGACATGATAGATCTATTATGACCTAATGTTCCCAAAAACACATTTACACAGTCAGGAAGAGCGACACATCCTCATCATCACACGGAGAACAGGAGAGAGGGACGGGGGAGAGGCTGGAGAGGAGAGGGGGGTGTCAGGCAGTAGGGTGGGTGATTTCTGAATATGTGAGCTAGAAGCGCCAGGGGCGAGCAGATAACCAGCAGAAGGAGAGGGGGACGGGCTCGGTGGGAGACAAGGTGTGAAATTGCCAGATTGTCACCAGAGAGACTGACTAATTGCACCAGTACAGTCATTAACTTGTAGTGAGAGGTGGTCACTAGTGTCAGAACGTGACAGCTCTGTCGCACGCTGCTGTGGCGGAGGAAGGCTCACAGACACCGGGCGCTCTGCCAGGGCACCTCACCTCTCCCAGCATGGCCGCCATTCTGGTGACTCTGATCTGAACCACACATAAGGACACGGGGAGCGGAGGTGCGGGATGAGCCCGTGTTCAGGTTACTGATCTGCTGCTGTCTCTCCAGGACAAACTGCTGAAGCTTAAACTGGATTAACGGCTGAACTGAAAATCAGAAATCAAGACATGCATGACAGGAGACGGAGAATGAGGGACAGAGAGAGCAGGGATGGAGAGAGGGAGAGAGAGCGGGGATGGAGAGAGGGAGAGAGAGCGGGGATGAAGAGAGAGAGCGGGGATGAAGAGAGAGAGAGCGGGGATGGAGAGAGCGGGGATGGAGAGAGCGAGGGATGGAGAGAGCGAGGGATGGAGAGAGCGAGGGATGGAGAGAGCGAGGGATGGAGAAAGGGGGACAGAGAGAGCGAGGGATGGAGACAGGGGGACAGAGAGAGCGAGGGATGGAGAGAGGGAGACAGAGAGAGATGGAGAGAGAGAGAGTGAGGGATGGAGAGAGAGAGACAGAGAGAGCGAGGGATGGAGAGAGGGAGACAGAGAGCGAGGGATGGAGAGAGGGAGACAGAGAGAGCGAGGGATGGAGAGAGGGAGACAGAGAGAGCGAGGGATGGAGAGAGGGAGACAGAGAGAGCGAGGGATGGAGAGAGGGAGACAGAGAGAGCGAGGGATGGAGAGAGGGAGACAGAGAGAGCGAGGGATGGAGAGAGGGAGACAGAGAGAGCGAGGGATGGAGAGAGGGGGACAGAGAGAGCGAGGGATGGAGAGAGGGGGACAGAGAGAGCGAGGGATGGAGAGAGGGGGACAGAGAGAGCGAGGGATGGAGAGAGGGGGACAGAGAGAGCGAGGGATGGAGAGAGGGGGACAGAGAGAGCGAGGGATGGAGAGAAGGAGACAGAGAGAGCGAGGGATGGAGAGAGGGAGACAGAGAGAGCAGGGATGAAGAGAGGGAGACAGAGAGAGCGAGGGATGGAGAGAGGGGGACAGAGAGAGCGAGGGATGGAGAGAGGGAGACAGAGAGAGCGAGGATGGAGAGAGGGAGACAGAGAGAGCGAGGGATGGAGAGAGGGAGACAGAGAGAGTGAAGGATGGAGAGAGGGGGACAGAGAGAGCGAGGGATGGATAGGGAGAATAAAAGAGAAGGAGAGAAGAGAACAGGTGTAAGAAGCAGGAGTGTGAAGTAGGGGGAGAGATAAAGGGAAACGAAGGTGAACACCCACAAAAATATAGGGGAACAAGTGTAAACGATGGATGGTTAAATAGTAACTGCTGAACATACACGCTGGAGGCAGCCATTGTGTAAATTCAACCTTTCAATTTATCAGAATTATTGACAGTCATGTTACTCACTCATAGGCTTCATCCACATGAACATCAGTCCAGCCAGACTCTGACATCACTGGTCCCTAGTGAACTGATAAGACTGCATTGTCAGTGACATCACTAGGCCCTAGTGAACTGATAGGCTGCATTGTCAGTGACATCACTGGTCCCTACTGAACTGATAGGCTGCATTGTCAGTGACATCACTGGTCCCTACTGAACTGATAGGCTGCATTGTCAGTGACATCACTGGTCCCTAGTGAACTGATAGGCTGCATTGTCAGTGACATCACTAGGCCCTAGTGAACTGATAGGCTGCATTGTCAGTGACATCACTGGTCCCTAGTGAACTGATAGGCTGCATTGTCAGTGACATCACTGGTCCCTAGTGAACTGATAGGCTGCATTGCCAGTGACATCACTGGTCCCTAGTGAACTGATAGGCTGCATTGTTAGTGACATCACTGGTCCCTAGAGAACTGATAGGCTGCATTGTTAGTGACATCACTGGTCCCTAGTGAACTGATAGGCTGCACTGTCAGTGACATCACTGGTCCCTAGAGAACTGATAGGCTGCATTGTCAGTGACATCACTGGTCTCGAGTGAACTGATTGTTAAACAGTGGACCTGCCAACAATATGGATGCTTCCACGGTGTAGGCAGCAGGTGCATTTAAATGTGCTAATAAGATAGGAGGAGAAGGTAAGAGAGATACAAAAGGAAACAAATGGTGAGGTTTAGAGAAAAAAAAAAAGGAACAAAAATTGTGATTTAAGGGACAATAGATAGGAAAGAGTTAAAGGAAGGATACAAGAAGCAGTATGGAGTGAAGAAGAAAGTGTAAATGTAAATAGGCAGATTGCGCGGGGGGGGGGGGGGGTTGCGGGTGACCGTTGCCCCCCCCCCCCTCTTTGTCCTTCCCAGTATCTGCCGTCCGCCGGCTCCTTCTCTCCTTACTACACATGCAGCTTCCAACACAAACAATGCAAATAAATAAAACAAGTCTGGATTTGAAGAATTAAAATTATAATTAAAACAAAGCTACTAACTAGTAATTAGTGAGGCGGGAGGGAAGGGGCTGCATTGTTATTATTAATTAACATGCGCAGAGATTAAACCTGAGAGGGATTTGCTGAACTCTCTGCCTTTGGAGTCTGTAACGGATTTGTGCTGGAGAGAACTCTCCTCCTCGTAGCTTCAGGGGGGTAAAATGACAGCACGAAGCCCACTGTGTCTATGGCGGCGGGAGGGGGCAGTAAGACGTTCAACCACACCAAATGTCAGCGGCAATCAGTCACCGGGGGGCACCTAACAGGCAGCAGGGACTGGCGATAAAAGAGACAGCTGTGTGATTGTGAGGACACATCTATCAAAACAGGTAACTGAGTAAAAACGGTGTTGTAACCCGTAGCAACCAACCAGATCATCAAGTTTAGGAGAATCTGATTGGTTACAGAAGGGTTACAGCACCTCCTCTACCAGTGACCTGTACTAAGCGTTAGTAAATGCCCCCGCTGTGTTCAGTAACCAAAACTACACAATATATGTAGACACAAGCACTCTGTTGGTGCAACGTGCATACGTGTGCTGTAGCCCACACAACACGTGTCAGACCTGCTGCACTAGGGAGCTGCGAGCTGAAATCCAGCGAGAAAACTACCGTAATAGCGCAAGATTTTTGCCGTTTCCGCCAACAATTGAATATGCCGCACAGACTAAGGTTAATTTAATAGCAGCCAATTCACCTACTAGTATGTTTTTGGAGTGTGGGAGGAAACCAGAGCACCCGGAGGAAACCGACACAAACTCCACACAGGTAAGGCCAAGGTCAGGTATTGAACTCATGACCCCAGTGCTGTGAGGCAGAAGTGCTAACCACTGAGCCACCGTGCTGCCCATATAGTATTCTGTCCAGGAGAAATGTAATTGGTTTCTTAACATATTAGCAGTTATTTTGTAAAATATATTTCACTGCCTCTAGACCTATCTGATGGTTAATACAGATACACAGAGACCAAATGTCTAACATTACCCATTGATAATTAATATACACATGTACACATAGAGTAACGCACACACAGTGCACTGACACACATACACACACCGTGCACATACACACAGACTGACCGGAGGCCACGTTGCACAGGAAGTCCCCCCTCCCCCCTCAGGGTTTCCCTGGGTATTAATGCATTAGTTGGCTAATCTGTTTTACTGCTGTATTTTTAATCTAATTAAAACTGTCATCCTAAACTGATTGAGATCAGAAGCTTGTCAGAGAGGAATGGGCACTGTGACTAATGAGGCCCAGACAAGTCACACCGACCCAGTAACCAAATACATTCTCACACAGCCACAACTTAACATCTTAGCGCCTGGGACGAGAAGGAAAATGCCCCCTCCCCCTCCCCCAGCCCTCAATTTTAACCAAATTAGCCTAAAATATTCATAAACTTTAGTGTTACGCTCTTGGCGGTCGCCCCTCTCACACAGCCCTAGTTACGGCCCTGCATTCACACATCACTAAATTACCCCTGAACACTTACGTGTTCCCCATGTGTGCATCTGGTTTCCTCTGGGTGTTGTGGTTTCCTCCCACACTCCAAAAACTAGTACTAGTAGTTTAATTGGCTGCTGACAATATGAATGTGTGTGTGTGTGTGTATGTTAGGGAATTTAGACTGAAAACTCCAATGGGTCAGGGACTAAGGTGAGTGAGTTCTCTGTACAGCGGTGCGGAATTAGTGGCGCTATATAAATAGATGATGATAATGACTCCTATAGACAAACTCTGCAGACAAGTGAACAGAGAAAGAGACAGACGGGTGTGAACGGATTTTATAGACACACAACGAAATCTGCACACACTGACTCCAGGGGAAATATTACAGTATGTCACCCTATGTATGATCACAGAACCATGTGATATAATGATAATGTCCCTGTAAATATCTTATCTATATAGTTGTAGGGACGCCATTGTTCTAGATGGAGAAGAGCGATTAATTCTCCTTTAAATGCTTCTAGGGATAAATAAACAATGATATTCTATTTGAATACAATTTTGTTCATACTGAAAAGATAGAGACTAGAGATAGTTCTCTCTCAGAAGCTACATGTTTCCCAGCTTATCACCGATTAGTACCTCATGCTTGATAAGTTTTATAATTGAATAGTTGCTAATGTCCCAAAACACCAAAGAATTGTTTCCAGGAATGACAAACAGAATTCCATGATCTAATTTCCGATTTTCCATCACTTGGAAACAAAATTATTTGCAGCTCAGTGATCAGACTCCCTGGCTCAGTGATATCTTGCCCTGGCTCAGTGATCAGACCTCTTCTTGGCTCAGTAATCAGACTTCTCCCTGGCTCAGTGATCAGATCTCTACCTAGTTGAAAGATCACATTTCATTCTGGCACAGTGTTCAGATCTTTCCTTGGCTCAGTGATCAGATCTCTCTATGGTTCGGTGATCACATCTCTCCCTGGCTTAGTGATCAAATCTTTCATAGCTCAGTGGTCAGATCAATCAGTGATTGGATGCCCCTAATGTGACATGCCCACAACCCCTCATGCAACTCCTACTAAATATTTACATTGCTTTCTGACAAATACATTTATTGCGGATACCTTTTAAAAATGAGCACTAAGTAGCAAATATCGCTTTTCCACCCTATGGCCAAATCATTATGAACAATGTAGAACTGAAGTTTTACAAACAATAATTACTAAACAAAACATATCCCAGAGATAGGGGTAGTTAGGCCTAATTTATATGGCGTACCCCACACACAATTCCCCAGGAACCAGTGATGTCGCTGACAGCCCAGCCTATCAATGCACCAGGAGCCAGTGACATCACTGAGAGTGCAGCCTATCCAGTAACTAGTAACCCATGACATCACTGAGAGTGCAGCCTATCCAGTCACTAGGAACCAGTGACATCACTGAGAGTGCAGCCTATCCAGTAACTAGTAACCAGTGACATCACTGAGAGTGCAGCCTATCCAGTAACTAGTAACCAGTGACATCACTGAGAGTGCAGCCTATCCAGTCACTAGGAACCAGTGACATCACTGAGAGTGCAGCCTATCCAGTAACTAGTAACCAGTGACATCACTGAGAGTGCAGCCTATCCAGTCACTAGGAGCCAGTGACATCACTGAGAGTGCAGCCTATCCAGTCACTAGGAACCAGTGACATCACTGAGAGTGCAGCCTATCCAGTCACTAGGAACCAATGACATCACTGAGAGTGCAGCCTATCCAGTCACTAGGAACCAGTGACATCACTGAGAGTGCAGCCTATCCAGTAACTAGTAACCAGTGACATCACTGAGAGTGCAGCCTATCCAGTCACTAGGAGCCAGTGACATCACTGAGAGTGCAGCCTATCCAGTCACTAGGAACCAGTGACATCACTGAGAGTGCAGCCTATCCAGTCACTAGGAACCAATGACATCACTGAGAGTGCAGCCTATCCAGTCACTAGGAACCAGTGACATCACTGAGAGTGCAGCCTATCCAGTCACCAGGAGCCAGTGACATCACTGAGAGTGCAGCCTATCCAGTCACTAGGAACCAGTGACATCACTGAGAGTGCAGCCTATCCAGTAACTAGTAACCAGTGACATCACTGAGAGTGCAGCCTATCCAGTCACTAGGAACCAGTGACATCACTGAGAGTGCAGCCTATCCAGTCACTAGGAACCAGTGACATAACTGAGAGTGCAGCCTATCCAGTCACTAGGAGCCAGTGACATCACTGAAAGTGCAGCCTATCCAGTCACTAGGAACCAGTGACATCACTGAGAGTGCAGCCTATCCAGTCACTAGGAACCAGTGACATCACTGAGAGTGCAGCCTATCCAGTAACTAGTAACCAGTGACATCACTGAGAGTGCAGCCTATCCAGTCACTAGTAACCAGTGACATCACTGAGAGTGCAGCCTATCCAGTAACTAGTAACCAGTGACATCACTGAGAGTGTAGCCTATCCATTCACTAGGAACCAGTGACATCACTGAGAGTGCAGCCTATCCAGTCACTAGGAGCCAGTGACATCACTGAGAGTGCAGCCTATCCAGTAACTAGTAACCAGTGACATCACTGAGAGTGCAGCCTATCCAGTCACTAGTAACCAGTGACATCACTGAGAGTGCAGCCTATCCAGTAACTAGTAACCAGTGACATCACTGAGAGTGCAGCCTATCCAGTCACTAGTAACCAGTGACATCACTGAGAGTGCAGCCTATCCAGTAACTAGTAACCAGTGACATCACTGAGAGTGCAGTCTATCCAGTAACTAGTGACATCACTGAGAGTGCAGCCTATCCAGTCACTAGGAACCAGTGACATCACTGAGAGTGCAGCCTATCCAGTCACTAGTAACTAGTGACATCACTGAGAGTGCAGCCTATTCAGTCACTAATAACCAGTGACATCACTGAGAGTGCAACCTATCCAGTCACTAGTAACCAGTGACATCACTGAGAGTACAGCCTATCCAGTCACTAGGGACCAGTGACATCACTGAGAGTGCAACCTATCTAGTCACTAGTAACCAGTGACATCACTGTGATCGCAGCCTATCCATTCAGCTGGAACCATGAGGCACAATATATCTGTACTGATGTTTATAAGAAAGCATAAAACTCTGTTCCGTGCACACAGCAGCCAAACTGTGCTATCGTCTCGACAGCCATCAGCGGGCTCTTCCAGACAGTTACCTTCAGGGCTCGCACTTTTTTGGCGAGGAGAGTTTCGATGTCGGCCGCCACCTTCTCCACCAGCTTGCGAGGAACATTCTCCTTCACCTCAAATAGGTTGCGCTTGTCTCTGTAGAGCTGCAGGGGAACAGCACAGACGTTTGTCAGGAAATGTTACGTGAATATTATACTGTTGTTGAATAGTGCACAACACATTATCACTGTGACCAATATATATATATATATAAACACCACATTATTACTGTGACCAATATATATATATATATAAACACCACATTATTACTGTGACCAATATATATATATATATATATATATATATATAAATATATATAAACAACACATTATCACTGTGACCAATATATATATATAAACACCACATTATTACTGTGACCAATATATATATATATATAAACACCACATTATTACTGTGACCAATATATATATATATATATATATATATATATATATATATAAACAACACATTACCACTGTGACCAATATATATATATATATATAAACAACACATTATCACTGTGACCAATATATATATATATATATATATATATATATATATATATATATATATATATATACATATACAACACATTATCACTGTGACCAATATATATATATATATATATATATATATATATATAAACAACACATTTAATCAAAGAAAGAGACACCCATCTGTAATAACGCACCAGCAGGTAATGTACAACAAACAAATCTGCTAATAAATCGGGAAGGAGCTAGGGCCACAAGCAAAGGCTCGGGGGCCACATGCCACCTTTTGCCCACCATCAAACTTAAATAACAGTCTTCTTCATGTGTTTCATAAAACTCTCAGGTGTCTCAGACATTACTGGCCTGTGCTTGGTAAACACGAGGGCTACTGGGCTACAACTTATAGACGGAGGACACAGTAAAATGGACAAAACAAGAATCTCCCTTCGCAGTGTAGTGCATGAGATTACAGTACTCAGGAGATCTGTATCCAACAGCAATCAATTAGATTTGTGTTTTTCCAGTTGCTATGGGTTACAACACCTGTGCGCTAGTTGTTATATATAACACAGATTCTATATACATAATAGTTAGTGGTGTCTTTTTTTTTTCATTTTGTCTTCCACATTTTTTTCTTGCCCTGTTGAGTATCCTCCATGGTGTACTTCTCATAAAAAAGGTCAAATTATCATCATCATTTATTCATATAGCGCCACTAATTCCGCAGCGCTGTACAGAGAACTCATTCACATCAGTCCCTGCCCCATTGGAGCTTACAGTCTAAATTCCCTAACACACACACACAGACAGACACACAGACTAGGGTCAATTTGATACAAGCCAATTAACCTACTAGTATGTTTTTGGATTGTGGGAGGAAACCGGAGCACCTGGAGGAAACCCACGCAAACACGGGGAGAATTATACTACCTCATCCCAAACATCACAATGGTTTTATATTATCACTAACACCCCTAGTGAGTGAACATGATTTTCTTATGCCCTCACTAACCCTGCTCCCGTTGGTTTTAGGAGACACACAATAACAACATTATAATACTGTATAATCCTCATTTTATGGTGGATTATTGTGATAGCCAGGCATAATCTGATAGGACAAATATTCTGAGCCCCCAAGTCTCCCTACGCCCAGGCAGCTGCCTGTTCTGCCCTGTAATCACTAGTCCATCAGCCCCACATAAGTATTAGATGTTATCGGGACACTGTCCTGCTCCTCACAACATCTGTCTGGTGACCCAATATCTCCTCACACTTCCCTGGTTCCCCCAATAAATTCAATTCCTCACTATTATTTCACATCTTACTCTATTACTCCCTATTATTTCTTCAAATGTGAAGAAGAGGGCAGCCCCCCTCCCCGGGACTGTATCACATCCCCCATCACCCCCCGTTACTCTCCCTCTCGCTGAACTCAGCTGTTTAACTGGTTCTCCCCCCGGACCCCTCAGCTCTACCCAGCGCTGATCACCAACCATCATAAGATTATGTAAAGGAGATTGTGTTCTCCCTGAAACAGTCGTTTGCTGAGTCTGCACCTGACAGCCGAGAGCTGCTACAAATAGAGATATTAAATCAGAGTTCTGGATGCTGAGTCTGTGGGATTGTAACAGCAATATCCCAGAATAGTAGAGGAGTCCGGCAGTCAAACAGGGAAACGCTGAATGTACGGGTCAGGGGCCGCAAGACACAGTCTTACAGTATTCTTCTCACTCATTATTCCCAGTGCTTTGTACTTATTACCCCGTACAGGATCTCTCTTCCCAAAATCCTCTAATTGCTTCCATGAGCTCAAATATGTTGTTTGTATTTTTTCCCAGGATCTGAACGCAATTATCTATATAACAGACCTATG
The DNA here is from genome assembly GCF_038048845.1 of Mixophyes fleayi. Taxonomy (NCBI): domain Eukaryota; kingdom Metazoa; phylum Chordata; class Amphibia; order Anura; family Limnodynastidae; genus Mixophyes; species Mixophyes fleayi. Next base: position 139,656,884 of record NC_134409.1, read on the forward strand.
AACGTCATCATTCCTCCTGCAGAACATCTCAGGAGATCTGCAGAACATTGTAACAACCAGATCTTCCTGGAATCACCTAATACAATCACGCAAACCGGCTGTATTTACAATTTTTATTCCTGAATATATGTTGTCATTTTTCGGAGACAATGATGCTACATTCGAAAAATAAGAATTTAAAGTTATGTTATGAAAAAAACATTATATCAGGTCACATAGATGTCCTGAATGCTAGCGCACCTCCAGCTTATACACGCCCGGGCACACCTCACATTGGAGCGTTTACACACCTCACATTGGAGCGTTTACACACCTCACATTGGAGCGTTTACACACCTCACATTGGAGCGTTTACACACCTCTCATTGGAGCGTTTACACACCTCTCATTGGAGCGTTTACACACCTCACATTGGAGCGTTTACACACCTCACATTGGAGCGTTTACACACCTCACATTGGAGCGTTTACACACCTCACATTGGAGCGTTTACACACCTCTCATTGGAGCGTTTACACACCTCTCATTGGAGCGTTTACACACCTCACATTGGAGCGTTTACACACCTCTCATTGGAGCGTTTTCACACCTCACATTGGAGCGTTTTCACACCTCACATTGGAGCGTTTACACACCTCTCATTGGAGCGTTTACACACCTCACATTGGAGCGTTTACACACCTCACATTGGAGCGTTTACACACCTCACATTGGAGCGTTTACACACCTCACATTGGAGCGTTTTCACACCTCACATTGGAGCGTTTTCACACCTCTCATTGGAGCGTTTACACACCTCTCATTGGAGCGTTTTCACACCTCACATTGGAGCGTTTACACACCTCACATTGGAGCGTTTACACACCTCACATTGGAGCGTTTTCACACCTCACATTGGAGCGTTTTCACACCTCACATTGGAGCGTTTTCACACCTCACATTGGAGCGTTTACACACCTCACATTGGAGCGTTTACACACCTCACATTGAAGCGTTTACACACCTCACATTGAAGCGTTTACACACCTCACATTGAAGCGTTTACACACCTCACATTGGAGCGTTTACACACCTCACATTGGAGCGTTTACACACCTCACATTGGAGCGTTTACACACCTCACATTGGAGCGTTTACACACCTCACATTGGAGCGTTTACACACCTCACATTGGAGCGTTTACACACCTCACATTGGAGCGTTTACACACCTCACATTGGAGCGTTTACACACCTCACATTGGAGCGTTTACACACCTCTCATTGGAGCGTTTACACACCTCACATTGGAGCGTTTACACACCTCTCATTGGAGCGTTTTCACACCTCACATTGGAGCGTTTTCACACCTCACATTGGAGCGTTTACACACCTCTCATTGGAGCGTTTACACACCTCACATTGGAGCGTTTACACACCTCACATTGGAGCGTTTACACACCTCACATTGGAGCGTTTACACACCTCACATTGGAGCGTTTTCACACCTCACATTGGAGCGTTTTCACACCTCTCATTGGAGCGTTTACACACCTCTCATTGGAGCGTTTTCACACCTCACATTGGAGCGTTTACACACCTCACATTGGAGCGTTTACACACCTCACATTGGAGCGTTTTCACACCTCACATTGGAGCGTTTTCACACCTCACATTGGAGCGTTTTCACACCTCACATTGGAGCGTTTACACACCTCACATTGGAGCGTTTACACACCTCACATTGAAGCGTTTACACACCTCACATTGAAGCGTTTACACACCTCACATTGGAGCGTTTACACACCTCACATTGGAGCGTTTACACACCTCACATTGGAGCGTTTACACACCTCACATTGGAGCGTTTACACACCTCACATTGGAGCGTTTACACACCTCACATTGGAGCGTTTACACACCTCACATTGGAGCGTTTACACACCTCACATTGGAGCGTTTACACACCTCACATTGGAGCGTTTACACACCTCACATTGGAGCGTTTACACACCTCACATTGGAGCGTTTACACACCTCACATTGGAGCGTTTACACACCTCACATTGGAGCGTTTTCACACCTCACATTGGAGCGTTTACACACCTCACATTGGAGCGTTTTCACACTTCACATTGGTGCGTTTACACACCTCACATTGGAGCGTTTACACACCTCACATTGAAGCGTTTACACACCTCACATTGAAGCGTTTACACACCTCACATTGAAGCGTTTACACACCTCACATTGGAGCGTTTTCACACCTCACATTGGAGCGTTTACACACCTCACATTGGAGCATTTTCACACCTCACATTGGAGCGTTTTCACACCTCACATTGAAGCGTTTACACACCTCACATTGAAGCGTTTACACACCTCACATTGAAGCGTTTACACACCTCACATTGAAGCGTTTACACACCTCACATTGGAGCGTTTACACACCTCACATTGGAGCGTTTACACACCTCACATTGAAGCGTTTACACACCTCACATTGGAGTGTTTTCACACCTCACATTGGAGCGTTTACACACCTCACATTGGAGCGTTTACACACCTCACATTGGAGTGTTTTCACACCTCACATTGGAGCGTTTACACACCTCACATTGGTGCGTTTTCACACCTCACATTGAAGCGTTTACACACCTCACATTGGAGCGTTTACACACCTCACATTGGAGCGTTTACACACCTCACATTGGAGCGTTTACACACCTCACATTGGAGCGTTTACACACCTCACATTGGAGCGTTTACACACCTCACATTGAAGCGTTTACACACCTCACATTGGAGCGTTTACACACCTCACATTGAAGCGTTTACACACCTCACATTGGAGTGTTTTCACACCTCACATTGGAGCGTTTACACACCTCACATTGGAGCGTTTACACACTTAAATGCGAAATGCGCCAGAGATTCCTGTCCACCCTTCCAGTGGCTCCACCTCTACTCTTCAGAGTATGTGTGGGCGCAATGGAGACCCATTTGGAGCCTCTGAAGAGTGCCGGACCCCCTCACTTGCTGCACCCCCTCACTTGCTGGCAGGGCATGATGTTACTTGTAGTTCCAAAGCATTTCAGGAGCCATATATGGGCCATGGCTGGTGAACCATTAGTCTCTAGGATATGGGCGTACACCAGTTTGATCCAGGAAGAAAACAACTAATGAAACAGAAATTATAAATATAATTTTAGGCAACTAAGGGGGCTGCCACACATATCCGGCTCCGATGTTAGTTAGTATTTGGTGCCTGTGCACATTTAAGAATCGTTGGCATTAATCAGGCTGTATAGGCGGGAGGATGGCACAGCCATTGGCACTGCACCTGCGCTCACTATAATTAGCGGATTTGTTCTGCATCAACACATGAGAGAATGTAGGAGACAAAGCGGTGGGAGGGTACACGGGGGAGGGGAGTAAGAAGTGTCTCCTACATGTGATTTTATGGGACCCTTGTCTGAGCCGCCTGGGGGGGGAGTGTGGGAAGTGACCCCATTAATGATCTTGCTGCAATTAATGGGCCGGAGAAACGGATTATGCGCTGGGTCAGACCGTGATTGTCACTGTGACAGACACTGGTCCACATAGCGGGATGTTAACAGAGATGTCACTGAGGTAACAAACGTTTTATCCGTCTCACAGATACTTGAAGTGACAGACGAAAATATATGGGGGCGGCCAGAGGATGCAAAACAGACTCCATAGGCCGTACTGAGGGAGACGTACAAACCACAAGAGCTACAGACCTGCAATTAGTATAATTATTCTTTATTTACATCAAGGGGATCAGGACACAAACAAATTACATACAATGAGATGTAACAGAAGGTAAAGATGGCCTTAGCCATATGAGCTTACACTCTAAAAGATGTGGGCAAAATGTTTATTTAAGCCCTGAAACAGGAATATTACCCAAAATTAATTTTGGATAATTTGAATTGGACAAATGCAAAGATGAACAAAACATAGGGTTGGCCTATAAAATGTGTGTGTATAAAATGCATTTTGCACTGTACTTATACAACAAGGTACAGTCCATTGGCACACTGCATCTGGGTAATTAGACACACACACAATCAACACTGCGCCACACCCAAGCGCAGCAACTGCACGCCCTCCTCCGTAAGTCCATCTGTGCGATGTAACTACGCTTTGCATCAGATTAGTCGCAATGCACATGCCCATAGCTGGCACCTGTGTTTACAGTTACACGTAAATCACATTTGTAGCGTACAGCACCTGTCCACAGAGATTGGGGGGCTCAGGGGCGCTCACAAGTTTTCCACGCCCCTATTTAGAGAGGAAGGTTATCTTTAGATTCGCCTTGTTACCATAAGGTGATGATACACTGTACCTGCTCTAGACACACCTATGCTCTGTAGTGTCGGCTGTCACATATCACAGACAGTTGGCACAACATTTAGGACAGATATCACATCTGTTCTCCTGAGTACCAAAGTGAGACTCCTACTAACTCTTTGTTACGTATATTCACACACATCGTGTTACTTTTGTCACTGGAATCCAATGTCATCACTGTCAGAAACACGATGACCATTTATTTACATAGTTCCACCAATTCCACAGCGCTGTACAAAGAATATTTGACATTCATATCAGTCCCAGCCCCATTAGAGTCTAAATTCTCTAAACACACACACACACACACACACACACACACACTAATGTTAATTTTGTCAGTAGCCGATTAACCTACCAGTGTGTTTTTGGAATGTGGGAGGAAACCCGAGCACCCGGAGGAAACCCACAAACTCATAGTCCCAGTGCTGTTAGGCAGAAGTGCTATCCACTAAGCCACCGTGCTGCCCTAGTTCCAACTGGATCCATAAAATAAGAGATTCTCAGTGCACAACTAGATCCTGTAGATCAATCAGTGTCGGGTAAATCTGTCTAATAGACAGCAACATTTCTACTTCTGTCCTGAAAGCCCCTCTACCAGGGCAGACTGTTATAGTGGGGGTGTTTATGGTCACCCCACACCTTGTCTCAGCCTCTCCGAATTACCCCTGAGCAGCACGATGGCTCAGTGGTTAGCACTTCTGCCTCACAGCACTGGGGCCATGAGTTCAATTCCCGACCATGGCCTTATCTGTGAGGAGTCTGTATGTTCTCCCCATGTTTGCATGGGTTTCCTCTGGGTGCTCCAGTTTCCTCCCACACTCCAAAAACATACTGGTAGGTTAATTGGCTGCTAACAAATTGACCCTACTCCCCTCTCTGTGTGTGTGTGTGTGTGTGTGTGTGTGTGTGTTAGGGAATTTAGACTGTAAGCTCCAATGGGGCAGGGACTGATGTGAGTGAGTTCTCTGTACAGCGTTGCGGAATTAGTGGCGCTATATAAATAAATGGTGATGATGTTGATGATGTATCTGATAGACATTATACCCATCTTGGCCTTATAACCTCTTAGAGAAAGAGGATTTATGACAATTATCTTGCACAGGAGAATATCAGATTGTACCTTCCCTAAGTGAGTATAAGGGACCTTCCACACTACAGTAAACTGATCTACAAGGACACGATGAGTCCATAAGTTCGAGCAGCCGGGAGATAAACCATCTCCTATAATTCAGACTCAGACCCATTTTTGGTCACAACGTACCGGTACTACCAACCCGCCTAAAGCGCTGTACCCTTTGTGGCGGGTATCAGTGTATTGTCACACACAAGGGTCTATTTATCAACGGGTGATGAGCTGTATTACCAGTGATGGCGTTTGTGCCGTCACCATATCTGTTCTGTTATCACCATCTCACGATGCGATTACTGAGCAAAAACATTTACAATACTGTCTTTTATCATAATAAAGAATTTGTTTTCATGGATCATTGTTAAAAAAAAAGGTTTTTCTTTTCATCTTAAATTAATTTCATTTCAATTGAAACTAAAAGCTTCAATCTGTGTTTTCTGTTCCACTGCGCAGGCGCTCAGCCGCTAAGGGACATTCTTTTGTTAAATAAGCATAATTTTTTTTAAAAAAACAAAAACTACATATCACTGGGATCGAGGCTTTAATGATAAATACGCCCCTAAGACTCTCAGGAAAGGTGCCATTCTGCACACAGAGACATGGCGAGGACACGGTTCTACACCAATGCATTTTTCCATCCTATGAAAGTTTTTCTCCATAAGTCCATGATCTTTCTCATAAAAGTGAATGCAGGTGTGCGACCACCTGTAAAAGCATCTGTACTGCAGCATTTACAGTGTTACGATTCGTAAACGATGCTTATTTTATACTAGTAACTACCAAAATATAGAAAATTCTTGAGGAAATGAAGTATACAAAGTATACTGAAAGCAGGTGTTTCCACACAAGTGTGATTATTGAATTACTGAGGCAATATCCCATGATGCTGAGCAGGTCTGGTTGTCCAATACTTTCTATCATAGTCCATGGAAGAGCCCTCAGCGCCTCCGAAAGTGGGGCGGTGGGTGGTAAATATTTGGAAGAAGACGGCTCAGCATGTAAAGCCAGAGACGCTGCTTATCAGCCAGGACACCAGCGCGATCCCTCTGATACATATCAAAGCTCCTGTCTGACTGTGTCATTGTCTTCTACTGGAAGGGGAACCGATATCTGAGCAACTCAACTGAATGAAAAGAGCTGTAGGATCTGTCAATAATACATATTGATTGGAGATTTCACGGCATTGTCTACACAGAACCAACAATATGACAATGTAACAAGGTGCAGGAATGATACAAACCTGCAACATAATTACAGTAAAGTGCTTAGTAACATAGTAACAGCCAGTTCCCATTTCATCTTTATTAAGCGCAGAATAATAATTCAGCGGCTATGGATCGAGGGAGGGAGGGGGGGGAGCTGTGCTACTATGGAAATAGAGGGAGGACCCCAAATCTCTGCACTTTTTGATGTACCTCTGCGAATCCTGCAAATTATAACACTGCAAAATGGAGCAAATTACAGCCTGTAGTACGGCGTATAATGGACACAGGCTGGAATCAGCAATCTGCACCACTCTGGATCTGCATTAATTGCTTTATAACTGACCCTGGACAGCTGGAGATCACAGGAACACGGTACACGTGGGGCAGGAGACACGGGAATGAGGGAGAGAGAGGGAGAGAGACAGACGGGCTGAGATAATAGAGGCAAAGACAGAGAGAGGCGCAAGAAATGAGACTGCAAAGCAGAGGAAGAGTGAAATAAGAACGGGAGAATATATGGAGATACTAAGGGGTAATATTCAGAGTACTGTCCTTATCCTACACAGGCATCACCAATTCTCCCCCCCCCCCCCTATATACAGGGGCGTAGGAACAAAAATATTCATGGGGGGGCTAAGGACTACTATAGGACTTGCAGCCCCTTTTTCTCATGTTTGATATCAGAAAGTGGCTTGAAGGCTTCTGTGTAGAAGTTCATGGGGGGGGGGGGGGGGGCACAGTCTTTGCTGTAAATTTCAATGAAACGATAGTTCTACTAATGTTCATCTTGCTGTATAACATCTCACCAGTGACTAATATAAAGTCTTCCAGGGGCTCGCTGGTGGGGGGTGGCTGCAGCAGGAGGGGGTGGAATGAGACGCTGCATCCTCTATTGATCATAAAACGAGGCACATCTTCCACGTATACACACAAGCAGTAATGTCTGCTGGAGGTTGTAGTACTACATGTCCCACCATCATACATAGCCCCAATAATCCGCACTCCTGCGGCCAGGACTTAGAGACACGACACTGTGTCGGCCGGCTTGGCGGAGGGACCATCATTATTAACGGTTTAATCTGTTATCATAGTTTCATCTAAGAGGATTTCACTGGACGGGACAGATTTGCACAAATTCACTCTGCGATAAATATATTCATGTAATGGGTTTATCTGCCTGTGGAGAACTCATTTGGGTTGAAACGTATTGTCCAGAGACACACACAGAATATCCAGGGAGCTGCATCTCACTAACAACATGGGAGGCTGTAAACCAGAGACATGTATGTGCTATAACCAGAGAGACATGTATGTGCTATAACCAGAGTCATGTATGTGCTATAACCAGAGACATGTATGTGCTATAACCAGAGAGACATGTATGTGCTATAACCAGAGTCATGTATGTGCTATAACCAGAGAGACATGTATGTGCTATAACCAGAGTCATGTATGTGCTATAACCAGAGAGACATGTATGTGCTATAACCAGAGAGACATGTATGTGCTATAACCAGAGTCATGTATGTGCTATAACCAGACATGTATGTGTCTGTAACCAGAGAGACATGTATGTGCTATAACCAGAGTCATGTATGTGCTATAACCAGAGACATGTATGTGTCTGTAACCAGAGAGACATGTATGTGCTATAACCAGAGACATGTATGTGCTATAACCAGAGAAATGTATGTGCTATAACCACAGAGACATGTATGTGCTATAACCAGAGACATGTATGTGCTATAACCAGAGAGACATGTATGTGCTATAACCAGAGAGACATGTATGTGCTATAACCAGAGTCATGTATGTGCTATAACCAGAGACATGTATGTGTCTGTAACCAGAGAGACATGTATGTGCTATAACCAGAGAGACATGTATGTGCTATAACCAGAGAGACATGTATGTGCTATAACCACAGAGACATGTATGTGCTATAACCAGAGACATGTATGTGCTATAACCAGAGACATGTATGTGCTATAACCACAGAGACATGTATGTGCTATAACCAGAGAGACATGTATGTGCTATAACCAGAGAGACATGTATGTGCTATAACCACAGAGACATGTATGTGCTATAACCAGAGAGACATGTATGTGCTATAACCAGAGAGACATGTATGTGCTATAACCAGAGAGACATGTATGTGCTATAACCAGAGAGACATGTATGTGCTATAACCACAGAGACATGTATGTGCTATAACCACAGAGACATGTATGTGCTATAACCACAGAGACATGTATGTGCTATAACCAGAGACATGTATTATTATGAGTCCACGCCAGGGGCGGGCTGGGCCGGGGGGCATCGGCCCCCCAGAATCACGGCTGTTAGGGCCGGCCACCCCCGAAAGCAATACAAGTGATGCGGCCGCCTGTGCGGCGTGCGCCCCCCGGGCTGACAGACGACAGCCCGCGTCTGGTCCAAGCAGACCTGAGGGAGATAAGCAAGGAATCTGCACAGTAAGCTTTATTGGATTTTATCAATTGTATGCAGTTAACTTAAGAAATTCACATTATATGGGGTTTGGTAGTATTACACTACGAGCGCTCTACGGCTCTGTGTGTTTCGTTTTATATAAATACTGTATATGTGGTTATTAGTCACGTATGTCCTGGTTTACATGCCATGTGACACAGTAAAGTGCCAGAACTGTCTGCGTATCCCAGCATCCTCCTCTGTAGCGCCTGCTCCTCCATATGTCATTACCTGCCCAATAACCAGCTGTAACACATAGATAATTTGATGGCAGGAAGAGCCGGTCCCTCGGTGACTTCCAGATAAGTAAATGAGATATTTCATTTCACGCTTTCTCAGGGCAGATAAATAAAGACACCAGACATCTGTATTTCCAAAGTCCGACAGAACCGCAGAACGCGATGGACGATTAATACACATGTGTCATAATGTTACATTGAGTCCGGCTACAACCAGAAGAACATTTCTTCCCTAATGTAGGTGGAGCAGATATTGCAGAAATATGTGTAAAGTGCGTGTTCCCTACACGTGTTCCACATGCACTAAACATGCCATAGATTAATGCTTAAAATATTTAATATTTATTTAATCACACGGACAGATTATTATTCTGTGTATTTATATAGTGCCAACATATTACGCAGCACTGTACAGAGAATATATAATCCCTGACAACATCAGCCCTTGTCCCATTGGAGCTAAGATAGGGATGCAGGCCAAGGACTTTGAAGCATTGCATGCTGGGAGTTGCAGTCCATCATTAGCTAATCTAGAGCCTGATTGTAACGCTGACTGCACATAGTACTGCTGCTATTTCATCCACTGCCTCCGCCACCTGACACGAGTTTCCCGCCTCTGCGTACATTGGTAATAACGGAGGATACAGTCTGTCTAACTCTTAATAGCTTCGTTCATCTTTCTGAGGAGAATATTTATCCATGTTGTGTCCTCACGCCTGGGAACGCAATGTGAAATCAATACTTCACTTATAGAAAAGGAAACCACCTCCACTCTCTATCTATCTTCCACCGGTTACTTCCACCACGGCTGGGACACAAGTGTCATCCGGACGCGGGGGCCAAGGAAACAAAGCCAGCGAGGGGGCTATTAGTGAGGAGAAGGGACCGTGGTGATTACTCAGGCCTCTGAGCTGTTGTCTATGTCCACACAACGTCAATCATTGATGCCAGGCGAATACGTCCTATAGCAGACATAGGCTTCAAATTCATGGCAGTCAGGCAAATCCTGATCCTTATAATGTGATATATGCCATGGGCCTAACTCAGAAAAAAAAATGTTACACATATACACCATTGACCAAAAGGCTTACAATCTAACACTGCGAAACACAGCGATAAGCCAGTTTGTAAAGCCATGGATAAACTGATGAAGCACATTGAATGCACCTGTCACCTACACAGGAGGCAGACATTTTTCAGGTGACCCAATATTCATGATAATGCAGCCTATGAATTCAACAGGAAGTAGTGACATCACTAAGGGCTAAATTTACTAAGCTGCGGGTTTGAAAAAGTGGAGATGTTGCCTATAGCAACCAATCAGATTTTAGCTGTCATTTTGTAGAAGGTACTAAATAAATGAAAGCTAGAATCTGATTGGTTGCTATAGGCAACATCCCCACTTTTTCAAACCCGCAGCTTAGTAAATCTAGCCCTAAGTGTTCTTAAGCTCTTTGACGCACACAGACAGAGGCCTCTGATAACTGAGGACAATAGCTTGCTCTCTTCTGCACAACAAATATAAGCAAAAGGCCAAACATCCCAAGTTCTGTAAATGTAAAATATAGATTTGTTAATATTACAAGATGCATTTTAATGCTGATCATCTTCAGGTGTATTGGAGGTTTAGCAGTCACTACAAGCTTCTCATACTCCAGCAGCAATCCTCATTACATGCATCTTCATGGTACAGCTTGACGTCCAAGCATAAACAGTCACCGCATGGACAGACAAGATTTACTGACCTCTAAGAACCTGTCAGATCTGAGCAATGACGGTCAAGGACCCCAGAGACCAGGAAATGGACAGCAAAATACTGTGCAATCTACCAGAGTAATGAATCTTCTCTCAAGTACAGAACTGGGCATCAGCTTGAAAGGCAGCGAGGAAAGAGGCGGAGGAGGGCGACACAGAGCGGGAGAGATGATGGAGGGCGACACAGAGCGGGAGAGATGATGGAGGGCGACACAGAGCGGGAGAGATGATGGAGGGCGACACAGAGCGGGAGAGATGATGGAGGGCGACACAGAGCGGGAGAGATGATGGAGGGCGACACAGAGCGGGAGAGATGATGGAGGGCGACACAGAGCGGGAGAGATGATGGAGGGCGACACAGAGCGGGAGAGATGATGGAGGGCGACACAGAGCGGGAGAGATGATGGAGGGCGACACAGAGCGGGAGAGATGATGGAGGGCGACACAGTGCGGGAGAGATGATGGAGGGCGACACAGAGCGGGAGGGATGATGGAAGGCGACACAGAGCGGGAGAGATGATGGAGGGCGACACAGAGCGGGAGAGATGATGGAGGGCGACACAGAGCGGGATGGATGATGGAGAGCGACACAGAGCGGGATGGATGATGGAGGGCGACACAGAGCGGGATGGATGATGGAGGATGACACAGAGCGGGAGGGATGATGGAGGGTGACACAGAGCGGGAGGGATGATGGAGGGCGACACAGAGCGGGAGAGATGATGGAGGGCGACACAGAGCGGGATGGATGATGGAGAGCGACACAGAGCGGGATGGATGATGGAGAGCGACACAGAGCGGGATGGATGATGGAGAGCGACACAGAGCGGGATGGATGATGGAGGGCGACACAGAGTGGGAGGGATGATGGAGGATGACACAGAGCGGGAGGGATGATGGAGGGCGACACAAAGCGGGAGGGATGATGGAGGGCGACACAGAGCGAGAGGGATGAAAGAGGGGTGAAGGGCAACACAGAGGGCAGAGGTTAGAGGGGTGGAGGGTAACACAGGGTATAGAGGACAGAGGCGGTGGAGGACAACATAGAGGCAGGAAGGAAAGAGTGAGAGGGGGCAACACAGAGGGGGAGGGATGAAAGAGGGGTGAAGGGCAACACAGAGCGGCAGAGCCTGTTTAAGACCTCTTGGGCCGTAGTCAAGACAGTAGATTGGGCCGCTCATCTCCATTTGTCAAAACACCCCAAAACACATAAAAAAACATGGTAGAGCAATCTGGGCCCCTCACTGCCTGCTGTGCCCTTGGCGAGATGCATAATGGATGATCTGGCCCCGGAGGAAAGAGGAGTGAATGGCGACACCGAGGGACACGGAGGAGAGTGAGAGTAAGGAATAATGTGAGGGCATTGGCTGAGAGAGCTGCGAGAGTGAGCGAAGGGCAACAGAGAGAACAGCTGATATTAAGGGAATCAGAGAGAGAAGACACACGGAGGAGAGTACAGACTGTGATCACGTATGTAATGTGAGTGTGGACGGAGACTGATCCTATGTATCCCTTATTACAGGACTGCCACTCCCTGAATTCTCTGTCAGCCACATGTTACACGCTGTGTGCATGTAGTTATGAAATGCTAGAAGATGCCACAGTTAGCACTGCTGCTGTGTGACATGATGCACAGTGACAGCACCGGGGCCACAGGCTGCGCTCAGCATGTAACGGACCAGAGAGGCCTCTGTACCCACAGCACAGCTATACCACTGGGCAGAGAGTGTAGCACGGGCCGTCTCTGCCGCCATAAACCAGCCACTTAGCTGTTAATTGCTCCACTAAGCAGACTAACAGCTTCCAGTGGGGCTCAGGAGCTAACACTCCAACATACTCCTGCTACATATCCAAAGCGCAGAGAGCTGGCACTCAGGAAACAAGCCGCTGACTAATTAGCTCAAAGCTTTGATGTGTCTAATTAATCAGCAAGTTCTCTCCCCTTCTTCACCAAGCTGCAAACTCTGGCGTCACGAAAACGGGGCTGGACGGGGCCAATATGCTCTTAAATCTCGTTCTGTCAGGGAGAAGAGAACCTCATGAGCACTAAGTATAGAACTAGGCCTTGCAAACTGCATCGCTTAAGGGCCAATACACAGTGTTTTTTAATGAGGTCCCTATTTGTATCCCAATGCTGAAAAGGAATATGTAATACTCATTAGAAAACCTGTGAAAATAGAAAAAGAAATGTATTTAAATAGAAGCTACTGACCACAGAGCTCTACCAGCAGTCTCTACAAGAACTGTGCATAATGGAGACTTCAGACAGAATCATGTGACAAGTGTGAGGAGGAAGATTAAAGGGCCAGGCTACATGGACAATTCTTAGCCGTGCCTCTCCTATCATAACAGAGATCACTGGTTATATAACTCATTGTTTCCCGTGTGCTCCGCTAAACAAGTGATATTTAATCACTTTGTAGCGCAGTGATTTCCTTTAATAGCGGAATACCACAACTTAATCACCCGCACTTCAGGCGATTAATCTTCTCCGTAGAGTTTAATGGGATGAGCGATTAATCGTCCATTCAATGGCTCTTAGGCAGTTCTGGGCAAAAAATAAATAAAAGCTCATTGAAATGAAGAGCCGAGGAAGTTTTCTCCCCCCGGGTGATCCATCTCATGAGACTAATCACGTAAAATCGAGGAAAGTCGCATTGTCTTTTCCTAATGGATTAAGATTTAATTGCTAAAGATGACGATCGCCCATGTGGCCCTAGCTTCGAACATCTGATATTTGCCTTAACTATTTTCATTCTTTGCAGCTCTCTAAACACTCAGCAAAAAAACTTTAACTTGCACTGATGAGCCCTAACAAGGGGCAGAGTGTTTGTCTGTATGAATTCTGTCACTGACCAGTATCGTGCTCTGAACACTCAGAGGGTCTCCGTTACAAAGGTTTCCCCTGACCAACGAGAGGAGCGAGGGCGCTCTAAGTACAGGAGCGGGATCACCGTGGACCTGGTTTGGTTGAGCAAAAACGAGACATCAGTTTGGAAAGTGAGATTATGAAAATGAGATAAACATATCACCCAAATAATAATAAGAATAATAAGAAGGGCCGTTATCACTGTACGCAGGAGGCGTGACCACATACGCAGGGGGTGTAATCACATACACAGGGGGCGGAGCCATATAGCACTGCAGCATGTATGGATAATGGGATGGAGATGGCACAGCGTTATGGCGATCCTTGCTGTGCGACAAGGGCCACATTATTTCCACTTCACAAGTTATATAAAAATATGAATAAAATATATTGTCCATAACATAATGCTGCCATTCTGATCAATGGGAAGAAATGAAATTTACCCACCTGATGAAAGATAGAGATAAGGAGGGGACTGGGGGAGGCACATAGGCTATTTTATCCCTGTTTAATGAGAAAAAAAAATAAACAAGAGATTATAATTATAACCGCAACCCCCCATCCCAATACATGAATCTCCTCCAATCTTCTTGTGAACATCATTACCCTGAAAATATATGTACATTTAGTGATATATGTACAATGCACAGTGGTAATAGAATCCGTGCAGCGCGCACATTAGGGACGCGTCAGTCGCAGATTAGCAATTCTGCTGTGTGAACATGACAGGACGTTTAGACAAAGAGCTGGTTACTAAATGAGCTTTAACATGCAACAGCTGTATTTATGCTGTCAGATCCTATATCAAGGCCAAGAATACCACACAACCTTCTATCTGCTGTGGAACTACAAGTCCAAGCATACCACAGAACCCTCTGGAGCAGCTGGAGAACTGCAGGAAGCCTACATCTGCCCATGACCTTATTACAGATGACCTTTGACACCCCAGTGTCTGCGGCACTCTCCCATGATGCTCAGCAGCAAGTAAGAGATGTTGGACTGTGAATCGGTTGCCCATCCTTGATGTTTTAACCCACAGACATGAAAACCCGTCTACATCACTGCGCTTAGTCCAGATGCATGCTGTGTAGTAACCATTGCAGACATGAATCTGATATAATTACAATGCAAATCATGTATCCTGTGCATCTCATATGTGCCTAGTTCTACCCATAAATCTTCACGGAGGCATACTGCATGGTAAAGCATCACGTATGTGCAGGAAATCTGTACACGTCTATGATCCAGACCTCCCCCCTCCTGTGCTGGGCTGAAAAGAGCACACTGCCTCAGAATATAAAACCATTATTTGCAGAGTCCAGGCGGGTGCAGTAATCTTCCTTCTCTCCACAGCTAATACAGTTACTAATTGTCCACGTACTCCCATTGTGTTTGTGTCTGCATCTCCGCATCACTGGATTACAGCGGCGAGGGCTGAAGAATCCATCTCAGTCAGTGAGAGTCAGCGCAGCCCGGAACGCGGCCCGGCAGACACCTGTCACCGTCCCTGCCAAGATCCCTACCCGTCGTTACACGCACATGTCTAGATTGTAAATCCACATTTAATCATAGGTATATATAGCACAGACTGGAGGTCTCTGCTGCCGGCCGCAGAAAAATTAGGTCACATTTGTCAGTTAAGAAAAAAATTTAGAGCAGGAAAGCTCAGAGAACGCTGCTCATATACAGAAAGGTTTTTCAGCAATGGAAGTTACAAAAAAAAAAAAAAACAATGGTTAGCGACCTTTTTCTTGATTTACTGGATACTCCGTAATCCACAATATAGCAATGATTACAGTGTATGTACTCAGAGCGAGCCAGACACAGGATTATATATGGTATGATGTACCGTTACTGTAAATAACATGGGTATTAGACGACACAGTGGAGTTTTACGACCATATAGGCAGAGGTGCCTTCAAATTTAGAACAGACAGTGCACCATTCCTTATAATACACAGGTTTGCCTAATGAACATTGAAGCGATGACATCACAAGTCTCTGATTATAAGCAATGACATCAGAACTCACTGATTATAAGCAATGACATCAGAACTCAGTGTTTATAAATTTATTTTTAGGAGTTTATACATATTGGTCCTGATTCATCACGGAACGCAAAGTGAACGCAATTTGCGTTTTCTTTTAAATGGACGGAAATTGCACGAGCATGCGACCCATATTCAAGTACAAGCGGATCTGAAGAAACGTTTCCGGCTATACGTACACCCTAGCTATATGTAACACCTGTTAATAATATAGGGCCTGATTCATTAAGTATCTTAAATGAAGAGGATCCTTATTTCAGTCTCCTGGACAAAACCATGTTACAATACAAAGGGTGCAAATGAGTGTTCTGTTTTGCACATAAGTTAAATACTGACTGTTTTTTCATGTAGCACACAAATATCAACTTTAAATTTCAGTGTACAAATAAGCTATCAAGTATTTGTGTGCTACATGTAAACAGTCAGTATTTAACTTATGTGCAAAACAGAAAACTAATTTGCACACCTTGCATTGTAACATGGTTTTGTCCAGGAGACTGAAATAAGAAGTTTCTCAAGTTAAGATCCTTAATGAATCAGGCCCATAGTCATTAATTAAAATACATTGACAAAGTGTTTTATAATTTTTTAACATGAACTACATGTATCAGGATGTTATTAATGTCTACTGTACAAATGCATTGTTACAGTTGCCCTTAACTATAAACACATGTTGTAGCTGTATACACAGCCGTCAACACGATCACCCTGCACTTATACCCGGCCTGTAACTGGTGCAAGAGATTCAGATAAAAATGTACCTACAGATGCCGGGAGCTGGATTCGGACGGATGTGCGTGCGCTCAACCTTGGCACGCCCTTACTGTACATTGATCATGGGCATACGACTCCTCCCTCCCACATTCCGTGCCGGAAATCGTAGCCGGTTGAAAATGTCATTTGCATTCGAACTTGAACTACATGCACTTGCGTTCACTGATGCATAATCCGATTGTGAGCGCGCACAGAGCGATTTCACGCAAAATACGGCACGTAACACGGGGAAGCCTATCTGTTGATGGCAGTAGCTGGGGATGCTCACAGAAAAATGCTTTATTAGTAAAATAATACACGTTTTTTTAAATTACTTTAATATTATTATTATTATTTTAATGAATCTGGAACTGGAGCCCCAGTGCGATGGGCAGTGATAGAAAATCATCAGTGTCGCACGGTCTTGATAAATAGACCCCACAGTAGCAGAAGTGTGAGCGGACTAGAAACACAGAGTAAAGCTCAGTCTCTGGCGTCTATCTCCCTCTCTCCCTCCGCTCTCGCCCCGTACACATGAAATCTACGCGCACAGACAAGGAGCAGGTAATTTTCCGCCGTTCCACACTGCACCCCGCTCTTGTGTCCCAGGATCCTCAGGTTGGGCAGATTAGCGTCTGGCAGATTGGATACTGGGAGTTGTCATTAATATTCACAAAGTAAATCTTCTCCAGAAGTCAAGAAGCCAATAAAACAAACTAAGAATAGAAGCAAATGGAAAGCGGAGGGCTAAGCAGCGTATACCCACAGCAGGGCGACGGGGGTCTGTTCCTTCCACAAAGACCGTCTTCTATGTACAACCAGCGCTGTTATACTGAACTATACACAGCCATTATACTGCAACCACTCAGCTTAGCCAGTGACAGCGGCCGTACCCAACAGAGCAGCCGCGATATCTAAGGACAAGCAAGTCTGAAATATGAGCTGTGAACAATATTCACAAAGGAACAATTCAGAACTGAAGATATATGACATAAAGTCATTGTGGTGGGAGATTTTTTCCCTAGAGAGAGCCGACTTCCTGTCAGTAATCCTATTAAAGAGACGGTTTCCAATCAACAAATCTAATCACAAATATCAAGAAATGGAAACGTCTATATATATATGTGTATATATGTATTTGTGAATGTTTATTGTTACTTTCTACCACAAGGACTTTCCGTTGAAGTCAAAATTACAGCTGCAGTCATGAAAATCTCTTGAAAGTCGACAGGCTGACGATTGGTCCAACGCAAAATGGCTGCCACCACCCCCAGCAAAATTTCTGCCTCCCCTGTGTGCAGACGTCATGTCCACTTTAATTGGATTCTGTTTCTAATTGGTTTCTGCTACAAAATAACGTCCCCGTTGTGAGTTCCTAGAAGATTAATAGGCTGCATTCGCATAAACATTGTTTCATGGCCATTAATGGCACCTATGGAATTAAAAGACTGCGGTTTCCGCTCGGTTCAGTAACAACAACATGGCTGCCCTTGATGTGTGTAGGTGTCAGGTACACATACAGAGGTGCATTACAGGTGTCTTCAGTTTACAAGGTCCCCCCTCCATCAAGTGTTTGTGTAGATTGAAAACATTACACTGTATTCTGCAATAATAATATTTGCAGAGCGGAGTTTATTGCTGCTCTATATGTAGCCTCTTACACAGTACGTATAGAGGAGCAGAGCGTGAGCTGATAAGGGATTTGTGTCCCCAACAGCAGAAGTCTGCTTGTGTTTATATTGCAGTATTAAACAGTCGCCCTCCCTGCGTCTGATAAGGAGACGGCTCTCTCCTCCTCGCTGGATGTAACAGATGAGCAACGTGACAGAGACCACAGCCCAGCGCCATCCTAATGAAAAATAAATGTATTTACCGAGGAAAAAATCACAGCAGAAAGCCGTAGCAACTCTCCTCCCCATCCATCCTGTGCCATGGGCCCTGAGCAGACCACGCACCGCGGAGATAAATATTTTAAATAGCGACACTCCGGTAACACATGGTTCTGCCAGACAAGGAATAATTAGAAAATAAATTACTTTTTTTTTCCTCTGCCCCATTGGATGAATTAGATTAGTAGGGAAAGTGTGAGCTCCCAAGCACCCCGCCTTCATAGCCAGAACCTGCCAGATAACACGGCGTGTGTAGAGGTGCAGCAAAAGGACCACTTCAAGCCACTTCCATATATCTAAGAGACACACGGGCTAAGAATAGATTACAGTCCTCACACGCAGCGGAGAAGGCCAGCCCAGGGCGCACAACGGACACAAGAGTGTGTGTAAAATACAAAAATAGACAGAGACGTGAGACAGACATAAAACAAACAGACATTGAGTGCGAGAACAACAGACAGACAGACAGCAAAGCTGATAGACACCTGGAAGTTTGCAGAGCATCTTGGGAGATGTGGTCTCACCAAATGTATCTATATACATATATTAATAGCATGCATTTGCATTATTATATTTATCTATTGTGAAGCAGATTTACTAAACATTTGTGAGGACTGAATGCACCAGCAATGCCAAGGTGCCAGCCATTTACTACTGTGATACACCCAAATAAACCACAGCAGGGGCTTGTGACTCCAGCCACACTAGGAGAGTAAGAGATATTAATCAGACTAAAATTAGTGTGTGAAGAACAATGGCCTTTATTCTGTTGTCTCTACCCTGTAACGTGCCTCACCTCAGAATGTCACAAACATCTAATGTCAAAATACAGTCTAATAATCAGACCCTAATCTCAATTGTATCCCCTATTCTCATGTTTCCTCATCCTTAGCCCCCCTTCCATCTTTTCATACCTCTTCCCCATTTCCTCATCCTACTCCCTTCCCTGTTAATCCTCCTTTCATGTTTCGCTTACTTATTTCCCTTACACATTATAAGTCCTTCTCCCTCTTCCCCATTCCATCTTCTTCTCCCTCCTCCCCGCTCGATCTTCTTCTCCCTCTTCCCCGCTCCATCTTCTTCTGCCTCGTCCCCGCTCCATCTTCTTCTCCCTCTTCCCAGCTCCATCTTCTTCTCCCTCTTCCCCGCTCCATCTTCTAAACCCTCTTCCCTGTCCATCTTCTTCTGCCTCTTCCCCGTTCCATCTTCTTCTCCCTCCTCCCCGCTCCATCTTCTTCTCCCTCCTTCATCGTCTTCTCCCTCCTCCCGGCTCCATTGTCTTCTTCCTCCTCCCCGCTCCATCTTCTTCTCCCTCTTCTCCGCTCCATCTTCTAAACCCTCTTCCCTGTCCATCTTCTTCTGCCTCTTCCCCGTTCCATCTTCTTCTTCTTCCTCCCCGCTCCATCTTCTAAACCCTCTTCCCTGTCCATCTTCTAATCCCTCTTCCCCGTTCCATCTTCTTCCCCGCTCCATCTTCTTCTTCCCTGCTCCATCTTCTTCTTCCTCGTTCCATCTTCTTCTTCCTCGTTCCATCTTCTTCTCCCTATTCCCTGCTCCGTCTTCTTCTCCCTCTTCCCCGTTTCATCTTCTTCTCCCTCTTCCCCGTTTCATCTTCTAATCCCTCTTCCCCGTTTCATCTTCTAATCCCTCTTCCTCATTCCATCTTCTAATCCCACATCCCCGCTCCATCTTGTTCTCCCTCTTCCCCGCTCCATCTTGTTCTCCCTCTTCACCGCTCCATCTTGTTCTCCCTCTTCATCTTCTTCTCCCTCTTCCCCGTTCCATCTTCTTCTCCCTCTTCCCTGCTCCATATTCTGCCCTCCATATGCAATTATATCTTATTCCCCTTCCATCTCACCTTCTTACTGGTTCCAAATAACAATAACTTAATCGGATTACTACAATCTTTATTTTTTGCAAACTTTCCTAATAAATTTAGATACAGCAGAGAGGCTTACACTTGTCCATACAACAAGGAACTAATTTATATTCTAGATTCTTTACATAAAATCCACCCATCTTCTCCTGGCTCAGACACATATAAGTCTATTTTCCCTCTTCTTGCACCACTTACACATCCTACCACTTACTGTTGTCCTGGAATTATTTTGTGTTTATTCTCCTCTCTCTACTTCTTCACCTCACGTTTCCACAGGAACCATTAACCCCTTCTCAGTATTTGACAGACTGTATCGTTCGTCTCTGGAATCAAATCGCACTTTCTTAGCCACTTTGTTCCCCAAACTTCAGGTAACAATGAACGTCTCTATCTTTCCATCATCTGTCCTCAGTCTCAGTAATTTTCCTGACTCTGCACACCTGGTGCTATCTAGCTGACCCACTCTGCTATAGCCTCTACCCCCATCTTTATCTTCTCCTCCTAATTCCCCCTGACAAGAGAGCACCCGAACATCTCCTTGTCACTGCTCTTCCTTCTTCTGTTTTACTGATCCTGTTGTCCTCTCCAGCTCTCTATACCTCCTTCTACAACCAACGTGATACTGCCTGTCTGCCCCCACTACAACCTTCCTAGATCCCAGACCCGACAGCTCCGTCTTATGCCAGATCCTCTAACACTTCTCACCAGTCTCTATTCTCGCCTCCATCCTCCGTACACCAACTCCTTTCTGTCTATCTTCTCATACAGCTGCAGCGTGTAGCTCTAAATAATTAAGGGTTGATCAATATTTCACATGCTGTGGCTGAACCTAATTATCTTGCACAAAGGAGGAATGGGTCAAATACCTCTCTGTGTGTCCTGTCTATACGTTCTGTGTCACTAAGTCCTCTGAACCACAAGGACTATCATACACTGAACTTCGGCATGTCAGAGATTCAGCCACGAATTGCTCAGTGACGTGAAGGGGAGTAACGCTGACCCTGAAATTCACTGGAGATTACACAAGAAGCAGCATGTATGTGGGAGAATAAAGGTGCGGACGTGAATGCTTTGCAGCCATCTTTTATACTGAACCAATATTCAAAACAATAAGCCTATCGATTGGTTAGGAATCAGTGACATCATCAGTGACATCATCCTTCAGTGAGGTCATTAGTTCCAAGTGAATTGACAGCCTACAAATGGCTGCTCCCACATGTAAGAACATGCAGTTTAACAAACTGAGCGCTTTGATTTTTGACGCCCTCTGCCGTGAAGCCATGGCTATCTGCCGCACAGGAGACGGCCCCGGCTACTGGCCGAGCTACGATATCTCTTACATTCCCAACCTACAGGCCCGGAGGGGTTCCGATTCTATACCTTAGGATTATCTCTTTCACGGACATTAAGAAGTTTCATTTCTGAAATCACAATCCACAGTAATCCCTCAATAGAACATGATACATAGCGAGAAATATATTACCCACTGCAGACAGCAAAACTAGCAATTGTTGGCAATCTAATGGCCTTCTCATTGCTAAGTGTTAGCTTTAATGAGGAGTGCATTACCTAGATGTTAGTCTTGTACTGTCTAATTATGTCACCCCCCCCCCCCTTGGCTGGCACGTTGCTGCCACATGCTGCTCTCCTTATAGTAACACTTTGCAGAACGTGAAAAATCCACTCGTTCCTACCCGCCAGCAGCCGCCCACCTTCTCTCCTATAGAGACAAGCGACGTGCTGCCCTACATGTACTAGC
Organism: Mixophyes fleayi; assembly: GCF_038048845.1. Classification (NCBI taxonomy): domain Eukaryota; kingdom Metazoa; phylum Chordata; class Amphibia; order Anura; family Limnodynastidae; genus Mixophyes; species Mixophyes fleayi. Next base: position 139,679,260 of record NC_134409.1, read on the forward strand.
GACTTATACTCCGATCACGGGGAGGGTGAACTCCATATCTGCTTATTAGAATTGCAGCCAGATGCACCGGTAAAGACAATGCAATGGGATGTCTGTGTAATATACGTTCTACAGCAATCAGCCAGCACAAAGCTAGGTCAGAAACCAGAGCTGCCGGAGGATTTGGATAAGGAAAATAAAAATGGCTGCTGTTCCAGCAGAGCCAGATGAAGATTTTGTTGCCTAATGACAAGCATCCTTGCACACGAGATTACATACAAAATGCAAAGTATTTACAGCAGGCACAGGGTGGCTTAAACACATCTGGGCGAATTCCCTTATCTCCTCCACCTTCTAAAGGTCACAGGGGCATGGCACAGTGCTACAGCCTTCTAAAGCTTAATCCCAGCTAGAAAAACCCTTCAAATTATTCCTCAAGAGCTTGTACTTAATAATCAAGGCACACCTGAGGGCACAGACTCCACAAGCCTCAATTTAAACAAATACAAAATTCCACATTTACTTTAGGATTAGAGCCTAAGTGTGAGGCCATGGAGGTCCGGAACGTAACCTCTTCTACCGATGATTGCAAGCCTTTTGGCCTAGTGTCACCACTACATTACTCTGCAAGTTCCTAATTACACAGGAACAGTATATATATATATATATATATATATATATATATATATATATATATATATATAAATAAAACTTTCCTGCACAGTTATCTTGTAAGCAGCCGTTTCATTACACAACATTTCTTAAGAGAAAAGTTACTGTTATCCTGATGGGAAGATTCAAGGTCTGATGAGATGGACAAGACAACTAAGCCTAATGCTGTCATTGCGCAGGAGTTGGGTGAGGGGGATATAATCCGAGAAGGCTTCGTAATAAGTAGAGGGGCCACAGAGACGCGCAGGGTGGGTGCACAAGAACAAGGCTCAAAATATTAACATTCCTTTAGACAAAACAATAGTTTTGTTTTAAAATATAAAGAAATTAAACCAGTAATATCAAGACAAAAAAACAAACAAACACTGAAAAAGTGAAAAGCCAGAAAAGAGGCAACATATACGTGCAATACATACATATCATGTATACAATATAATAATAACAATAATTATAATAATAATAATAGTATAAATGGGTAAAATTAGGATAATTTGAAGGTTAATACCAAAACCACAGCCAGGACACTGAGAACAAACAAACATTGATATTCCTACAGGTAAATGACTGTTCTCTGCACTATTATATATGACAGAGGAGGATACACTCCACCTTCATCCCAGTGATCATCAGACACAGAGAAACGTGTTTATTAAATTAATACAATCCCACATACAGGGTTTGTCTCAGTAAAATAATCAGATCATCATCATCAGCATAACATATATCCGTAATACAGGGGTAAAATTAATTTGATCCGGTTTAATACTTGATAGAATTTGGCTGGTCTGAAAGCCTGGAGCCCGCTGGAGATGCAAACGGCCTCTCTCTGATCCGGTTCAAATGCCGCAGCCCTCCATCTGCGAACCTCAATCTCGTGTTTGCGGTTCAAAGTTTGTCGTTCTTAAAAGGCAATAATTTGAAGAAGAAAAAAATGTTGTTCAAGCCTGAATAAATATATCTTAGTTCTCTGCACCACCTGGGCCCCATCACAGGCCCCTCTAGGCCTCTCTACATCATGGCCTCAGTATCTTGCTGGTTTCTGATCCATAGTGACCTCACTATACCTATAGTCACTCATTACCCCCTCCCTTTAGAGTGTAAGCTCTCACGGGCAGGAGCCTCTACCCTGTGTCTCATGTCTGTACCCTATCGGCCTGATTCAAATCGTAACACAACCTCCCCTCAAGAGAACGCCCCGGACTTGAATCAGGCCTACGCCTGTCCGCCCCTTCACATCCCTGCTCTGCCCTGCCAGTCGTACACAGTGGTGTCATTTGTGTTCAGACGTAACTTGCATTGACTGGTGCGCAGTCTGTTGCTGAGCATGCGCAGAGCTATGTCACACACGATGCTGCGCACAAACGGACTTACATCCAAACATGACTCAGGCCCAATGTCTCCCCCTCTCCGTCCTCCTCTCTGCCCCTGTCTGGTCTTATGCTGCATTGTTATGTCACACAAATTGTCCTGTTACATGTATCCACACATTTATTATTCTGTCTATCTGTACCCATTGTTCTTCTCTGTAATACTTATGTCATTTTCTTGTATGTTCGAACTCCTTATATAAGATGCTGCCTTTTATAATGCTTGTGGTGCCTTATAAAAAAAAAATATATATATATATATATATTAGTATATTTAACAGTTTTTAATTCAAACAGCGAACATTACTGTGTATGACCAGGAACTTTCACATGGAAAACCATTGAATACCATCCAATGACGCCATTGAGCTCGAACACGACGGAACCTGTGTGCTTTGCGCCCGTTAGCTGTGTTTGAAATTTGATCTAATGTAAAAATCTAGAATCTATTGCAAAATTTGAACATGTTCAAGAACCACTTTGACAGTTTGAGTAGCTCTAATCTTATATATATATATATGTGTGTGTTTCTTACTTTCCTCCCACTCTCCCTGACAGAGCAGCGATATAACATCCGCCCTCTGCATTGTGAATTCATCGGACAGAGCGAAATAGGAAAGGATTTGATAGTTCGCCTTTAAAACCCCTGAAGTCATACCAAGGACGTCTATCAATCATTCTGCCCCAGTGACGCCAAGAGAAGATGACAGATGTGAGAATCAGGAGCCTGGCTGGAAAGCCGATGAGGTTTATTTACCAACGTTACATCTTGGGGTAAATTTGCACGAAACCACAGCAGCCAATCAAACTCTTGCTTTTATTGTCCGTCTCACCCTGGTCACATAAAAGCTAATCGCTGATTGGACGCTCTCTGTTATTGAAAACTTGCATCTAAATGCTATGTTAGTAAATTTATGAGTTATCGGGCAACCAAAATTCAGAGAGATTAAGACAGATAAAGGAAATGGACAAAAATGTAATCGATACAACGCTTAGGGGGTCTATCTATGAAAGGACCAAGAGCCGCGCTGCAGTGACGCCTGTGAGCGGAAGGGTGGTTTAACGAAGTTCCTTTGAACAGAAAAGCCTATTGAACAAGTATGGCGTCAGTATTCTTAGAACAACGCATTATTTAATACAGTAATGTTTAAAAACATACTTAATTATTAAAATAAAAAATAGCATTTAGTAATAAATCATATACAAAGTTGTTTATACGTCATTCTGTTTGTGGTTTGTTTTTTAAATTTGATTTTTTTAACAAATGGAACCAAAAGGCCAAATCTGGGCTCTCAGTCCCATGCTGTAAGGCTGAGTCAGCACGCCGCTTCTCGCATGCCCACAGGGCCAGTGATTGGCCCCCTGGCTCTTGGCTCTCATGTATCGCTGGGGCACCTGGGTAATGCATTATAAAATAAATCCTATTCATAGATGCGATGGGGGTATTACGAACGTCTGCGCCCTTAGTCTATCAGTTGAGCTGTTTAAGGCTAAAACAGGAAAAAAAAAAATGTCTGTAGCCGGTTATCTAGAATTACAATTACTTAGCATGAAACAGGTAATAATTAAAACCATTTTTGGCAAAATTATTAAGACAGCTGTATGGTAGGACATTCTGAGACTTGTAGTCCCACAACGGCTGGAAGGCCACTACCAGGAAGGGAATGCTGACTAATCAGTGTGATTTATCTGCATGTGAAAGCTGTCCCCATCTGTGACTCAGTGTCATTATATACAGCAACATGATCCGTTGCTAGGAAGCCTGTCACCCTGAAACACGAACCGGAGGGGCTAATAAGCAGCTTTCTCCCTCTCGTCTCCAGCACCGAAGTGGTCGTCCGGAATTTGCACGCCTCGCACTAATCTAAGATCTGCTATTTATGTGCCACAAATTAGAAGCCGACGATAAATTTAGCTGCCCACCTGCATGTCACATGATAGGAAGGAGAAGGGGAGGGGGGCACACATCACCCAGACGTACGGCATCCTTTCTGATGCCATGCTGAGTGCCAGCTCTGGAAGAGCCGTGTGCCACTGATCAGGAAGTGATCGGTACGGTCCCGCCGCGGGACGCTGCAATTAGCTGGAATGTAACAAAGATGTCTGTGAACGCCGGTGATACTACGACCGTTTACTGGTGACAAGTGAGGCGCACGGGCCGTAGGACAAATTGTCTATGTGACCTTCCCAACCATTAACCTTCCTTGACCTCAATTATTGCTGCATTCTGTGTTTATTCCATCTCACTTCACCCCTGTATGCCTGTAATCCCCGGCACTGCGGACAACAAGACTAAACCGATCCGTGACCAAACGCCGGCCGCCAGCTCTGTCTCTGAGGGGTCGATTTATTAAAGGGCGAAAAGCTCTATTGCCAGCGGAAATGGGTGTTCTATACTGCCAGAGAACACTGCTGGTATCACAGCTGCCCGGTGAGAAGTTTCTGCAAAATTGGGGCGATAAGGGATTTTTAAAAAAAGGAAATTAAAAAACAACATTTTCTCCGACAATGGGGTCCTCTAGATAACTAAAGTTTGATTGAACCCAAAGAAAACGGAAGTCTATGCAAATTTTATACCCTCCAGATATTAATCTCTATTCCTGCCCGCACCTCACTTTATACCGCGTCCCGACCTTTGTCGCTGCCCTGTATGCTCCCTCAGAGTGCAAGTAACACGAACCTTGTTGCCCATCGGTGTCCTACCAGTAGCCCCTCTCACCGACCTTCCTTCCTCTCTAGGACGACCAATGTAGACCCTGACCTTGTCTTACATTCTAGCCCTGACCCACAGACGAGTCTGCTCTAATAGGGTCCATTCACCCTCTTCACTCCGTTACGCTATAACCCAAGTTAGCAGCGACTTATTAAGTAATAGTGTTCATCGATATACTGCAAGAGTCGCCCTGTAGACTGGTGGCGAGGAGAATCGCCACAGTGAAGAAGACAGAAGACCCTTGGTACATATCACCTTTATACCTAATCGCTGGGAGGTGGTCTCTGCCTCACAGAGCCGGTCCTAGATATAAACAAGACATTAACCTCTTCAACATCACTGCGATCTAATTAGGTAAAATGGGCTACGTTTACCGTGGCAATATACAATACAATTACCAAAAAATCCCACCGTTACGCTCCACACACCCAATCATTCCACAACTCATTAACCCCAGTCATCGGGGAACCTGCGTCTTATTAGGCCTTAAAGAGCTGATCTACAGCATAAATAGAGGGGTAAGAGCTTAAACATTCATTCAGAATACGGCACGGATTTACTACAGCGAGAATACAAGTTACTATGAAATGCCGTCTACTTTACCACTGTGATCCTATGTAATATTTCAAGCAATGTACTGCAATAATTTACTATTGAATAATGATGAATATTGTCACATCAGCTCTCCATAAAAAAACAACACATTTTTTTTATATTATTGTGCTATATCACTGTAATTTTATATATGTGGACTGAATTTATGTTTAAATATACCGGATCATCATCTTCTGATGCACAACCCGTCTGGTTTACAAACATCTCCAAATATAAAAGGCAGAAGCACATACAATGCAGTAATACAAATAAATGACTATTATACAGAAAATAAAACCCTTTGTATATTTCTGGAAATACGTGTCCAAGCGTATTAATGGCGTCTCCCCTCCTCGCCCACTCCCCATGGCGTATAACGTCCTTTATGTGCAATGAGCCCCAACCGCAGGGAGAAAAGGAGATATCATGATAGATTTAACCCCACGAGGACAGGCGGCAGCGCAGCCAGATTAGAGCAGATACTGTACGCTGGGATTTGCCCTTATCTCACCAAACACCTCAATCTGTCCAATAGGTGAACCTTATCAGCCAATCACAGCTTGCAGCCAGTCTGATTAATGGCGTGTCCGCTAGGAAACGCGGCGGCAGAAGGGATCTGCCAAGGTCTGGACAGATTACACAGCCCAGGAACAAGACAGCGGAAAGGCAGCACTGGGGCGGACGGGAAACATACAACATGGACCTTAAACTGGGGGGTGGGGGGACAAACTGGGGCCAGGTATCAGCAGACTGGGACATCTGCTATAAACTGCTGTGGAGGAGAAGAGTTTGTAGTCTGAACCAATGTTCCTCAGACAGAAGGGATTTGGGTATTGGGCCTAAATGTCTGCCCCCACTGTGTATAGGTCGTGGATCCGTATAAGCGAATACGCAAATAAACAGCGATGTTTTAAATACAAACATTTAATTGTTTCCCAGTAACGGAACAATGAAAACAAAGTAGCTGCTAAAATGCTGATATATTTTATCAAGAATATCAACTCATGATTGCCAGCTCCAACTTAAGTAGCTTATACCGACTACAGTACGACTCTGCAGCCCCTCTTGCAATAGTTTTAGAGCTAGAAAATGATGTCCAGAGATTTTACGGATATTGCTGGCGCCATGCACTAGTAGTACACAGCGATATATATATATATCGGTTCAACGCAAACTGCAGCTTTCATCGCCACACGTGCTTGCTGCTATCTCGCAGTGGCGTACCAACCGCATGCCCAAATTATGCCACCAGCAACTCAAAGTTACAAGTGTCAGAATCATAACTAACTAGAAACAATTAGATATACAAAACAAAAGTTACCGGCAAGAAATTATGGGTAGGTGTGTAAATGGGCAAAGCAGTCTTGTCCAATAGTGTTCTCTCCAGAAAATTTTGACAGCCGAGTGTCATTAAGAAGCAGCCGGGTGGTATTAAGAAGCAGCTGGATGGCATTAAGAAGCAGCCGGGTGGTATTAAGAAGTAACCGGGTGGTATTAAGAAGGAACCAAGTGGGGGCAGTTGTAATACTTTGCAATGATAATGAAAAATGTTGGAGGTTGTTGCCCACACCTGCCAGGATGGTCAGACTGGTGGTCAATGGTCTAACGCACACTGCTGGCTGTAGTGCTCACATAGTGCCTGTTCTAATAGGAGAAACAATGGTTTATTCTATTATAATAGGACTCTGTTGGGGTTCCAAGAGTTGGGTGGTAAATAAAAACAGCCGGGTGTAGCCCCCGGAAAACAGGTGCTGGGGAGGAACACTGTAATACTGCAATGTATACCCTACTTTATTATTACCATTTACCTGCATAGCGCCCTGCATACTTCGAGCGTTGTACAAACTGGGAACAAACACAGCCCACGTTTAGGCAGATCATCCCTTAATATAAAAGTGCAACTGACCTTAAAAAAAAGTCAGTCCGGTATTTAGATATACTCTTAAACATTAATATGGTGATATCTGAAGACTCGTTATCCAGAGAATTCCAAAAACCAGAAAGAAAATAAGTAACCGCGGCTTTGTGGTATAACGTCCGATAGACAGACGTGAAGATATATAAAGTGCTTATAGGCCTTAGTATTATATATTTCACAATGTCATGGGTTGCAGGAGAAAAACAAAACACAACATACAAGTTGACAGGTCATACAGGAGGCTGTTGGGTGTTACACAGAGAGAAAATAAAGATTGTGGAATGTAATAATGGCTGCGATATTCTGTGCCGTGAAGTCTTCTCGCCGGTCAGCGGCCCATCACCCTCGGGACGCTCTCTTGCAGGGAACGCTGCTGCAGAGACTGATTTAGTGCTAATAAAAGGATTAGAGCGGCTTCCTCCCTCCTCCACCCTCTGTCACCCATAAGAGTCACCTCAAGGGAGAAGGAATCCAATCAAGATCCGCCGCCGTCTCCGGGAACCTCGCAGCCCAATGCAGGGCGCAGATTGCCAAAGAGGCCGCTACCAGCGCCGGGTGCACATTAATCACCACCCAGGGGGACAGGTCCCAGCCAGATTCATTTGTCAGAACCCGCTTCACATAAGTTATTGCAGACACATTAGCATCTCATTTGCATGTCATTAGTGCACAGAGTGTTGGGTGTTTGCGGGATGTCGAATGAACTGCTCGCAGCGCCAAAAAATACTCTGTATCTGAAATCTGAGAAAGAGGCGGAGGCTGAATGAAACATCTAAATCCCCCCCCCCCCTCATGGGTGTCTGTGTGATTTAATAGTGCTAAATCACTGCATTACTCCATGTAAGTGCTGCTCTCACTTAACCTCCCCCAAAATGTCCTTTTACAGCATCACATAATGTGTCCTGATTATTCCATATAAATCCAGGAGAGGCGACCTTTGACCCTCCATTGTGTCTAAGCCTTTTACATATTTAACTCCATAAAGCAGTTAACTCCATATAACCTCCCGCGCGGGAGTTAAAATGTTGTACAATTAAGAGCTATTCAATCAAAACATTATAAACAAACTCAGCAAATTATTTTCCAAGACCTGGAAACCTTGGGCAATCCACAATAGCATTAATTTGCCCTTGACTCTTTAATTACCCTCCTTCACCCCCAAAATGACATAATTTAAAGACTGCCCCCCACCCCCCCCATGAGCTTCAACGCCCCCCCCCCCTGATGTCCCATCCCCCATTCCTCTGTTTTTCTTTATAGAAACCCTGGTGGACAATCCCATAGCGACCTTCGTTCATACTCAAACATTCAGGACCATATTTTTGCAAGGTTTGCATGTGATGTATCCCTGTCACCTGCTTGTAGTCAATCTTTGTGTGATTGTTTGACCTTAGGACCCCTCCATATAATTCCATCTATCTCTAACGCCCAACTCCTCCCATTCTGCAACTCCCAGAGCATAGACGAGAAGCTGGCGCTCCATGTCGCCAAGCTCAAAAGGCTGGAAGAGTATTCTGGGACTTGTAGTTCCCCTGCAGCTGGCGGGTCCTACGAAACCAATTTCTGGATGTGGCAGGATCTGAGTAACACACAGAACAAGTTTAGGGGCCAGTGAACCTTTTCTCCTATACGGAGGCAGAGAGCGGGTTGTGATACGGACCCTGTGATCTCAGCAGAGGAGACGAGAAGTCTTTAAGTGTGATACACCAGGAAGGTCCTGATGTGACGTTAATATGCTCCTCTTAATTAAAATAATAAACAATGTATCAGTGACAGTGTGACACTATCCAGAGGAGTTCTCTGCAGGCGGGGCGCTCATACATAATTCATGAGAGGCGTCCTTATTATGCAAATTCACTAAAAGACACAACATATGTTTCTTGTAGATGTGAGGGGGGGGGGGGGGGGGAGGATGTTGCACGGATCTTTGGTCAGATGAACCAAGTGCGTTTGGAGCGGAGGGGAACAAAAATTAAATAGTAACCATATAGATTTTTTTGCATTAAATCTTCCCAAGACCCCTTTGATATAATACAACAATCGTACATTCAAGAATAACTCCAATGAAACACTTATAACAACGTCTCTAAGTACAGTGATGATCGGACCTCTCTATCCAGCATGAGCACATTACACAGTAACACAGACCTTATAGAACATGTGATGGGATTAACACAATAAACAAGTTCAATAGCATGACGCTGCAGGGTTACTGATAGGGCTAATTGGTCGTTTACCATGGTAATCCTATGACGTTTTCCATAATGGTTTTATTCAACGCTGACATCTCTGAATAATGGATATCAATTAGATTATATTACTGTGCACACCAGACGAAATTATATATATATATACACACACACCAATGACTAGGAAGTCAGATACTTTTACAAACATCAACACAGATTTATCTTCTTACAAAAAGAGAGATTGTTATGAGCTTGTGAAAAGACAACCCTTAACAATATAAGGGGCATATTCAATTGACGGCGGGACCGCCGAAAATCCCGCGCTCCAAAAATATTACCATTAATACGGTAATATCTCGCTGGATTTCAGCTCGCAGCTCCCAGGATTACAGTATTAACGGTAATATTTTTGGAGCGCGGGAATTTCGGCGGTCCCGCCGTCAATTGAATATGCCCCTAAGAGTTATCCAGATTACACCAATCTGATTTTATATGTAAAACTCATCCGATAAGAGCCAAATCTGTTGACCAATTATTGTTTTATTTGTTTTGCTGTGTTAATTGGTCACTTTATTAAATAATGTTCTTAGGCATATCTGTTTTCAATTATTATTTGGTGCTAAATAGTGAAAAGAATACCGAAAAATTACTAAGAGCACCTAAAAAATAATGCACTGGCCAATCCACATCTGCTCGGGTCAATTCGAATGAAATGTAAATCCAGTTGATGGTCACATCTGATCTAATCCCACTAATGGTGCCAGGTAGGATCTATTGGACAAGTGATCTGCCCAGAGAACCAGCTGCTTGGCAATTGATGTGACCAGTCGGATTTGCCAGTAATTGCCCCCTTTAACTGGTACATCCTACCACCAGAATTTAATGCTATGGGGCTGTAGACAGGATACAGTTTTGGGCCTCCTTCCCTCCCTCCGTTTATGTCATAAAACACAGATAAAGTTGGGTTAAAGTAATGTGGATCATCAGAGACCAATGGGTCATAGGCGAGAGCCTAACTTGTGATCCGGCTCTGCCCCAATGTTGGCATCAGATGGCATCATACAGTGAGCAGATGTAGAACGGACGACCACATCCAGACAGACGTACTTACCCCCTGTAGCTGCTGGGCCCCAGCAAAGTTCCTCATAACCTGGTGAAACTCTCGCTCCAACCTCGTGGACCAATACTGCATCCTGAAAGAGATAACAGGGGGGTCAGGCAGGACTATATGAGCCATCCGGGAGTGCAGAGGTAGATGGGGCAAACAGAAGACAGAAGGGAGGTAACCGGGGCACAATACCTAGACAATGAGCAAGAGAACAGGATATAGCTGGAGTTTTATACATAATATCCCCAAATCCTGCACACGGTCATTCAGCGACATAACAAATGGTGAGAAATGACTGCACCGGCGAGGATCCGAGCGGGGCGTAAAACACATGCGAATAATGAAGTCCCATTAATAGAGGCTGCTTTAGCCTCATTAAACACTAAGCACAGACCTGTCCCCTCTGCGCCTCCTTTATCAATGTAAACGAGGACATCAGGCTAAATCAATAGGGTATTATCAGCAGTGTAAAGTCGGTATCCGTGCCACAGGGCGACGTCCGGCCCGTGTCTCCATCACTCAGCGGCAAGACACATGCACCGCGTAGCAGTATTAACCCTTAGAAGTCTGCAAGGTGCATACAGAAGGGACAGGAAACCTCAGAGGAGAAGACACCAACTTGGAGATTCTCAATATATAGGACTTTAAAGAGCAGCAATCGTTGGCCTAGACCAATAGCTCTCCTGTCGTTGTAGAACTACAAGGCCCAGCACGCCCAGTTCCACACCAACTGGAAAGCCACGGGTTTCCACCTCCGTTGTAGATCATCTTGTCTACAGACACAATGCTCTAGTTAATTTTATATTGGTCATTGATCCAACAAAGGTTAACATTTACATCACAACTGTTGCTGACATACAACGATCATGATGCTTAGCAACAGCTGAACCGCATAATATTGTCCAACCAACGCTCTCCCAGTTATATAGCTCCCCATCTCCGTATTAATTCCTGCCCGCCATGATGTCATACACCGCTACGCAGCAATAAATGGGAGTATGCCCACGTTCATTACGGCATAATTGATCTAATCCGATTCTAGGACAAGCAGCGTTTGCATTAACCTCATCCTTGCCGTGAGTCTCCGGGCCAGCCCTGAAGGAGTTAACGGCTCACATGACATTATGATCTCTTTTCTAGTTAGAATAATGGCTTCTTTCACAGGCTGACAGATTGGAAATTACCTGTGAAATATATTTCCCCAGGCGCACAATCGGCAGCCATATAAATTACCCAGTTTAATGGCCTCTGGAATTTTTCTCCCACTATTGGACGCGCTAAATCCCTGTCAGGGCCCCCCCTCTCCCAGTGTACATACGTGTCCCCAACACGCCGCTAGGAATAACAGGAATTGTCGTAAGAACCCAAACAGCACCCACCCACCACAACAAAGCCAAAGTTTACTTCCCGCCCGGGCCCCCCAGAAATTCCAGACCCAATGTCATTTCCTGGGGTCTCTGTTTGGAGATCAGTTCTGTTCCCGCTAATTATCTGTGTTGTTTCTAAATTTATTGCATTGTTTACCCCTGTGACCATTTAAACAGTGTAGATCACATACATGTATACTTAGGGGGGAAGTGGTAATGAGGAGAAGTACAATGAATTATGAGACAGTAATTTGGACTCATAGGGAACAGTCAGATTCCCAATCACAGGACATATAACACAGTTACATACAATACTTTAGTAAGTTATGCAGATATTCGGAATAACAAGATAATATCAGAGTCACTGGGACACAAATAGACCAAATTCCAGGAATGTCGGTGACGTCAGGAAACTTGGGACAGATTTACAGGTTGCTACGACCCGATCCTGATAAAGCAGCTTCTAAATTTAAGCCGGCTGAACGGGTCCCCTATAAATAAGTTACATAGATAGCGAGGCTGAGAAGCCTCTGTACAGCCCGGCTGCGGCGATGTTAGCGCTCCTGTGGTATAATTACTAGAATCAGGTCATATGGTGACTGATAATAAAGTTTGATATCTGGGGGCTTGGGAGGGGGGGGGGGGGCGACATAAATTTGGGGGGTTGTCCAGATGTAGATAACCCCCTTTTAAGAACGCACCTGTAAATAAAACAAACCTTCCTTATAGCAGTACTGTCCCTATTTTATCCTGGGCTCTGGGAATGAGGCACAGACATAAATCCTGTCAGAAAAAGTCGTTGTGGGTTTAGGAGCTGACACTCCGACCACAGTATGATGTACATGTAAGCGTGGAGATGCGATTAGTAACATTACACTAAGTATGTGAGAGATGAATCACACAGAATCAGGAACCCCCCCCCCCCAACACTTCAATGTGTCAGTTTATCAGATTGCAGGAAATGGCTTTGTGGCGGTAATGGCGTTAGATTGTTATACACCGTGGGACACCGGGAGAAATCTGCGCCTGCTTTCACCATTCAACTCCCAGCAATTTCACATTACAGCCTTCAGCATTCATTACCTCAGAATAATGACAAAATGGGAGCCTCACACAAAACACAGATCAGGAACCAAGGGGCGGCCATGTTGGATCCCAACCTCTCCCCTCACCACGGCAACCTTGTGTTCAGCACACACAAATAAATACATATATATATATATATACACACACATATATATATATACATATACACTGCACTAAGACACTTGACTCATCTGACGCTCCAGGCAATCCTCACAGGCTGTAGGAGGTCCGAAAAAGCAACAACAGGAGCCGCTTCACTGTGCATTAAAAACAGACCATCAGATTAAAAGCAAAACTCTTATCAACAATATGAAGCTCCAGCAAAGTCACACCGCCAAACAAACTTCAGCAGAAGTCACAGCAGAGCGGAACATACAACACCACAGCTGAGTTTCACTGCGTTTCTAGAACTGCGCATGACGCGTCTCCACGCGTTTCATCAACAGGACTTCGAGCACATACTCACCTCAAAACAACACACTGGGGTTCTCTGAAACAAATACATTGATGTGCACAAATCACACTTCGTTCTGGACAAAAATCTTCAATCTATATTGCCCTTGCACCACTTCTTATGATGATATTGCAATGCTAATCCCTCACCTCTGAGAACAACGGTAAGTGTTGTACTGGAGCATTTTTAATTATAAGTACAGTCTGTGTCTCATGTCGACAACACTTTAGTCCTGTACCAGGGTTAATGAATGTGCTCACTGTCTGGTCACGGTGCCCACCGGCCGGAGGTTTCTAACCGTCGCTTCCTTACACATCAGTACAGTAACCCTGTGCGTGATCCGGGACAGTCAGTCCGTCTCCACATCACTGTCACCTCCTTATCACCGTTACTCAGAGAGAAAATGACAGGAGACTGTGCTGTTCTACATGGATAGCGGAGTCAGGAGATGGCAGGAACAATGCTATGGAATGTGACTGCAGATAACAGACACTTGGCTGACCTACAACTCCCATCATCCATGAAAGTGAGAGCTGTAATTCTGCAATAGCTAAAGATGACACACGGCTCTATAGTCACAATATCATCAGCTATTTCTATAGCGCCACTAATTCCGCAACGCTGTACAGAGAACTCACTCACATCAGTCCCTGCCCCATAGGAGCTTACAATCTAAATTCCCTAACATACACACACAGACAGACACACAGACTAGGGTCAATTTGATACCAGCCAATCAACCTACCAGTATGATTTTGGAGTGTGGGGGGAAACCGAAGCACCCGGAGGAAACCCACGCAAACACGGGGAGATCATACAAAATCCACACAGATAAGGCCATGGTCGGGAATTCAACCCCAGTGATGTAAGGCAGATGTGCTAGCCACTAAACCACCGTACTGCCCATATCCTATGTGCTTCCTAACAGCTTTGCTGAAAGGATTATCAATGAATGTATCACCCTAAAAGAAAAAGAGTATGAAACAGGGACAACAATCCCCATGATTAGAGAAAGCACCGCTTGTTGTACACATAGGAAGGGACTGTGTAACACCTTGGCCTGGAGAGATGAAATCCTCTGTCCTCACCCTTACCCACCTCCGCTTCTGCTACCATCAGGCCGTCTTTTCCCCTGGGCACCCTGGGGGCCCCATAGGCAGGGCCCAACAGAAAAAAAAAATCTATTCACGCATGTATCAAGGCACAGCTGAACAGCATGTTTTTTAATGTTTAAACACTATATTTATTTGTACCTGCAATAAAAATCAAACTTAATTTCATTGATAATTTACATTTTTATTCCTATATGTGGTTGTGTAGGTAGGGGCCCATGCACTGCTTTGCCCGGGGACCCATAATGTTAAGATGGCCCTGGCAACAATCACTGCAATTTACAACATGACAACGAACAGACTAGAAAGAAATACATATTACTACCCCACTACATACTGCCGCAGGCAATAAGTCGTTTTACCCCTTTAATAAGCCAAGAATTGCTTAACAGACGCAGAGGTATTCAGTGTGAGATCTGCAGAGCACGTATACAGCGTAGGAATACAGCTTATGTATAAAATCACAACATGTCACAGTGATATATGGTGCCGCATGATATAAATAAATATGGCTCTGCATGTTAGCAGCAAATATAGCATTACAATGTTTTAAATGCGTATGGCTCTGCGTGATGTAAACACATACAGCTTTCCGTTGTATAAATACATTCAGCTCAGGCAGACCTAAACTGTACGTCCTAGAATCGTCCTACAGCCTCATGCAAGTCCTGCGGCTGGAGCTGAAACAGTTAAGGTGCTCTAACAAGCCGGTGGGTGTCACAATCAGACAGACACGAATCTGCCGCAGACCATTACCAGACACTTGTGTCAACATCTCCCCGCCACAGAACCTAATACCCAATCGATAAGCTATGAACTGCTGCATGGCCCTGGGGACTGTAACCAGTTCCGTGCCAAAGTCTAGCTCGGTCTCTCTACACCGAAACAACTGGATAAAAGAGCCTTACAGCGCATGGGAATTTCCTCTGCCAGTTTAGTTGTTTGGGACAAAAGTGGTCTGACATTGTCGCAGGTGTGAAACAACTGGATATGATCAACCAAATTGTGACCTGATTTGGGCCTTTCTGAACATTTGTTTGGCAGGCGAACGCTTTGTCCTGTGTGGATATTCGCTGGCCAACACGCGTGGGGCTGTCTGCAATCTGCGCAACCAAATTGGCCGTAGCCCAGATGGCCACGTGCTGGCAGCGGTACAATGTTTACCGGTTGTAAGAGTGTCAGTCATTCTCTGCAGCTATTCTCTATAGTATTTCACACACCAATTCTAACGTTCATAGAAAATAAAGAGAGGTCCAAAATCTTCAGTTCTGGCACGTCCCTAAAACGTTTCATACATACTTGTGACGCTGTTCTCTTATTGTATTTATTCAAACTCGGAGGAGATTAAGTTCTGTGACGAACATTTGTCAGCTGAGCTCACACTTTGTACCACAGGCTTATGGTCTGTGACCCCCCCCCCCCCCCCCCATAGCCAAGTTACATGTATGAGATATCTGTTTAATGTGAACAATAACGCTTCATCAAGTGCAGATCAATGCCCTAAGGCCTGGAGGGGCTAGACCAGGATTTAAACCCCACCAGGGTCCTCTAAGCCAGTGAGTGCAGCATAGCACCAGTGCTGAATATACTGTAAATTTGCATCTGTTATTGAGGACAGCTGCGGCTAAGGTTAAAATCGCTTACAAAGTGGTATCAGTTGCAACCTAAATAGTATATAACACCCCCCCCCACCCACCCTCAAGATACAGGGAAGTGACAAGCTCCATGCCCCCCCCCCCCTCCCGCCTCCAGCTCCTAGCCATAGAGGGACACGTTTCCCAATTTATCCCTCACACTTTTATTTTTACTGGATCACAGACCCCACCCAGACGGAGAATATCTCCCACCCCCATCACAGGTGCAGACCAGCAACTGCTGGCATCTGTCATCCCGGACCCCTGTGCAAAGCATGGAGGGGAGGTGTTATTTACCAAGGGTAACGGAGGGGAATGGAAGAAAAGTGCTTTATTCTATGAATATCTTTAAAAATATGTTTTTTAACATTTATTCTATTTATTTTTTTTGTACAAGTCCGAGCTCTAAATTCCACTGCGCATGTGCGAACCGACTATCACGCATGTCACATCATACTGTCCCCACTAAGTTAACCCTGATCGCTCAGGTGCTGAATATCGCTCATTTTTGTATTGATAAATTGCAGCGATAGGATATTATTAAGCAGACCCCAAAGTGGTCATTGTGGGGGCGGAAGATCTTTGTCCTTGGGGGATATAATGAGAATCAGAGGTGTAAAACTATACTTTGTAGACATTAAAATGTGCCCCTGGAGGGGGCTGAGAACTATGGGGACACGTTATTTACCCCCACTTCCCCCATCTTACACCTTTACGGGGCAGAATTCGCTCAGAGATCATCCAATGGTACTTACATAATGGGCTTACTATACCTGGGCTAGAGGTAATTAGTAAAGATGTCAGATTCAAAGTGGTTCTCAAACTGATGCATTTGGTTCTACAATTTCAACATTTTGATATAAACTGCTGAACTTTCGATAGACGGGAACATTTCAGCACTGCGAGCGGTTTGGCGATTCCATAGCTACATTGTACGGTATTGTTAAAGGTTTTCCATGTACTCAACAACAAACTCAAATTTGGAATTAGAACATAGTAACATTCGGTGTTCAAATTAAAGAATGAAGCTGATAAAATACTATAATACGGAGCTATTTGAGCTTGAACAGGCACATGTTATATGTTAGGAGGCAACGTAATGATGGCAGGTATGCCACGACCCCCTGAAGTTTAGGAACGCAGGTCACATGACCTCTCCGCGCGATGTACGATTGTGGCCATATTTCGCACATCTCCGAACCGTCCTGAGCAGTCTCACTAGGCCGACACTCTGAAACTACTTCAGGCATTTTCAATCTACTAACTGGGCCCTTCAAATGACATATTAAAGCAATTTGCGGGATAATTAGTGCAGCACTTTTGCTACAATGATTATTTGATGTATCAGAAATTTCCAGTAGCTGAACCCTTACAAGGCTGAAAATGAGAACGTGTTAACTGATCTCTGGCAGAATGGAATAATAAGCCTACACGACGAGAGGTTCCTCGTTATCAGCTCTTATCTTTCAGATTAGAGAGAAATGCACCGTACCATC
Organism: Mixophyes fleayi; assembly: GCF_038048845.1. Taxonomy (NCBI): domain Eukaryota; kingdom Metazoa; phylum Chordata; class Amphibia; order Anura; family Limnodynastidae; genus Mixophyes; species Mixophyes fleayi. Next base: position 139,696,949 of record NC_134409.1, read on the forward strand.
GCAATGTTGTATTAACCTGTACGTGATCTCTCTTAAAGGGAACCCGCAGCCTGTACCAGGCGGAGGCGGACATCTTGTGGGCTGAACCAGGATGTAGCCTATTAATTCACCCGGGACCGGTGGGTGCCTACCGACCCCCCTGTACCGATGTGAGGGCAGTGTCCCGGGAAGATGGAAGTTATATGCCCACTCACATGGTGATTCAGGGGTGGAAACAGCAGCTACAGACAGGTAATGATGGGGTCCCTGCGTGGGACACTAAAACAAAGCACTTTTATCGCTGAGTCCTTTTTCAAGTGCATTGTTTTTTACAGTGCTCAACAAACCAAATTATGAAGGTGAGAATAAACCCAAGAGGAGTAGTACTGTGCAATTGTCATCCCAAAAGAATGTTAACAGACACTAAGAATTACACCTGGCATACAGAACAAGAGCAGTGAAACTGAGCAGAGGCCCATAAATACATATACTGAGCCCGAGTCATTAAGGAGAGCAATGCAAAAAAAGGAGTAAGTTTTCTCTGGGACAAACCATGTTACAATTAAAGGGGTGCAAATTTGTTTATTATTTTGCACATAAGATACATACTGGCTGTTTTTTCACTTAGCACACAAATACTTGATATCATTATTTTTACACTGGAATTTAAAGTTGATCTAGGACATGCCCTATCCCAACTATAAATCTGCCATCATATTTTAAATTTACCTTCCCCTCCAATGCAACATGGTTTTGCCCAGGTGCAAAGTTACTAATTTTTTATGCTTTGCTCTCCTTAATGACTCAGGCCCACTGAGAATTGCAGCTGGCATATAGAGTAAGAGCAGTGATGCTGTGCAGTTGTCCAAACAGATAATGAGAATTGCAGCTGGCATATAGAGTAAGAGCAGTGATGCTGTGCAGTTGTCCAAACAGATAATGAGAATTGCAGCTGGCATACAGAGGAAGAGCAGTGATGCTGTGCAGTTGTCCAAACAGATAATGAGAATTGCAGCTGGCATACAGAGGAAGAGCAGTGATACTGTGCAGAGGTCCATACAGATGAGAATTACACCTGGCATACAGAACAAGAGCAGTGATACTGTGCAGAGACCCAAAATACAGATAATGAGAATTGCACCTGACATACAGAACAAGAGCGGCGATACTGTGCAATTACTGATATCTATAGAATAAGAACAGACACTGAGAATTGCACCCAGCATACATAACACAAATAAGTCATTCTTTGGAGATTCCACAACTGTGACACAGAGAAATAAGGAATGATCTAGACCAGTGGATTGCAAACTTTTTCAGTTCAAGGCACCCTTAGGGCCTCCAAAATTTTTCAAAGCACCCCTAAGCCAAAATAATTACCAAGTAGTCGTCCGCCTTGCTTACCACTGGCCCTGGCCGAGGCACCCTTGTTAGACCACCGAGGCACCCCAGGGAGCCTAGGCACACAGTTTGGGAACCACTGACCTAGACTCATCATGACACAGAACCCAGCACTGCAGTCTGAGGAATGAAAGAGTCTCGTTATTAATGTTCCCGTGTCCGGCTTTCCTGCCACACTGTAACCAGCGCACATTAGAGAGCTCAGAGGGACGTCTGGGTTACATCTCGTGTACCCAACAGGTCATGACATAAGAAATAATTATTGGTCAAGTGAATTCCATGATTCGTGAAATCCTGAGCACATGGAACGAGCAGAGCGCGGGAGGCGGAGGGTTAATACAGACATGGGGTTATGTCTCTTATATTTTTAGCAGGAACAGCATGCCCTGAATCCAGTAATAGTACTCCCACTACTGGGAGATCTCTCTGAGATTACTGTCTATTACAGGCCTGGATTCCTGCACCACTCTCAGTGGACGGTTTACCAAGCTGGCCGAAAAAACAGAAAAACCAAAGAGGGCCACAGTTCATACCGGAGATCAGCAGCGTACAGGCTGCCAGATACGTTACATGTGACAACGCAGTGAATAAAGGTTTCACAGCGCTCTGTGACATGGGCTGAGACTTCTTTACATTTCCCTGAGACCACTTGCGGCAGAACGCGGGGGAACGAGCTGACGATCAATCAGTGGCTCTGAGTGCAGAATGGTCTTTTCAATATAATTGTCCATTTCAGAATTTTTCTAAGCGATAATGGCTTCAGCATAAAAACCGTTTCGCCAAGAAGACATTTAGAAAGTAACAAAGGATATTAATGTGCTGCCACTTTATACCACTAGCATTAAACAACTGGCATCATAGCGAATGTGACATATAATGGAATTAAATATTGTAATGTACTAGTGTGCAGAGAGTATACCTTGTGGTTAGTGAGGGTGCATTATAAGTGGAGGCAGGTATTGTAAATGTAAGCACACATACTATATTTATATATATATATATATATATATATATATATATATATATATATATATATATATATATATATATATATATATATATACACACACACACACACACACACTTGTTCACCCGGGAGCAGGCCTTTGTATAAGCACTGACAGCATTGCACAGGGTGTTACTAAATACTGGCGAGCCCGTACAAGGCTTTACGCTCTGTGCCCACGTTGCATGAATCGTCCTAGGGGTATAGAGGCTGCCAGTCTGCTCTTGGCTTAAGCCAGGTTTCCATTAACCCGCGGATGACCTCTCAGCTCATATCACAGAGGGGGTGCGCAGCACGAGGGGGGGGGGGAGCGCGCCGTTCTCAGTACGTGATAGTGATCTCTTGAACCTGATTAGCAGTTTATGGTGCAGGACAGCAGATTGAGCAGAGCTTTCATCTGTCCGCCGTTACGATTGTCAAGAGGGAAAAGAAGAGGTGGGGGGGTGAAGGGGGGTGCGGTGGGGGGAGTGCGTGGAGGAAAGTTCTGCAGAGGCAGAGATAAAGCTGAAACGCGGTGTTCTGAAATTAACCTACTTCTGAGCTGAAAAGGAAATCAAGGACCTTGTTATGAAATGAGGTCCTCTAAAAGATGAGGGAGATACGAAACAAGAAAGCAGCCACAAAAGGCGATTTCCAGCACTAGAGTCCGAGCCGGAGGATTATCAGCGCCGGGCAATTCTCTGGACATGGGATCTGCGACGGGAGCTGCGGACATATGTGTCTGATACGCCGCCCTCCTTGGGGCCTCTCTGTATATTGGCTGAGCACCTACAGCAATCTGGAGACTTATATACAACAAAGACAAGAAAATACAGACAAAATCTTTCCTTAAAATCATTTCCTAACCAAACATAGCGTCTGCACTTGATGCAGAATAAAGTCTCTGGTTGTGATTCATTAAGGCACACAAAACAAAAATGAATTACATTTTTTTTAAAACACACGTGATTCTGGCATACGCACGTCCGCATTCAACTACAATCGGATCTGAAGACACATCTTGCCTTTAAAGCCATTACCGTTTTAAATTTCCCTTGCAAAGTCGCCAAATATCAGCGACTTGCACAATCCACAATTTATTTCCAGTAAAGGAGTTGTACAAAATGCCAGGAGAGAAGAGGTGTACAGTCACATAATGCCAGGAGAGAAGAGGTGTACAGCCACATAAGGCCAGGAGAGAAGAGGTGTACAGCCACATAAGACCAGAAGAGAAGAGGTGTACAGCCACATAAGGCCAGGAGAGAAGAGGTGTACAGTCACATAATGCCAGGAGAGAAGAGGTGTACAGCCACATAAGGCCAGGAGAGAAGAGGTGTACAGCCACATAAGACCAGAAGAGAAGAGGTGTACAGTCACATAATACCAGGAGAGAAGAGGTGTACAGCCACATAAGACCAAAAGAGAAGAGGTGTACAGTCACATAATGCCAGGAGAGAAGAGGTGTACAGCCACATAATGCCAGGAGAGAAGAGGTGTACAGCCACATAATGCCAGAAGAGAAGAGGTGTACAGCCACATAAGGCCAGGAGAGAAGAGGTGTACAGCCACATAATGCCAGGAGAGAAGAGGTGTACAGCCACATAATGCCAGGAGAGAAGAGGTGTACAGCCACATAATGCCAGGAGAGAAGAGGTGTACAGCCACATAAGGCCAGGAGAGAAGAGGTGTACAGTCACATAATGCCAGGAGAGAAGAGGTGTACAGTCACATAATGCCAGGAGAGAAGAGGTGTACAGTCACATAAGGCCAGGAGAGAAGAGGTGTACAGTCACATAAGGCCAGGAGAGAAGAGGTGTACAGCCACATAAGGCCAGGAGAGAAGAGGTGTACAGCCACATAATACCAGGAGAGAAGAGGTGTACAGCCACATAATGAGAGGATAGAAGAGGTGTACAGCCACATAATGCCAGAAGAGAAGAGGTGTACAGCCACATAATGAGAGGATAGAAGAGGTGTACAGCCACATAAGACCAGGAGAGAAGAGGTGTACAGCCACAATGCCAGAAGAGAAGAGGTGTACAGCCACATAATGCCAGAAGAGAAGAGGTGTACAGCCACATAATGCCAGGAGAGAAGAGGTGTACAGCCACATAATGAGAGGATAGAAGAGGTGTACAGCCACATAATACCAGGAGAGAAGAGGTGTACAGCCACATAATACCAGGAGAGAAGAGGTGTACAGTCACATAATGCCAGGAGAGAAGAGGTGTACAGCCACATAAGACCAGGAGAGAAGAGGTGTACAGCCACATAATACCAGGAGAGAAGAGGTGTACAGCCACATAAGGCCAGGAGAGAAGAGGTGTACAGCCACATAATGCCAGGAGAGAAGAGGTGTACAGCCACATAAGGCCAGGAGAGAAGAGGTGTACAGTCACATAAGGCCAGGAGAGAAGAGGTGTACAGTCACATAAGACCAGAAGAGGTGTACAGCCACATAATGCCAGGAGAGAAGAGGTGTACAGCCACATAAGGCCAGGAGAGAAGAGGTGTACAGCCACATAATGCCAGGAGAGAAGAGGTGTACAGCCACATAATGCCAGGAGAGAAGAGGTGTACAGCCACATAAGACCAGGAGAGAAGAGGTGTACAGCCACATAAGACCAGGAGAGAAGAGGTGTACAGCCAGACATGGCCAGGAGAGGTACACGGTATATACGCAGTCACTCTCTGCATTCTCCCCGTGTCTTGCTTTTCTCTGGCATGCAGAGTACAGGTGGCAGGAATGCTAAGAGGGAGCTGAGCTGCCACAGAGCTGAGCTGTGCTTTGCACTCAATTAAAATGGAGCTATTGGCTGGTACTTTATAGCTTAACGCTGCTCATGCACAAGGCACCTAGAAAGATAACACATCACCTTGTAAAACAGGCTGTCATCATTAGGCCGATACACACAGAGCTTTTAAGGAAATCTCCATTAAACAGAGCTACTCACTGTGTTTCTGCCCTCCACATCGGGCTGCTGAGAATATAGGTTTATTAATCTGTCCCAAACTCATCTCAAATCATATATAATTCATAAGACAACCAAACTCTTATTGAGTATCTATAATTGTGATGACATTATCTCTACCGAGCTTCCGAACCATAACCTCATACCACCCCGAGTCTCTAAACTGCCAGATCTTGCCATCTGAGCCTCTAACCCACCGCGTCACACTAATCTGAGCCTCTGAACCCCCCCCCCCCCAAACCCCTGCACTATGCCAAACCTCTAACCCACTAACTCACACTAATCTGAGCCTCTGAACCCCCCCAACCCTCGCACTATCCCAAACCTCTAACCCGCTAACTCACACTAATCTGAGCCTCTGAACCCCCCCAACCCTCGCACTATCCCAAACCTCTAACCCGCTAACTCACACTAATCTGAGCCTCTGAACCCCCCCCCCCAAACCCCTGCACTATGCCAAACCTCTAACCCACACTAATCTGAGCCTCTGAACCACCCCAAACCCCTGCACTATCCCAAACCTCTAACCCAATAACTCACACTAATCTGAGCCTCTGAACCCCCCCCAACCCTCGCACTATCCCAAATCTCTAACCCACTAACTCACACTAATCTGAGCCTCTGAACCCCCCCAACCCTCGCACTATCCCAAACCTCTAACCCGCTAACTCACACTAATCTGAGCCTCTGAACCCCCCCCAACCCTCGCACTTTCCCAAACCTCTAACCCACTAACTCACACTAATCTGAGCCTCTGAACCCCCCCAACCCTCGCACTATCCCAAACCTCTAACCCACTAACTCACACTAATCTGAGCCTCTGAACCCCCCCAACCCTCGCACTATCCCAAACCTCTAACCCACTAACTCACACTAATCTGAGCCTCTGAACCCCCCCCAACCCTCGCACTATCCCAAACCTCTAACCCAATAACACACATTGTCCCAAGACTAGCGAACCCCCTAGGTTACACAATTTCTAGCCTATGACCCAAAACCTCACACTATACCGAGCCTCTGATACAGAGAGTCACTCTGTCCAAAGTCTCTGATACACAACTTCACTCTGTCCTGAGCCTCTGATACACAACTTCACTCTGTCCTGAGCCTCTGATACACAACTTCACTCTGTCCTGAGCCTCTGATACACAACTTCACTCTGTCCTGAGCCTCTGATACACAACTTCACTCTGTCCTGAGCCTCTGATACACAACGTCACTCTGTCCAGAGCCTCTGATACACAACGTTACTCTGTCCGGAGCCTCTGATACACAACGTCACTCTGTCCAGAGCCTCTGATACACAACGTTACTCTGTCCGGAGCCTCTGATACACAACGTCACTCTGTCCGGAGCCTCTGATACACAACGTCACTCTGTCCAGAGCCTCTGATACACAACGTCACTCTGTCCAGAGCCTCTGATACACAACGTTACTCTGTCTGGAGCCTCTGATACACAACTTCACTCTGTCCTGAGCCTCTGATACACAACGTCACTCTGTCCGGAGCCTCTGATACACAACGTCACTCTGTCCAAAGTCTCTGATATACAATCTCACTCTGTCCAGAGCCTCTGATACACAACGTCACTCTGTCCAGAGCCTCTGATACACAACGTCACTCTGTCCAAAGTCTCTGATATACAATCTCACTCTGTCCAGAGCCTCTGATACACAACTTCACTCTGTCCTGAGCCTCTGATACACAACGTCACTCTGTCCAGAGCCTCTGATACACAACGTTACTCTGTCCGGAGCCTCTGATACACAACGTCACTCTGTCCAGAGCCTCTGATACACAACGTTACTCTGTCCGGAGCCTCTGATACACAACGTCACTCTGTCCAGAGCCTCTGATACACAACGTCACTCTGTCCAGAGCCTCTGATACACAACGTTACTCTGTCCGGAGCCTCTGATACACAACGTCACTCTGTCCAGAGCCTCTGATACACAACGTCACTCTGTCCAGAGCCTCTGATACACAACGTTACTCTGTCTGGAGCCTCTGATACACAACTTCACTCTGTCCTGAGCCTCTGATACACAACGTCACTCTGTCCGGAGCCTCTGATACACAACGTCACTCTGTCCAAAGTCTCTGATATACAATCTCACTCTGTCCAGAGCCTCTGATACACAACTTCACTCTGTCCTGAGCCTCTGATACACAACGTCACTCTGTCCGGAGCCTCTGATACACAACGTCACTCTGTCCAAAGTCTCTGATATACAATCTCATTCTGTCCAGAGCATCTGATATTGAACATGTTTTGTGCACTTCAGAATATGTGTGTGTATGTCTGTATGATAGTGACTCTGCTGCCAAGACAAAACAAACTGCGTGCATGTGAGCAACGTACAGCGCTACTAAGTGAAGTGCCCTCTTAATATGCATGGCAGAAAGCAGTGTTGTTCAGCTGTACAGGTCATTATAATTCAGCAGACTAAAGAGATAAAAGGGAAATGAAATTGTAGCTGTGGAGACCTCCCCCACCTGTGCCCCCTCCTGCATCCAAGCGATAAACTGCAGCCGCTTCCCGTTTAATAGCCCACTAAAGCGTATGGCGGTCTGGCTCCTGTGCCAGCCTCCTGTTTTATCTCTCCCGGCCGGAGAGTCCACGGCTTCTGAGCAGAGGCCACTTAATCCTGTAATAAAATCGTCTTTCTGGCTAATAAAGTCACCTCTTAATTATAATGCACCACAACATCTCCGTGCTGAACACATCTCAGCAAACACGCATGTGAAATATGCAGCCAACATGTATTTATAGTGGAAACCGCCAATTACAGCATAAGGATATGGAAAAAGCATCCAACATACCAAACTGTAGAAAGTGCATCAATCTTGATAAGATATTTTTAGCTAGGCTTAGTCAATAAATATATAGCTGTTGCAGAGCATGCTGGGTAAGGTAGTCCAATAACAGCATGTGACCATCCAACCGTGGCATCTATCTGAACAGTGCCCAGTTAAGACCTCATGGGTTCTAGGCAAGATAACGGTGTGGGCCTCTCCTCCTCCCTCCGTTTGTCAAAAGAAAACGGGTTAAAGTAATCTGGGCCCCTGAGTACACACCAGGCCCTAGGCGGAAGGCTAGATTGCCTAATGGACGATCCGGCTCTGTATTTAATCACGATAAATTTCACATCCTTTGTACATCTCTCTCCTGATTGCAAACCGTCGCGGTAGCATCTTGCAGTAAACGGGTTAAAATGGGACTAAAAGTAAAACAAGACTGTAAAAAACAGTATATAAATGGCGTCGATTTCCTGTTCTAGCGACACAAAAGCTCTTTGTTATCTTTTAAAAAGGAATGTTTTAAGGCTAGCACTTACAGGGCAATTTTTAATTGGCACACACATTATTCCAGCCTACTCTTATCTGGTGGGGGTCAGGATATCTGCGTGCGACAAGCTCCTACCGCATTCTAGCAAATTACTGGGATGCAGAGAGGAAGGTTGTGGCTTTTGGCAGTGGCAAAGATGTTATTTGTGCCCCCAGCCCCCCTCTCTTTCCTAAGCTCAGGTGACGGGAGGAATGTGGGGGGGGAGGGGGGGGGCGACGATCCAGCGTCTGCGCTATTATTACCTCTGATGTTAAAATGTGCCGACTGTCAACGCAAGTCAAATACACAATCGCAGAATGCATCTGCAATCCATAAAAAACACTCTTCCCTCCCGTCTCCCTTAATGTCACCGAGGCGCGTCCTAGTAATGTCATTAAACCTTCAGCCAGGGCACATAAGAGAGACAATTTGCCGGGGGAACAATGCGAGGAAAGAGCTGCCTATTTGTGAAAGGGTTTATTACAGCAAAGTAACATTCCCGGATAAAAAGGACACATATCATTTCTGTAGCCCCCTCGCTCCTATTGCTCTTCCCAGATTAAGTACCAAATTGCCAGTTCTAGAAAAATATCCAAGGCCGACTCCTCCAGCCCTGGAGCAACGGAAGATTGTGAGGAGTAAAGCACAACGCATCCATGCAAAGTGCACTCTCTCCCCCATGGCAGTCCCTAAATCTGCTTCCCACAAAGTATTTGTCTTCCTCTGAATTAATTTAATTTTACCACGTTTCCCAAATAGCTCCGGTTCATACACACCTGGTTCACTTTGTCTACATATACCAATTATTACTTTACCCCAAACGCTCCCTAACTCATCGCTCTCCATCATGTTTCAGCCTTGAACTTTTCCAAAGTTGTCCAACCTCCCTAAAGAACAGAGAGGCCCCGATTCCTTCGTTCTAATTCCAGAGCTATAAAATGATGTCCTCACTGACCTCTCAGAGCTTTCCATTTACCCATGCCCAAAAAATGTTGCCTTATCCTATAATTATCACAGATTAAAACACTTCTCATCTATCACACAGAAATGTTATTGTCCTTTGGATAATTCAGATTCCTCACACCTATATCACCCTCTAACTACAGCGCATAGCTGGCTCCACCTACAGCGCCACAACTGCTCCTCCCACAGCGCAGCCATCTATGTTTTCCTTTTTTTTTTTAAATGGCAGCACATCTGACTGCACCTTGCCCGTATTGCCAACCGTCAGTAATTTTACTGACTGTCCGCAGGGCTGTATTTACCTATTAGGGTGACTAAGAACATCTACGGCAGAATACAAGTGGTTTTATATTTAATTTATTTCCTTAATTTCCATTTTTATCTTCACACCTTTCTCCAGCTAAATATAATGGTGGAGGGTATGCTGGATGGAGAGTTATGATTGCGTGAAATAATGTAGTCTGTATTCACTCCAGGGCAAGGCCACCTCGGACTGGCACTAAAACATATTGGGTCTGCTCACAGCTGTCAATCAATGTCTTTAAAATGCTGCTGCTTACAATGGTGGGTGGCTCAGTCTGTGCCTTACAGACAGGCCGACTTCATCTAAACCATCTTCATCTAATCGCAACTGATCACTTTAATACATATGCAAACATAGGAGAAAATATACACAAAGTTCCTTATCCACAGACATGCTTCTTATATAAAGTACACCTCTAGGGTAACTTACAAAGCCACAAAATGTAGCTCCCTTAGTACTAATGCTGCATGCGACTGTTGGTATGCGCTAATGTGCCCAATTCTAGCAACATGTATGATGTTTACACGCGAAAATCGTAGTGCCGGCGCGAAAGGCTTATTCATGGGCGCAACTCAACTAACGTAATAATAATGTACGATACTGACACGTTCAGTAAGAGACTCAATGTCCTCTCACTCTTATGACTCATTTAAGACAGTATTCTAGGAGGAAAACATAAACGTTTCAATTAATGATGGGGGTTGTCCTAGTAGCAGGATCGCTACTCAATGTACAAGTTCAGGTGACGCATTACCTGGGTATACATTGCTCAAATATGGTTTAACAAAAGGCACGGGAGATTTCTCTGGCTTGGGAACGGCACGTTAAGAGGCCGTAGGTCTGGCGGACAGAAATCCCATAGAAACTGGTAATCAATGGGAGGCTGAATTATAGAAATAAACAGGGAATCAAAGGGGATCCGTCACCCACATTATTCATGAGAATGCAGCCTGTCAGTTTACTAGGAAGTGGTTGCATTACTGAGGCGTGAGGTACAAATGCCTCAGTGATGTCACTAGTTCCTGTTAGATTGATTGGTTGTCCGTGCAGTGTGTGGACGTCAGGTACAGCCGGATGCCCTGGAACTGATCCATGCAGCCGTTTCTCCCAGGGCAAAAACACAACTGTCAGAACCCTATGGAAAGTGGCTGGGGGAGGTGGCTTCACTACCAGCTTATTCTAGGTGGTAGAGCAGCGTTAACTGACATTAAACAACATCCACAGAGGTACAGAAGACTGGTTTCATCACACGCCTCTGATGGGAGCTTGTAGCCTGTTCTCCGAACTTATGCTCATCAGTAGTCAGTTGCCACCACATGTGAAAGGCCATTCTTAACCAATCCAGGAGTCCAGGTGCTTGGACCAACAACCAGGGAGCCCATAAATTGTTATTGGCCAACGAGGATATTTTTCCAACAACATTTTAGGAGCTGTCAGATCAAATGTTGTCATTTTTTAAGAAATAGGAGGAAAGGTTTTGGCCTGCACTTGTCATGTGTAGCGTGGGATCAACCACTAAGTAACCGAGGATCCCACCTAAGGCCCAGTAGGCACTGATGGGCCTGGATTACTCAAACATATTTTTATGTGGGTTTTTTGACAAATGTAGGGGTAGAATTACTAATAAATGTAATGTTATTCTGGGTTTAATTTATCAGACTGAAGTACCTCTTGGATGCATTTGAGGGACCCCTTGGTACCACAGATTGAAAACCTAGGTTATCGATATTACCGATACGTCCATAAATATATTCCTATTCTGCACACAGATTTATCCTGCTCTGACAGGACACAAACAGGTCCTACAAATTGCTCACTGCCCCATTGTGTATGTTGTTACATTGTTCAAGCCATTTATCCTGCAAACACAGCGTGCACTTAGTTACATTTTGCATTTAGAGATCCATCCCCATCTCTCGCACACAGCCTTTCTTATATCCATTATCACATTCTGCAGGAAAGTCTCAACCCTCCAGAGACTTGCTCGCGATAATTATCTTAATTGACTTTAATATTTCCCTTTGTAGTGTTATAGGTTTTCTTTTTGTAATTAGCTGCCATTTCTGCACACATGTCCCCAAACATCCAGCGCGCATCTCCTGCTGGATCTAGGAGGGAAAGTGCTATTCCGAGCTCAAATATCCTCCTTATATTCCTCAAGAGCAATGGGCTGCTCTGCCCCAGAAGAACAACATTTTATCTGCTCCCTGAAACACCTGCTGCCCTATTAGAAGAGGGAAAAGGGGCACAGGAATATTATAACTTCAGGCATTACGTAATTCATGCAGCACTAACAGGTCTGCAAACTTACTGCAGAATATATTGGGAACGTAGCATCACAATCCACTGAAACAACAGTCCCAGCATTTATGGGTTCAAATTTTCATTGCAACACACACCACCGTCCCCCATATATCTAAATATATTCTGCAAGCCTAATGCTCCAAGTGTTTAGTAATAAACAGCCATCACATGCCCCCAAGCAATATTCCCAGACTATAATCTGACATTGATCACCATATTTTACAACCATTCCTATAAAGAAGAAACAACACGTAATCTCAAATTCCCAACGAGCACTTGGAGCCATCAGCACAGAGGAGATTGCAATGCTCTGCAGTCAAGTTTGGTGGAGAACTTTCCATAAATGCAGGGAATAAATAAATGAACACTTGTATATATAATGATGGACATACTGTACAATACAGACCAGGCTGAATGTTGTGTAAATTAGTGTTGCACAGGGGGCTTTGGATCAGAGGGTGTTTCGGAGATGAGGACGCCCTGTGCTCCTTTCAAACTAGCATACGAAATATTTATGACTTTGCAGTACACATATTTGAGGGGTTCAGGGAGGGAAAAGCGACTCAGGATAATCAGTTAAACAATCGGTTGTGAGATCAGCCCATTAATGGATTGTAGTCACCCAAAGCACTCTGACACCATAACTTAGACACTGCAATTGGGTAAGAGTGGTGGGCACAGATGTAGGGTGATAATGAGGGTGTATGGACATAGAGAAAAAGTTTCGATTTAGGGAGACCGGGTGCATTCACAGGTGTGAGACCAGTATCGGGAGATCGAGGTGGAGGAGTCACAGGTGCTGGAATTAGGGGGATGATGAAACAAGCAGTAGATGGGTGAAGTGATAATATTTTGGGACCCGGTTCTGACTATAAAAAGACACAAGTAGATCGAGTTTTGAAGGCTGAGGGGGCACGACGCCCACAAATGAGGGAAGAAACAAGATTTCCAGTAAAAGGGGAGGGGGTCATATCTGTAAATGAGGGGGGACAAAGTGGGTGAGCATGAGAAGACACAGAGGGGGGTGGGGGGTTATATATTAACCCTCCCTGGATAAGAGGTAAACATGGTTCATATATAAATGTAATGTCACAATAGCAGGGTCAATGTGACAATGACAAAATACACTGACACATTAGCTGAAACAAAGAGTCAGGAAGAACGGACAACAAATAACGGTAAAATGGTGGGGTGAGGGGTAAATTCACAGGGTACCCGAACGATACGAGTTATAATAATGGAGAATGAGATATAAACGTACTGATGTAAGAGGTGCTGCCTGGTACTGAGGGATGTACTAACAGTATTATGGTGCTGTATGCCTAGCACTCACGGGTGTAATACCAGTATTATGGTGCTGTACGCCTGGCACTGAGGGGTGTAATACCAGTATTATGGTGCTGTACACCTGGCACTGAGGGGTGTAATACCAATATTATGGTGCTGTACGCCTGGCACTGAGGGGTGCAATACCAGTATTATGGTGCTGTACACCTGGCACTGAGGGGTGTAATACCTGTATTATGGTGCTGTACACCTGGCACTGAGGGGTGTAATACCAGTATTATGGTGCTGTACGCCTGGCACTGAGGGGTGTAATACCTGTATTATAATGCTGTACACCTGGCACTGAGGGGTGTAATACCTGTATTATAGGTGCTGTACGCCTGGTACTGAGGGGTGTAATACCTGTATTATAATGCTGTACACCTGGCACTGAGGGGTGTAATACCAGTATTACGGTGCTGTACGCCTGGCACTGAGGGGTGTAATACCAGTATTATGGTGCTGTACGCCTGGCACTGAGGGGTGTAATACCAGTATTATGGTGCTGTACGCCTGGCACTGAGGGGTGTAATACCTGTATTATGGTGCTGTACACCTGGCACTGAGGGGTGTAATACCAGTATTATGGTGCTGTACGCCTGGCACTGAGGGGTGTAATACCAGTATTATGGTGCTGTACGCCTGGCACTGAGGGGTGTAATACCTGTATTATGGTGCTGTACACCTGGCACTGAGGGGTGTAATGCCAGTATTATGGTGCTGTATGCCTGGCACTGAGGGGTGTAATACCTGTATTATGGTGCTGTACACCTGGCACTGAGGGGTGTAATACCAGTATTATGGTGCTGTACACCTGGCACTGAGGGGTGTAATGCCAATATTATGGTGCTGTACGCCTGGCACTGAGGGATGTAATACCTGTATTAGGGTGCTGTATGCCTGGCACTGAGGGGTGTAATACCAGTATTATGGTGCTGTACGCCTGGCACTGAGGGGTGTAATACCTGTATTAGGGTGCTGTACGCCTGGCACTGAGGGGTGTAATACCAGTATTAGGGTGCTGTTAGTGCCCGGTATTAAGGTTCTGAGTTACTGGTACCAAAGGGTGAAATTCCCGGTATTAGGGTTCTGTGTCTAGTATTGAGGGGTACAGCGCTGGGTACAAGGGTTCTGTATGACTGTTACTGGGGGTGTAGTGCCCAGAGTTATCATTCTTTACCCGGTATACAGGGGGGGGGGGGGGGGCAATGCCCGGTATTGGGGTCCTGTGTGCCCGGTATAGAGGGGGGGGGGCAGTGCCCAGCATAGAGGGGGGTTGCAATGCTCGGTCTGGATGGGTGCAGTGCCCGGTATTCAGCCCCCGGCTCGGTACTCACGTGTGCTGCAGCGGGAACCTGTAGCCGTCGGTCCCGGGGAGCAGGATGAGGCCGGTGTGGATGAGGCACAGGGCCGGGAGCAGCGGGCTGAGAGCCCCGGTACCGAGCAGCACCATCCTGCAGAGTGAGAGAGGCAGCGGCTGGGAGCGCAGCACAAGACTGCTGGAGACCGGGGGAGGGAGGAGGGAGAGCGGAGAGACTGCCCTATATGTGCGACCCACCCCGGAGAGACTGCCCACCTAATACAGAGACTGCCCACCCAGAGACTGCCACCCTCTATATACAGAGACTGCCCACCCAGAGACTGCCCACCTCCTGTATACAGAGACTGCCCACCTAACCCAGAGACTGCCACCTCCTGTATACAGAGACTGCCCACCCTCTATATACAGAGACTGCCACCTCCTGTATACAGAGACTGCCCACCCAGAGACTGCCACCGTATATGCAGAGACTGCCCACCCAGAGACTGCCACCCTCTATATACAGAGACTGCCCACCCAGAGACTGCCCACCTCCTGTATACAGAGACTGCCCACCTAACCCAGAGACTGCCCACCCAGAGACTGCCACCCTCTATATACAGAGACTGCCCACCTAACCCAGAGACTGCCACCTCCTGTATACAGAGACTGCCCACCCAGAGACTGCCACCCTCTATATACAGAGACTGCCACCTCCTGTATACAGAGACTGCCCACCCAGAGACTGCCACCCTCTATATACAGAGACTGCCACCTCCTGTATACAGACTGCCCACCGAGAGACTGCCACCCTCTATATACAGAGACTGCCCACCTAACACAGAGACTGCCACCCTCTATATACAGAGACTGCCACCCTCTATATACAGAGACTGCCCACCTAACCCAGAGACTGCCCACCCAGAGACTGCCACCTTCTGTATACAGAGAGACTGCCCACCCAGAGACTGCCACCTCCTGTATACAGAGACTGCCCACCCAGAGACTGCCCACCTAATACAGAGACTGACCACCCAGAGACTGCCCTATATGTGCGACCCACCCCGGAGAGACTGCCCACCTAATACAGAGACTGACCACCCAGAGACTGCCCTATATGTGCGCCCCACCCCGGAGAGACTGCCCACCCAGAGACTGCCACCCTCTATATACAGAGACTGCCCACCCAGAGACTGCCACCCTCTATATACAGAGACTGCCCACCCAGAGACTGCCCACCTAATACAGAGACTGCCCACCCAGAGACTGCCACCCTGCTATATACAGAGACTGCCCACCTAATACAGAAACTGGCCAACCAGAGACTGCCAGCCTGCTATATACAGAGACTGCCCACCTAATACAGAGACTGCCCACCCAGAGACTGCCACCCTGCTATATACAGAGACTGCCCACCCAGAGACTGCCACCCTGCTATATACAGAGACTGCCCACCTAATACAGAGACTGCCCACCTAATACAGAGTCTGCCCACCTAACACAGAGACTGCCACCCTCCTGTCCAGAGACTGCCCACCTATTACAGAGACTGCCACCCTCCTTTATACAAAGACTGCCACCCTCCTGTACAGAGACTGCCTACCTAATACAGAGACTGCCCACCCAGAGACTGCCACCCTCTATATACAGAGACTGCCCACCCAGAGACTGCCACCCTCTATATACAGAGACTGCCCACCCAGAGACTGCCACCCTCCTTTATACAAAGACTGCCACCCTCCTGTACAGAGACTGCCCACCCCATACAGACTGCCACCCTCCAGTACAGAGACTGCCCACCCCATACAGACTGCCTCCCTCCTACACACAGGCCTGTCCTGACTAAGCAGAGCACTGACAGTTTATCTAATATTGGAAACATGTCCATTCCTCTATATATATTTACCTGTAATCTGCTGTATATACAGACCAGTATTTCTGTTTGAAATCTTATTTGATCTGTCAGTAAGTGCCCGTACGGGTGTGTGCGCGGTTCCCCGCCATCCGGTCCCTGGTGCCACACACAGAGGAGACCACCAGAACTGAGTTCTGTAGGAACCAGGGACATGACAGGTATTTTGTGCCTCATGTCTCAAATATGCCAATATAGGCTGAGTTCTTATGAGAATTGTTTCAGCACACAAAATGCTGTGTACTTAGTAATAAAACCCCTTTACAGAAATGATATAATAAAGGATAAAAACTGCAATCTCAGATATAGTTGCCCGGTTATCTTTAATGTATTAATGTATTGGCTATTATCCCACCCAATCCCTCCAATTACATTCTGTGCCTTTCACCAAAGTCTTTATGTCATCTTATGTATGGTTTTTAAATAACCACCCCCGCTATCGGACACGCAGAATCGTGAGACACCCGTCCCTAGTGTACCCCATTCCCAAAATTCATATTCCCACATTATCCTACTCCATAAATCTGAATAACCGAACAATGACACTTAAAGGGTATTTTCGCCCAGCGTGTGTGCGCAGGAGGGAACTGAGCGAGCACTTGGAAAACATCACCCACCGGGTGAACGTAACACCTGGAACGTAATTATTTGGGGACTGGGTTTATATTAAGTTATTTTTTTGTTATATAGCCGCAGAAGTCAATGTTTGGCTTTATATATGAAAGTCTGTGTATTACTGAGCTGAATAATGTATTTGAAATAACTGAATTTTTGGTACTTAACTAACCATGTCTGTGCTCTCTGTGTATCATCTGCAGCAGGCTGCCATGTTAGGAGGGAGGAGCTTCTGTATCTGGTCAGGCAGTGTCTGAGTGACAGGTGGGCAAACTGCTGGTTGATGAATTCATACACAAGGGCAGGGTATACCCAGGGGTGCACTTGGAGGGGGGTACTGTTACCCAGAAACCCCCCTTTCTCTAATCATGGAACCTCCCAGTTACTTGGTAGTGACTATAACACACTGTCTGCAGCCTAGGACACATTTCCATGAGCGTCTGCATATGTTTTCATGCACATTGGCCTCAACAAAATGGCCGCCATCACTTTTTTCTCTAGTGTATTATTTATACAGTTTGTATCTAATGTTTGTCTGACAGAAAATACAGAAAGTAAATGTCCTGTTATTACTGCAGTCTGATGTCAGCGCTGGGTAAATAATTATAACACTAAATTTAATCGTTTTTATTTTAATTGGTCGTGAGAGGAGATTGATATTAGTGTTGTAGAGTAGTATTAATTTGGTCAGATGTATGTAAAGCAGGTATCACATTAATGTGCAGCTTACTTTATGCCTCATTCTTTTTTATTTAAGATTTTATTCCATTTGTGTACATTTTACTGTTCTAATTTTCATATCTGAATCATACTTACCTACTTTTGACAGACTCCCTCCGGGAGATCACTGAAGCGGGATGAGAAGGGAGGGTGGAAGGGGGTGGGGCTCCGCAATTTGCGTCATTATGGCCCCGCCCCCAGTGATGTATGCCTGTTTGGGGTCTTTTTACAGTGGTAAAAAAAAAACAAAGCAGGCATTACATCTCTGGGGGCAGGGCCAAAATGGCGCTAATCAAGACGGGCCGCCCCCTTTCCGCCCATATACCCCTCCATGCCGGCAGACGCGCTAGAATTGCCAGCTCTCCTGGGATTCAGGGAGACCTACCCGGAAATCGTGAGTCTCCTGGACATTCCAGGAGAGTTTGCATGATGTGAATGTGAATACAACATTACTGCCTATTTTTTTGTTTTGTATGCAATTCTGAATTGTTTTGCTATGCTGAATGTATGGACGCTGCACAGTACCACTTCTATTTATGTCATGTTCATGCTATACATATATACACTGCACAGTACCACTTCTATTTATGTCATGTTCATTCTATACATATATACACTGCACAGTACCACTTCTATGTATGTCATGTTCATTCTATACATATATACACTACACAGTACCACTTCTATGTATGTCATGTTCATTCTATACATATATACACTGCACAGTACTACTTCTATGTATGTCATGTTCATGCTGTACATTTGGGAAACTCTCCCCTGCCTGTATGCCGCCAAAAGTCTCGGAAGCCCGAGTGTGGCCATGTTTTTTTTAACGTGCTACATCTTCAAATCTCCTGAAAACCGTGAATAAAACCAGCAAGTGGAGCAAACACCTCTCAGTAGCTGCTTCTGTACCAGTTGTTATTAGATTACGTCTTGCACTCTGTGACTCATCAAACTTCTTATTTACAGTCATATAATTTCACTACGAAAAAGCGTCTTATTGCAGCAAGTTTGTTTTTCTTTTGTTCCAAAATCAGACATGGAATATCCCCCTCTAGAAATCCCACATTTGCCCCTGATACCATGTCTTAAGCTGGGTACACACTACAGAATTTTCCACAAACTTTTTATGCCGAGCGATTTTATATGCGATCGATGTTCCGATCGCTGGGTCCATGGACTGCATACACACAGCCTTGTTTAGGACGATAAAGGGAAGAGCGGACGTCCCTTTAGCGACTTTTTACAGCCATGTTGTCGTGAGCAATCACTGTAATTTCGTACTCACTGTTGTGGATCGGTCGGAAGTTTATACACTACACAGCGGAAACGAGATTGGAACGAAAATATTAAACGGTACGACCAACCAAATGAGGCGACAATCGTCCATTTGGGCAGACTTTCGACCATCGTGTCACTGCACACACTGACCCGACTTTTGAACGAGCGGTCGTATGTCGGCTGATTGAGCCGATTATTGGATGAAAACTGTGTAGTGTGTTCCCAGCTTTAACTGATACAATGAAGTGACGACAAGATAACAACAACATTTTAAAGTTGAAGTGTTATCTAATCATTTCTGAAATATTGGCGTAGTCCTATCTGCATTACAAGTCACTGACTTGGAGCAGTAAATAAACTGCCTTGCTTGAAAGGTTTATGGTACAACAAACTTTTTTCCCCTCCTTGACCCGTTTATAAATCACTTTCTAATACTGCATCATTTTTATAAATCGCAGTCATTTATACAGCTTTAAATCGTCACTGAGACCGACACATGACACCAGGTCGTATAGTATTTATCATGGAGAGATAAACGTATTTTATAGACAGACAGACACCCACGTACCATCAGATTTTCTCACTGCAAAAGTTATTATTATCATTAGCAGCAGCTAAAACACCACAAAGCAATAGAGCATATAATAATATATGTACTTTAGTAACGTTAAACTATTATATTATAAATGTAGGCGCCAATACAGATATATTGTACCAGACCTGAAAAAGGGACAGTGTATGAAGAGAAAGGAATGGGGAGATATTGGCCCAATAGGTATAAAAGATTTTCACACTTAAAATAAATCAGTCTTCAGTTTTGGGGCTCATTCACACGATCGCCATCTCAGTCTGTTAATGATCCTGAGTTTTAAATGGCGCTGTGGATGCAGGTTTGTACAGCGTTGGCCCATTTTCCATCTGGTAATGGGTAATAAAGCAGATTACCAGATGGGAAACGTTCCAAGTCTGCACCAACTTGTGTCCATGTACAGTGCGATCTAATGCGCTGGATCATTAACAGGACGCAATGACTCGTGTACGTGATCCCTTAGCCCCGCTGTTGGCTTCCAGAGAAATGATTTAGTAAATAGTCCGGGATGTGGGCTCATCAGACGACCAGACGTTTCCACATTACAGGCGAACAGCTCGGAGCGTTATTAAACATGCAGCGTTGGACTCTCCGAGTACTGAACCTGGCACTTTATCTCTTATAATGATCGCCTGACACATATATTGTGACTGATGATACAAATGTGTCAATCACATCCAGTATTAATCATGGTGATAAATGTATAAATATAATTCTGGACCCTGGGATCTTGTCCTCATCTCCTCCCAGGCCTAGCTTGCATTGGTTGTGTCTCTTACTGACATAAACAATAAATAATGCATGTGCATAATTACATATATATATATATATATATATATATATATATATATAATTACATTGCCTGAAATAGTGCCCCTATCATCATTAACGGGGCAATCCATGAGCGATGCAGCCTCCGCATGCGGCTCACACAAGAGACGTGTAAAGGAGCAGCGACTAATCACCGCGCATGCTGGATACACAATGCGGTTCTCACCGTAAATCAGAGATTGTGTATAATAGACATACGGGGCCTGATTCATCAAAGGGCGTCAACGGGGATTTTGTGCGTATAATCCACACAATCACTCTGTGCACACCCAGAAGCGGATTATACGCCACAGAGCACTGCAACGCTCAATGCATCTTCGAGCGCAAAGCACACTTACTGCAGCCTACGATTTCAGGGGACAACGGTGCGATGAGGGCCGTATGCACGTAGTCATTGTACAGTAAGGCTGTGCCAAGCTCAATGACACACAGCATGGTCCGATCCAAGCTCCCACTTTTGTTTTTGAATGTTTTATCATTAATCCCTATATAACTAACAGGTGAAATTATTTGAATAAGTTTTTTTTTCTCTGCGCTGTTTTGTGAGTTTATATTCCATGTATGTATTGAACGTATCCTGCAGTGTCTTCCTACATCCATATTCATCACCACACGTATCTTCACACCCGCTCCTTGATGTATCCGTGCACACATATTCCTATTTTAAACAAACGCACATTGCGCTCAATGATTTAGGCCCACAGACCCCATGTAGAGAGAGGAGAGGGAATACGAACTGAGGATTTCAGCACTAGCTATATACTGCATTCAGAGGTTCACTTCATGTCTCTATAAATGCTCAGGAACACACATCAATAAATCATTAGGCAAAGAAAACCTCATCTCTCTGTACCTATGTAATTCTTCTTCACTGGCCTGTAATAAGGAAAGTCAGTCACAGAATTCTAAGGAACAGCGTCGCTATTGGTCAGTTTGTTAAGCAGTCTACAGTCATGGCCAAAAGTTTTGAGAATGACACAAGTATTGGTTTTCACACAGTTTGCTGCTTCAGTGTTTTTAGACCTTTTTGTCAGATGTGTCTATGGTATACTGAAGTAACATTACAAGCATTTCATAAGTGTCAAAGGCTTTTATTGACAATTACTTTACGTTTATGCAGAGTCAATATTTGCAGTGTTGACCCTTCTTTTTGAATACCTCTGCAATTCGCCCTGGCGGGCTGTCAATCAACTTCTGGGCCACATACTGACTGATGGCCGCCCATTCTTGCCTAATCAATGCTTGGAGTTTATCAGAATTTGTGGGTTTTTGTTTGTCCACCCACCTCTAGAGGATTGACCACAAGTTCTCAATGGGATTAAGGTCTGGGGAGCTTCCTGCCCATGGTCTCAAAATTTTAATGTTTTGATCCCCGAGCTACTTAATTATCTCTTTTGCCTTATGGCAAGGTGCTCCACCATGCTGGTAAGGCATTGTTCATGACCAAACTGTTCTTGGATGGTTGGGAGAAGTTGCTATTGGAGGATGTTTTGGTACCATTCTTTATTCATGGCTGTGTTCTTAGGCAAAATTGTGATTGAGCCCACTCCCTTGGCTGAGAAGCAACCCCACATGAATGGTCTCAGGATGCTTTACTGTTGGCATGACACAGGACTGATGGTAGCGCTCACCTCTCCTTCTCCGGACAAGCGTTTTTCCAGATGCCCCAAACAATCTGAAAGGGGATTCATCAGAGAGAATGACTTTATGACGTGGCCGCATCGCGTGTCATGTGATGCGGCCGCCTGTGCGCCCCCCGGGCTGAAACCTCCCAGCCCGCGCCTGATTTAGGTAGATCTTACTAGCAGCAATATCCTTGCCTGTGAAGCCCTTTTTGTGCAAAGCAATGATGACTGCATGTGTTTCCTTGCAGATAACCATGGTTAACAGAGGAAGAACAATGATTTCAAGCACTACTCTCTTTTTAAAGCTTCTAGTCTGTTATTCTAACTCAATCAGCATGACAGAGTGATCTCCAGCCTTGTCCTCGTCAACACTCTCACCTGTGTTAACGAGAGAATCACTGACCTGATGTCAGCTGGTCCTTTTGTGGCAGGGCTGAAATGCAGTGGAAATGTTGTTTTAGGGATAAAGTTCATTGTCATGGCAAAGAGGGACTTTGAAATAAATTGCAATTCATCTGATCACTGTTCATGACATTCTGGAGTATATGCAAATTGCCATCATAAAAACTGAGGCAGCAGACTGTGTGAAAAATAATATTTGTGTCATTCTCGAGACTTCTGGCCATGACTGTAGTAGAGCTTATTACTAAACTGTAAGTGGAACAATAATATCCTCAGGTATAGGTATCATCATATTCAGCAGGAAGAATATACATAGTACGGGGTCTGTACATGGAGGCACAGGGGGTGGAGTGAAGATATAAATTGCTTTTCTATTTTTCTTATTTATCATGTGGGTGCTAATACTTCCTAGTGCGGAGCAGTATTATTATAAGTTACCCATTATATGTCTTTTTTGGGGTGGTGTTAGTATAGAGGATTACGCGGAGCAGAAATACTCAGTGCCCACAACACTAAACCCAAGAGGCAGTTGTGTGTCTAATTATACCACTGTTCCAGGGGGCAACTGACATTACTCACCCCTCATCTGTTACACAAATCACATAGACATTTGTATTAGGTGATTTATGCTATAAAACACGATCACTGACAATGTAATCATTATTATATTATCAGGCAATGTAGAAACTACTAATTGGGATTTTTGCATCAAGAGAATGATACATTTTGTTAGCAGTTTTGCACATGTTTCAGCTCCTGAGAATCTAACGCCCGAGGTGACGGCTGCTGGAGGTCGCGATATCAGACGCGAGGTTCAGAACAGTGTTTATCTTCCACTGCCCAAATTGTTCTCAATGGGAACCACAGTCCCCTTGTCCAACGATAGAACTTTATCTATAAAGCTCTGAGTTCTGAAAGTCTGATCTGGCTTAAAGCCACATGGAGAGGTTGGAGAAACATCACCGGGCTCCTCCAAATATTTTGCCATGGCGCCTGCTGGTTGCAGCTTATGCTCCTAATTGCGCCTGCATTTTATTGTTGCAAAATGTACTTTTTGTGCTGTAATAATCTATTGCTCCTGTTTGTCCATTGACAATCCTGTTACATTTTGTGCAATGGAAATATTACTGTACTTTGTACAACTATAACTTAGCACCGTGGCCTGACAAAGGCGCGTCTGTTTTAGGCTAGATACCCATTGGCACTTGCTCGGCTTATCTTAATGCATATTAAAATGCAAGTTTTAACGCACATAGACTGCACTGCGTTCGTGCATTCATTTAATATACATTTCGCGTTTAAATGTGTTTACACGTGCGTTCGATCTATGTTTATTAAATACGCGTCTCTGACAAAACAGAAGAAACCGCTAATGACATTCTGCCAACACAGAATAGAAAACACCGGCTGTTCTTACACAGCATTTCCCTGTATGAGGAATAGTGAGACATTGCACATTATTCCACATCATCAGAACATTGGGTGTGAAAAGCGGATGAAATGAAAATGTGTCGTTGTGCTGCGATACGTCTGCCACACGGGGCTGGGAGCAGGTAAACGGTTTAGCAGCGTTGGACGTTTCTATAGAGCTGACACAGAAGGACAAGACGAACAGCACCAGCTATTCTGAGGGAAATTAGGTCATTATGTGACAGGGCTCAAGGCGTTTCTGGGAGAGACTTAAATATTGCTGCTGTGGCTGTGGCAGGGTTGTGCTGGCTTATTCTGATCTCACATCTGTAGTAACAACCCCAACATAATTATATTCACACAAACAATACAAACAAGGGAGATTTAAAGCAAACATAACATTACTGTGATTAGGGACGGTTCTGGCACACGGGAGATGGATACAAAGCCTTCTACGGCCAACCCTCTGGAATTGCCCTTAGTCTCTGTGTGTGTGTGTCTGTGTGTGTGTGTGTTAGGGTATTTAGATTGTAAGCTCCAATAGGACAGGGACTGATGTGTATGAGTTCTCTGTACAGCGCTGCGGAATTAGTGGCGCTATATATATAAATAAATAGATGATGATATGATCATTCCTGCAGTATTGGGGGGTTGTTC
Source organism: Mixophyes fleayi (assembly GCF_038048845.1). NCBI lineage: Eukaryota > Metazoa > Chordata > Amphibia > Anura > Limnodynastidae > Mixophyes > Mixophyes fleayi. The sequence goes on from NC_134409.1 coordinate 139,721,858, forward strand.
TGAATACACAGGAACAACAGTAAAATGTTAGATGACTTTTCTTGTATTTGTGTGTTTCATACCTAATTTAGGAACAAAACCAGAGAAAAAATAAGCCTGCGCTCGGTATATCCCACATTATATATGGTACCAGCTGCTTGGCAACAAGCCCGCGCTCGGTATATCCCATATTGTATGTGGTACCAGCTGCGTGGCAATATAAATGCCCATATATGTATACAAAACAGAAAGAAAGTTGTCAGCGCTTATCCTTTAAACTGCATATCTGTATGTGTCTAGCAAAATGAAAACATGAGGTATTAGTTCATATTTTGATCAAAAGACTTAAGCCTGCATCCCACGTCAAGGGTACCTCATTATATGCAGGTCCTACACTGACACTGACATTGGGTGTGGCTCACAAGCCAGCCTTTGCTAGATGTAAACCCCTATACCTGGGAGGTGAGTGCATCTGATTTTAACTGCATTTTAATAGTGTTTAAAGCATATAGGTCAGTGTAGGACCTGCATATAATGAGGTACCCTTGACGTGAGATGCAGGCTTAAGTCTTTTGATCAAAATATGAACTAATACCTCATGTTTTCATTTTGCTAGACACACACAGATATGCAGTTTAAAGGATAAGCGCTGACAACTTTCTTTCTGTTTTCATACCTAATTTAGGACTACGACAAATTGAATGGATGAAAAATGTAGGTTGTAAATACACACCTCAAAGCGCCCAACTAGTATGCCCCACCACTATCACCCACTACGCGAGTGAGAGGGCAATAGTTATTACCAGCTGGTGCAGGCATTAATAGTGGGTGCACGCAGATCCGCGATTGGCTGCATCCACTAATAGCGCAGGGGGGCTGGTCCACACCTCCACGCCCACGGTGCCCGGCAATATAGTGTTTCCACCCCTGATATTACAGACACATGTTTCATTATTTTCAGACAGTTTTTATGTGTAAAAAATGTAAAATGAACAAGTCATTTGTTTAATCCAGATCGCAGCGGTCCCCTTCCCTTTGGCAATACATCCGCTGCCCCCGGTCCCCCGTCCAGCGCCCTGCTCTTGCTGATTGGGCATGTGGTGGAATTTTGGAGCATGTTGTGCAGGGTTGGTTCAGCTGGGTGGGGTGCTAAAGTTGTTTTGGGGCTATATTTTTTTTATTCTTGAAATTAATGGTAAAGTGCGGCCCTTTTAGTGGTTGGAAGGCCACTTATGTGACCCTTGAATTATATTGGGTTGCCCATCATTCATGTACAAACACCTTTATCTGACCAATTTCTGCACTACTGATGTGATCAGCTGTCTGCACGGTCATACACAAGAACACACTGGGGCAGATTCAATTGGCTGCGAAGTTCCTGAAAGCATTGCAGCCGCACATTTTTACCGATACTATGGTAAAAGTTAATGCTCACCTTTGCTCGCACCTCTATGGGGTGCGAACAAAAGTGAACGTTATTTCTGTAAATCAAAAATCCGTGCAAGGTGTCTTGCGGCCATTCCGGAGGCACCTTGAGCGGATTTTTTGGGAATTGAATTTGCCCCTTAAATTCTGTTTCCACCCTCAGATGATTTTAATACCTTGGCTTGTGTATACCAACAACTATTACTAAAAACATTGTATTTTATGTAAATATTCCTTGTGTTGTTCAGCCACATCTTTATATCATCAGACAGAGTGGTCTATTTGCGTTTCCCAGGGTTTATTCTGTGCATTGAATGCATTTGTATCCAGAGAGCAACCTAATATAGTATCCGAGGAGAGTGTGTACAAGCCAATAAAGTAAGTCGTCTGAAGGTGGCATACCCCTCCCTATAAGAGAGCAGCGTCAGGTTACCAAGTATGTGCCCTCTGAGCCGGTTATAGTCATGTGATCCGCTGCCGCTTGTATTCACCCTCTCAAGTCTTTTTTATACATCTGGACGGCTGAGAGTAGAAATGATAACTGTGTATCAACTTCCTAGATCAATGTGTTTTGATAACCAGATAGCACAAAGTGACCACAACAATTTCTAATCCGATAGCTGAAAACTGAGTACCAACAAACTGAGCCACTCACCGACATACTGAGCCACGAACCAAGCAGGGCCATCTTAACAACATTATGGGCCCCCGGGCAAAGCAGTGCACCGGGGCCCCTAGATATAGGTTTTTTTCTTTTGCAGGATTATTTATTCTCATTAAGAGCCGTGCCTATTGGGCCCCCTTGCCCGTGGGGCCCCCGGGCAGCTGCCCTGTCACCAAGATACCGAACCACTCACCAACAAACTGAGCCACACACCAACATACTGAGACACTCGCCAACAAACTAAACCATGCATCAACATACTGAGCCATGTACCAACACATACTGAGCCACGTACCAACGTACTGAGCCACTCACCAACATACTGAGCCACTCACCGACATACAGAGCCACTCACCGACATACTGAGCCGCGCACCAACAAACTGCACCACACACCAACATACTGAGCCATGTACCAACACATACTGAGCCACTCACCAACATACAGAGCCGCGCACCAACAAACTGCACCACACACCAACATACTGAGCCACTCGCCAACATACTGAGCCACTCACCAACATACTGAGCCACTCACCGACATACAGAGCCACTCACCAACATACTGAGCCACTCACCAACATACTGAGCCACTCACCGACATACAGAGCCGCACACCAACATACTGAGCCACTCACCAACATACTGAGCCACTCACCGACATACAGAGCCGCACACCAACATACTGAGCCACTCACCAACATACTGAGCCATGTACCAACATACTGAGCCACTCACCAACATACTGAGCCACTCACCGACATACAGAGCCACTCACCGACATACAGAGCCACTCACCAACATACTGAGCCACTCACCAACATACTGAGCCACTCACCAACATACTGAGCCACTCACCGACATACAGAGCCGCACACCAACATACTGAGCCACTCACCAACATACTGAGCCACTCACCGACATACAGAGCCGCACACCAACATACTGAGCCACTCACCAACATACTGAGCCATGTACCAACATACTGAGCCACTCACCAACATACTGAGCCACTCACCAACATACTGAGCCACTCACCGACATACAGAGCCGCACACCAACATACTGAGCCACTCACCAACATACTGAGCCACTCACCAACATACTGAGCCATGTACCAACATACTGAGCCACTCACCAACATACTGAGCCACTCACCGACATACAGAGCCGCACACCAACATACTGAGCCACTCACCAACATACTGAGCCATGTACCAACATACTGAGCCACTCACCAACATACTGAGCCACTCACCGACATACAGAGCCACTCACCGACATACAGAGCCACTCACCAACATACTGAGCCACTCACCAACATACTGAGCCATGTACCAACATACTGAGCCACTCACCAACATACTGAGCCACTCACCGACATACAGAGCCGCGCACCAACAAACTGCACCACACACCAACATACTGAGCCACTCGCCAACATACTGAGCCACTCACCAACATACTGAGCCACTCACCGACATACAGAGCCGCACACCAACAAACTGCACCACACACCAACATACTGAGCCACTCGCCAACATACTGAGCCACTCGCCAACATACTGAGCCACTCACCAACATACTGAGCCACTCACCAACATACTGAGCCACTCACCAACATACTGAGCCACTCACCAACATACTGAGCCACTCACCGACATACAGAGCCGCGCACCAACAAACTGCACCACACACCAACATACTGAGCCACTCACCAACATACTGAGCCACGCACCAACAAACTGCACCACACACCAACATACTGAGCCACTCGCCAACATACTGAGCCACTCACCGACATACAGAGCCACGCACCAACAAACTGCACCACACACCAACATACCGAGCCACTCACCAACATACTGAGCCACGCACCAACAAACTGCACCACACACCAACATACTGAGCCACTCACCAACATACTGAGCCACGCACCAACAAACTGCACCACACACCAACATACTGAGCCACTCGCCAACATACTGAGCCACTCACTGACATACAGAGCCACGCACCAACAAACTGCACCACACACCAACATACCGAGCCACTCACCGACATACAGAGCCACGCACCAACAAACTGCACCACACACCAACATACTGAGCCACTCGCCAACATACTGAGCCACTCACCGACATACAGAGCCACGCACCAACAAACTGCACCACACACCAACATACTGAGCCACTCGCCAACAAACTAAACCTTGCATCAACATACTGAGCCATGTACCAACACATACTGAGCCACGTACCAACGTACTGAGCCACTCACAAACAAACTGAGCTGCGCACCAATATACTGAGCCACTCACCAACAAAAGGTATTTGGAGGTGATTGGCTTGGGCTTCAAAAGTGCTGGAAAGGCCCCCATGGATGTAACCCTCTGGGCGATGTAGCCACGCACCCGGTCCCGATTTGCTGCAGAGTTGAGAGGTATGCCTTGTACAGACCTGCAGGAATAACCTACTCACATTGGTGGCCAAAAGTGGCTGTTTAAATACTAAACATATAATAACATCCAAATTGTATAGTTGTATAAAGTGCTGGTACCTGTGTAAGTTGTGTGTTATTAATTCTGAGGTGCACATAGTTATTCACTGTCCCCCGGTCTTAGGGTATGATGATTCCTTCCTGTCCCACTGTCAAGTACACACCAGTGTCCTTAACAGAACGAGGCAACAAAAGGCACAAGTGATCAGTTCCGTAACAGAAATGTAACATATAATGTATCTGTGGTCAGAGAAGGGTAACGGTCTCGGAGTAACGTCTAAGACCTGAAGAACCTTTATCACAACAATGTACGTGACTTCCTGATATGTACTTTAAATCATGGTGCAGAGAAGTCTGGGTGATAATCTGACATACTGACGCCTCCTGTGTTCTAAATAATACTGAGATTGCTGCTTCAGGTTGGGATGATGGCTGTAAAGTCATGAACAAAGTGGATAATTTTAGATCAATTTTAAAGCCTGGAGTTTTACATTTTCATATGATATGTGGCAGAAGACAGCTGAAGACAAATAGCCCCACATCTTTAGGATATCGTAATAGGATCTGATATAGGTCAAAAAGGTGAAACGTCAGTCAGTTAAAAGAATTCTCTACTTTCAAAGCAAAATTTACGCTGTTATAATGTGTGGGTAAGAACTGTACATACCCCCTGCTGTCCTCTACCTATTATAAGCATTCGGTTGCTCTGCAGTAGGTTACACAGTCACCTTTCCCATTTGTCTCAACACCTGTGTTTTGGCAGAACACAGTCAGCAACAGCTATAATGAAGACAAGTTACTGAGGGATATGGCCCTCTGCCGAAATGTAAGTACAGGCCTTACACAAGGACTAGATAGCACCGACATGCAAAATTCTCATGACAAGGAAGCACAGAGGGGAGGGGGAGGGGGGCAGCTGTTCTGCTAGTTCAGGTTATTGGTAATAACATTATATTATGTGTTCCTCTCCATTGAATAAAAGAAAAATGAAATTGTTATTTCCTTAGTATCACACTACAAAAAAACATCTGTTCTCCAAAAACGTTTCATTCTTGTTCCCGGAAAATGTTACCAAATAATGAATTATGATGGGTTACAAAATATATTTTAAATACTTTTCCGTTACTTTTAGCAACCTCTCATGTTATAGAATAGGCTGAGATAGACATGAAATATAACATAGTTGATATCTAATGTATATGTATTAATACCCTGGTGTGACATTGCTCTACACACAAATAAATAGTATACTTGTTTATACGCTGACTCAATTAGGAGCTCAGCACTAATTCCCAGAGATAAGTACAGCTATACATTGTATATACTGCTGAGGCAGAACGCCTCGGTGTTACAATGTAACGATTATACTCTGTAAAATATATTGAGCCATTTCTCAGGGTTATATTGTATCACTGTACACGGGAACCGTTCCAAGTTCCATAGCATCAGAGGGGATGTATAGATATAATTCATAGGTGCGCGGCACAGATTGAGCCGCTCAGTTTTTGTTACCTAGCCGTTTTACGGATGATGAAGAAAAGAGTTTATTATTTGAAGTGGACACGGACCACCGAGCCATATCGGATCAGCAGGCAAAGACTATACATTTGCACATATGTTGCATATACTGCAGCCTGTTCTGAGTGTCTGCGTACGGCAATTAACATATAGCCAGAGCCTACTTACACCCAGATTTACCTGGAGATGTATTTTGAGATCCGTTTGGATTTGAATACGGTCAGAACTAAGCACAAGCTCTGTGCTCTTTGTCACACAACATATGTGTAAGTTGCGTTCAGACATGAATCAGACCCACAATGTGCTTCCAAAGTGAGTCTGACAACAAAGACAGATGTTGCTGCCCAGCAGGCTAAGGTCCGTTATCCAGATTATGCCCAGTCGGTTGTTCTTTACAGCTGGGACCTATTGTTACCCCCAGAGCTACCTGGTGCTGACCCAGGCTGGGTTTATTATGTCCGTCTAGATTGGTGTCATAAAAAGTTTGGGGGAAATATCTGAGAGAATAATTTCTTTCTCCTGCAGTGGACGGGAAGAGAGGTGAGTATCCACAGTGACTTCTCTAACCTGGACTGAAGTTGAAGATGTCAGGAGAACCTGGTAAGGACCTTCCCAGAGATCAGACAGTCCTTGGGGTATAGGTACTAAATTGCGGGTTTGAAAAAGTGGAGATGATGCCTATAGCAACCAATCAGATTCTAGTTATCATTTATTTAGTACATTCTACAAAATGACAGCTAGAATCTGATTGGTTGCTATAGGCATCATCTCCACTTTTTCAAACCCGCAGATTAGTAAATATATCCCCCTGGTCTCACAAACACCTTTATCATCCCTATATCACCTGGATTTAGATCTGACATTTGTCAGTATCGGGCAGATGAGCAGAAGTCAGTGCATCGTATATGTCTGTCTTATTTGTCTGCTCATTTGTGACAAGTACATAATACCCAAATCATTTTCTGTAGGTAAATTCGGCAAAGGGCCCATTGCGATATTAGAGAGTTCTCCAAACAGAGTTTTATAAAGATAACTATGCCAGGGTCCTCGGGGCGTGACCATCATTCTGTGTAACACAAGGGGCCGTGCAAGATCAGTGTCACGGATACACTTGAACTTAAGGCTACTTGCTGGTATTGATGCAGCTAAACTAGGAGGCGCGGAGTCTAACACGCCTCTGGTGATCGCCAGAGACCCCCGCAAGGGAGTTTGCTGCGGGAGATGTGCAGATCGGGGCCCCCAAGTTAGCCACCAGTGAAGTAGCGGGTGAGGAGGTGTAGTCGTACAATCCGAGGTCAGGCCTTGCGGACAAATGCGGTACCAAAGGATAAGACAAGAGTGTAGTCAGGTAGCCAAGGGTTAAACCGGGAGGACGAATAAGCTCAAAGGAGAATCCTGGTGCAGAATAAAGCAAAGCCAGTCAAAGGGCCAGGAGGGCAGTCACTGAAATACAGACAGGTGTGCTGGAGCATAAGGGGACCTTCATAATCTGGCACCCTAATGGTACCAGAGCCTCCCTTATATAGTATACCGGGGCTTGTGATTGGTGGCAGTGGAATCGGCGTCCAGGAAACAGCTGACCGTCTAGAAAAGGAAAAAGAAGCGTCCCATTGTCTAGCAATAAAAACACGGTTCATCTGCGCATGCGCCCGCCGGATGTCGGGCCCAGAAGGAAGAAGCATAAGTTTTATAAGCAATAATCTTGGCACCCTACGCTGAGGGGCGTTGGAGCCTGACATTTGCATTGATTGGATAAATAATAATTGTGTGCACCTCTCCCCGTGTACATGGGAGACGTGAATCTCTGAGAAATGGGGACATTAGTTCTCTTATCAGTGTTTGTAGATAATCTCTAGTCACAGCGTCCTACATATTCCTAGAAGCAGGAAGAACATGTTACATAAACATCTTCATCTCTTACAAAACTAAGTTCGTATAAAGGACAGGACCTGGCACATCGTGGCCGCTAAACTCCATTTTCTATCCAGATCCTCGTTCAACTTTCACATTTTCTTGCAGCTTGAAACACACACAGATGTACCTCACAGTGGCAAAGAGAAGGTGGTGGGGGGTTGGTAATTTCTGAGGCAGTTACCCGTGAAATCACACAGAGATGCTGCCCGCAGGGAGAACGGATCATTGGAGGCCTGGGAGAAATGACACTGGGGTTTATGTTGTCCCCAGCCACAGAGAGTCAGAATTTGTGCTTCCTTAATCCCAGGCTCTGCGGCTGACTTGTATCAGAATGTATGTGCTCAGTCATGCCTGTCCGGGCACCATAAACTTATACTTCAGTATGGTATGTATTGTCCCTTATAGGTCAGCAATAGCAGGGCCGTCTTTACCATTGGGCACAATGGGCAGGTGCCTGGGGGCCCTGCAGCCCAGGGGGACATGTCGGAGGCAGCAAAAAAAAAAAAAACCTGGAAAAAAAAAAAAGACAATACTTACCTTGTGGTCAGCTGGCGATCCGGCTCCCTCCATGGTCTCCTCCTCCGTGCGGCGCTCGCAGTGCATGTCGGGCGTGACATCATCACGCCCGCCCGACATCCACTGCGGAGCGCGACGAAGGAGGAGGAGACCATGGAGGAAGCCGGATCGCCAGCTGACCGCAAGGTAAGTATTGTCTTTTTTTTTTTTCAGGTTTTTGCAGGGCACATATATATAATCTTTTTTTTTTTTATATATATAGGGGCCCCGGTGCACTGCTGTGCCCGGGGGCCCCAGATGTTCTTAAGAGGGCCCTGAGCAATAGGCGTACTTCTGTCACACCTGCTGTCTATAGGACCCCACAATCACTCTGGGACATATCCAGCACCTCTGCTGTTCACATTTGGACGGTTATCTTCATGGATATGATGCCAAGATGAATTTAGACCAGATTGCGTAGCATAAATTCTGCAAGTTCCCACTGTGCACGTCCACAGAGAGAACGCAGAGGAGGGAGCGGTCTGACACAGGCGGAGTACAGTAAAGGAGTCACATGATGATGCAATCTGCATCATTAAACCCCGCCCAGTCAGTGAACATGTGGATGACTTAATTAATATTGTATGCCTTTCCCCGCCCACTTGATGACGTGAGTGATGTCATCAAGCCACGCCCACTTCTTTCATATCTTCCCTCTGGGGAGTAAGGCGATTGGGGCGTCATCATTCTGGAATCCCAATCTCCTCACATTGATCGCAGCATGATAACAATAGGGGAAGATACCCTGAGATAAAGTTTATTATCCCGGGTGTTTACTGTTGTATTCTTCATGTTTTATTCCTGCTGACATGTAGCACTTGTTGTGAGGATTTCAGGTTCATTGTTTGCCTTCTCTTATGCAATGAATTCTGCAGTTTATCTGGAAGCGATGCTGCATTGTCCATGTAAAGCACAAACGTGAGAACAAATTACCATAAAATGTCCAGAAATGTAGTAAAAACCGGATGTAAGTGAAAGGTTGACAACCTGGCTCTCCTCCTATTGTGGAACTATAAGGCCCAGCATGCCCATCAGTCATTGGTTCATCTGGAGAACCGCAGCCTGATGTAGGTGATTGTATCCTGCACAAACCAAAGGCTTAACGAACGCAAACAACTTGGAGTGGGTAGAGAATGGGGACTGTTAAAACTTGAGAATTAATTAAACAAATGCAAAATTTCTTGCCTCAAAAGTCTAAACAGTTAGTAGATCTAATAATAAGATAAGTGATAATATTTCTATTTCTAGTGCTCAAATATTTTATTTGTATATACAGATGTTTATAGGATTGAGAATGGGACATCGTGAATGCGGAAAATCCACGAAACAAACAACCGCCTGGTCCTTGTGTTAAGGTAAAACGACTCTTTACTTTACAAACATAAATAAAAATATGTTTCTCTCTAAGGCTTTTGATCCTGACATTCTCCAACATTCCACAATGCTGAATTAATCAAAATAATTCCCCTAATTAACATTGAGATTTGGTTACTTATTTGTAAACTGTCAGCAGCACTTTTACACTGTACAGCGTTGTTTAATGAAACCTCGGCTATTGATTTCAGTGATTGAAAAGGATACGTGTGCGTCCCCTATGGATTCTGTGCACGTTCCACTGTGAGCTCAATATATGAAGAGACGTTTGCTCTGCCCATTGTCCGATACAGCTCCGGCTAATGTGAGCTGACACAGTATCTCTATGAATATATAATGGGGTGTAACGTAGATCTATCTACACATGCTCAGCCAATCGCGGGGGTTACGCGGCTCAGACGTTGATTGACTGTGACAGGTGAATTTTAGCATCATGTCCCAGCGATGGACGTATGAGAATCTCCAGTCACCTGTTTATTGTTTTATACAATAAAGAAATATCAAGTTATGAATACACATCATCTATAAATGACTGAATGAGCTGGGAAAACTGGAGCAGGACATGGTGTGTAGGGAAACAAAGGCAAGATGATTATAGTGCTGGGGCACTCGGTTATATATGGGGCTCTACGTGCAGGTAAGTGGGAGAAAGTGGAGAGAGCGGTGGGTGGGGTGGATCAGTCTGAGAAGATGGGTAACGGGCAGGAGGGGGCACCTCTGGTCGCTGACTATAGAGGGCCGATTGTGGAGATCCTGCTACCCAGCACAGTGGGGATTCGTACAGTTAAACAACTCAATAATACATAAGACAAACAAATAAAATAAACACTAATGAAAGAAATATAGGCCATTAGATTGTAAGCTCTCAGGAACAAGGCATTCTCTATCTTCTGTCCGCTCATACTCGTCTAAAAGTGTGTCCTTGTGTTGCGTTTTATGCACACAGTTTTCCCTATTGTCCGGCCCTGCAGAGTTATTGGACATATAAAAGTCCAATAACAGTAATAATAAGCAAATTACATCAGTCAGTTTTTTTCTTGTCATCAAATTCTTTGGGGTGAGTTTGTTTCCCCGAGATGAGCTGGAGAGTACTGGACACACTGCACGGTAATATGACATCACTGATTTTTTGCCACCTCGTCATTATCACCATTTATTTATATAGTGCCACTAATTCCACAGCGCTGTACAGAAAACTCATTCACTGGGGAGAACATACAAACTCCACACAGATAAGGTCATGGTCGGGAATTGAACTCATGACCCCAGTGCTGTGAGGCAGAAGTGCTGACCACTGAGCCACCGTGCTGCCCATGGAGGTGTGCAGGAATGTGACATTCAGGTACTGTGGTACCGGGAATGAGCGCAGCCAGACATCGCCATATTTCCACAATATGGAAACATTCCGCCATTTCCGTTGTCACAATGTCCTATGCGCTACTGTAATTGGGTGATTTGTTGGGGTCTCGGTCTGGTGTTTTGATCAGGGAGGGGACTAAACCCCTCACCACCTGCCTTTACGGTGGATGGATGACGAGTTGGGTTTGGATGTTACCTGATGAAGCTGCAAGACTGGAAGACATTAGGTCATTGGAGCAGGTCGGAGTGAGACTGTGATAGTATTGATAGATGAGGCCAGAAATATGGATGGGACAGGTATGATGGAAAGATCTGCAGGCAAAGGCCAACTTTTCCAGAAGTTATGGGATTCCAATGTAGGGATCTGCAGAAAGTGGAGTGTTAGGATGTACAGATAACAGTCAAGACTGACAGTCAGGATATTAGTGGCCAGGGAGTAGGAGTTGGTGGTACCTTGTGTGAGCGCCTATCTGCCCTATAATAGCCAGCGTTGTTCTCTTGTACCTGCTTCCACTTTATACTATTCCTCTTTGCTCTATGGCCTATCATCATCATCATCAACATTTATATAGTGCCAGCAAATTCCGTAGCGCTTTACAACTGGGAACAAACATTAACAAAGTAATACATACAGACAGAGAGGTAAGAGGGCCCTGCTCACAAGCTTACAATCTATGGGACAATGGGAGATTAAAACACAAGGGCACGTGTTACATCATATTGCACAATGGACCAGCTAAAAAGCAAAGGTAAAAGATATTTAGTGGGCTGTATGTAGCAATGTTGGTCAAAGGGTTGTTGTCTTGTGTTAGCTGTGTAGAGGGTGGTAATAGGGTAACCTAGAGAGATTAAGAGGGTGGTAGAGGAATATTATAAGCTTGCCTGAAGAGGTAGGTTTTCAGAGAACGCTTGAAGGTTTGAAGATGAGGAAAGTCTTACTGTGCGAGGGAGGGAATCCCATAAAGTGAGTGCAGCCCGAAAAAAGTCCTGTAACCGGGAATGGGAGGATGTAATGAGAGTGGAAAAGAGATGCAGATCTTGTGCAGAACGGAGGTGTCGAGTTGGGAGATATTATGAGACAAGTCAGATGTATGTTGGTGCAATTGTGTTATATATATATATATATATATATATATATATATATATATATATATATATATATATATATATACTGCTCTGTGATACCATAGATGAGTTCAGGGGGCCTTTAGCCAACGCCACTCATTATATTACTGCAAATATCCATCTCCCATAGGGATAACTGTAACTAGAACAATACATACATATAATAATATTATTATTACATAAAGATTGCTCAGCCCTTTTCATTAAAATTCTTGAGTTACAATCTCCATATTTCTCTGCATAATAATTATCTTTCAGGGAATATCTCTGGGTTATACCTGACTAATCCATTAATAGACACAGAAATGACTGCAAGACCCCGGAACCTTCATCTCCTTGTGTCTCTAGATCTGAGCATGTTGGCTGAGAGTAGACCGAGCCCAAGTGATGGCAGTGACCTTAACATGTTTGCAGCAGATGAATAAATCATAATCAGGTTATGTAGCAAGGTAAAGACTAATGTGAAATACAGGATGCAGTTACCATTACCTGATCCATCAGTCTGCAGCTAGAATCATACTTACCACCAAGCTGCAAAGGACATAGAAATGGTTTATGTGGATTGTATTTACTGGTTTCCTGGTCATTTACTTTTTTGCTACCATTTCTTATTCCCAGTAAATATCATATAAGAGGGGGTGTTGGATAGTGCATGTGGGGAGCACAGTTACTGCTTTAGGGCGTACTCACAATACGTCTATATACAGTCCCGGTGTCCCCTCACTCTCAGGACACATGTAACACAGACACTCCCGGTGTCCCCTCACTCTCAGGACACATGTAACACAGACAGTCCCGGTGTCCCCTCACTCTCAGGACACATGTAATACAGACACTCCCGGTGTCCCCTCACTCTCAGGACACATGTAATACACACAGTCCCGGTGTCCCCTCACTCTCAGGACACGTATAATACAGACAGTCCCGGTGTCCCCTCACTCTCAGGACACATGTAATACAGACAGTCCCGGTGTCCCCTCACTCTCAGGACACATGTAATACAGACAGTCCCGGTGTCCCCTCACTCTCAGGACACATGTAATATAGACAGTCCCGGTGTCCTCTCACTCTCAGGACACATGTAATACAGACAGTCCCGGTGTCCCCTCACTCTCAGGACACATGTAATACAGACAGTCCCGGTGTCCTCTTACTCTCAGGACACATGTAATACAGACAGTCCCGGTGTCCCCTCTCTCTTAGGACACATGTAATACAGACAGTCCCGGTGTCCCCTCACTCTCAGGACACATATAACACAGACAGTCCCGGTGTCCCCTCACTCTCAGGACACATATAACACAGACAGTCCCGGTGTCCTCTCACTCTCAGGACACATGTAATACAGACAGTCCCGGTGTCCCCTCTCTCAGGACACATGTAATACAGACAGTCCCGGTGTCCCCTTACTCTCAGGACACATGTAACACAGACAGTCCCGGTGTCCCCTCACTCTCAGGACACATGTAATACAGACACTCCCGGTGTCCCCTCACTCTCAGGACACATGTAATACAGACAGTCCCGGTGTCCCCTCACTCTCAGGACACATGTAATACAGACAGTCCCTGTGTCCCATCACTCTCAGGACACATGTAACACAGACAGTCCCGGTGTCCTATCACTCTAAGGACACATGTAATACAGACAGTCCCGGAGTCCCCTCACTCTCAGGACACATGAAATACAAACAGTCCCGGTGTCCCCTCACTCTCAGGATACATGTAACACAGACAGTCCCGGTGTCCCATCACTCTCAGGACACATGTAATATATAGACAGTCCCTGTGTCCCATCACTCTCAGGACACATGTAACACAGACAGTCCCGGTGTCCTATCACTCTAAGGACACATGTAATACAGACAGTCCCGGAGTCCCCTCACTCTCAGGATACATGTAATACAGACAGTCCCTGTGTCCCCTCACTCTCAGGACACATGTAATACAGACAGTCCCTGTGTCCCATCACTCTCAGGACACATGTAACACAGACAGTCCCGGTGTCCTATCACTCTTAGGACACATGTAATACAGACAGTCCCGGTGTCCCCTCACTCTCAGGATACATGTAATACAGACAGTCCTGGTGTCCCCTCACTCTCAGGACCCATGTAATACAGACAGTTCCGGTGTCCCCTCACTTTCAGGACACATGTAACACAGAAAGTCCCGGTGTCCCATCACTCTCAGGACACATGTAACACAGACAGTCCCGGTATCCCCTCACTCTTAGGACACATGTAATACAGACAGTCCCGGTGTCCCCTCACTCTCAGAATACATGTAATACAGACAGTCCTGGTGTCCCCTCACTCTCAGGACCCATGTAATACAGACAGTCCCGGAGTCCCCTCACTCTCAGGACACATGTAATACAGACAGTCCCGGAGTCCGCTCACTCTCAGTACACATGTAATACAGACAGTCCCGGAGTCCCCTCACTCTCAGGACACATGTAATACAGACAGTCCCGGTGTCCCCTCACTCTCAGGACCCATGTAATACAGACAGTCCCGGTGTCCCCTCACTCTCAGGACACATGTAACACAGACAGTCCCGGTGGTCCCCTCACTCTTAGGACACATGTAATACAGACAGTCCCGGCGTCCCCTCACTCTCAGAATACATGTAATACAGACAGTCCTGGTGTCCCCTCACTCTCAGGACCCATGTAATACAGACAGTCCCGGAGTCCCCTCACTCTCAGGACACATGTAATACAGACAGTCCCGGAGTCCCCTCACTCTCAGTACACATGTAATACAGACAGTTCCGGAGTCCCCTCACTCTCAGGACACATGTAATACAGACAGTCCCGGTGTCCTATCACTCTCAGGACACATGTAATACAGACAGTCCCAGTGTCCTATCACTAGTCTCAGGACACATGTAATACAGACAGTCTCGGTGTCCCCTCACTCTCAGGACACATGTAATACAGACAGTCCCAGTGTCCTCTCACTAGTCTCAGGACACATGTAATACAGACAGTCCCAGTGTCCTATCACTAGTCTCAGGACACATGTAATACAGACAGTCCTGGTGTCCCCTCACTCTCAGGACCCATGTAATACAGACAGTCCCGGAGTCCCCTCACTCTCAGGACACATGTAATACAGACAGTCCCGGAGTCCCCTCACTCTCAGTACTCATGTAATACAGACAGTCCCGGAGTCCCCTCACTCTCAGGACACGTGTAATACAGACAGTCCTGGTGTCCCCTCACTCTCAGGACCCATGTAATACAGACAGTCCCGGAGTCCCCTCACTCTCAGGACACATGTAATACAGACAGTCCCAGTGTCCTCTCACTAGTCTCAGGACACATGTAATACAGACAGTCCCAGTGTCCTATCACTAGTCTCAGGACACATGTAATACAGACAGTCCTGGTGTCCCCTCACTCTCAGGACCCATGTAATACAGACAGTCCCGGAGTCCCCTCACTCTCAGGACACATGTAATACAGACAGTCCCGGAGTCCCCTCACTCTCAGTACCCATGTAATACAGACAGTCCCGGAGTCCCCTCACTCTCAGGACACGTGTAATACAGACAGTCCTGGTGTCCCCTCACTCTCAGGACCCATGTAATACAGACAGTCCCGGAGTCCCCTCACTCTCAGGACACATGTAATACAGACAGTCCCAGAGTCCCCTCACTCTCAGGACACATGTAATACAGACAGTCCCGGTGTCCTATCACTCTCAGGACACATGTAATACAGACAGTCCCAGTGTCCTAGTTTCAGGACACATGTAATACAGACAGTCCCGGTGTCCCCTCACTCTCAGGACACATGTAATACAGACAGTCCCGGTGTCCTATCACTCTCAGGACACATGTAATACAGACAGTCCCTGTGTCCTATCACTCTCAGGACACATGTAATACAGACAGTCCCGGTGTCCTATCACTCTCAGGACACATGTAATACAGACAGTCCCGGTGTCCTATCACTCTCAGGACACATGTAATACAGACAGTCCCGGTGTCCTATCACTCTCAGGACACATGTAATACAGACAGTCCCAGTGTCCTATCAATCTTATGATTAATGTAAGACATAAATGATGCTGAACAAAGCAATATTCAAAGAGAGAAACATTTAATGTAATTAAGTTTTCTAAAGTGATCGGAGACTGGACTTGTGATGTAACATTTACACTTTGTACAGATCCCACTTGATATTTTTCTCAGCTCCTCACAAACCAGATGCATCTCGGAGGCATCTTCCAAAAGCGCAGAGGAGGCGTGTCCCTTAATGTGCGCAGTGCGGACTCTATGTCATTATGTGTGCGCATCCGGTGTGTGGGGTCCTCAGTGTTAGTTTTTTATAGAAGTTAATAACATGAACTTTATTAATTTTTATTGTGAAAAAATGCAAATAAATATATGTTTATAAGAATAAATAAAGATGTGCTAAGTATGGAAATAAGATTTATCCACTGAGCAGTCTGACAGCGGTTTGTGTAGAGTATTGTCGGGAAGTTTGTGCTTTCTGAGCTGTTTTCCCCCCTCCGGGAAGGACGATTTGTGTCTGCGAATGTGCACTAAGATTTCCATCCTTATCTTATTAATTACCCCAGCAGACTGCTACACACGGGCACACACGCCTCAGACCTCACTCACAGGCGCATCCAGGCAGCAAGGAGAGGGGGGCAAACATCACTCAGGAAGGGGCTATCCCAAAATAGCTCTGAATTAATATCAGGGACACTGCACCCAGAATGTAGCAGAATAATGGAGATTACATGTTATCTCTCAATCTCCTCTGTCAGTATAGAATGTCCTGTATAGACCCTCTATATGGTATACAGCTCCAGACCTACCAGCAAGTCACATTACCCCAGAGGATTTTGTAAACTTGATGCACTTTTCATCATTCAGAGATGTATTTGTTCAGCTGCTTTGTGCTGAGAACAACATAGGAAACAGTTTATTGTGCGCAAACTGCTGCAGCAGATATCCCTGGACGCTAAAATTGTGACCACGATGAGGGAGCTGAGTATTCTATGTGACATAGATAGTCGCTGCCTGCTGCAGCACATGCCAGCCTTGTGTTCAGTGTTAGGGCCCGAATTACAACCTGTCCTGGGGTCCAGGGCCCAAAATATATGACAATGCAAAAATGCAGAATGTGGATAGGCCGCACTCTCAGTGATGTCACTGGTTCCTAGTGACTGGATAGGCTGCACTCTCAGTGATGTCACTGGTTCCTAGTGACTGGATAGGCTGCACTCTCAGTGATGTCACTGGTTCCTAGTGACTGGATAGGCTGCACTCTCAGTGATGTCACTGGTTCCTAGTGACTGGATAGGCTGCACTCTCAGTGATGTCACTGGTTCCTAGTGACTGGATAGGCTGCACTCTCAGTGATGTCACTGGTTCCTAGTGACTGGATAGGCTGCACTCTCAGTGATGTCACTGGTTCCTAGTGACTGGATAGGCTGCACTCTCAGTGATGTCACTGGTTCCTAGTGACTGGATAGGCTGCACTCTCAGTGATGTCACTGGTTCCTAGTGACTGGATAGGCTGCACTCTCAGTGATGTCACTGGTCCCTAGTGACTGGATAGGCTGCACTCTCAGTGATGTCACTGGTTCCTAGTGACTGGATAGGCTGCACTCTCAGTGATGTCACTGGTTCCTAGTGACTGGATAGGCTGCACTCTCAGTGATGTCACTGGTTCCTAGTGACTGGATAGGCTGCACTCTCAGTGATGTCACTGGTTCCTAGTGACTGGATAGGCTGCACTCTCAGTGATGTCACTGGTTCCTAGTGACTGGATAGGCTGCACTCTCAGTGATGTCATTGGTTCCTAGTGACTGGATAGGCTGCACTCTCAGTGATGTCACTGGTTCCTAGTGACTGGATAGGCTGCACTCTCAGTGATGTCACTGGTTCCTAGTGACTGGATAGGCTGCACTCTCAGTGATGTCATTGGTTCCTAGTGACTGAATAGGCTGCATTCTCAGTGATGTCACTGGCTCCTAGTGACTGGATAGGCTGCATTCTCAGTGATGTCACTGGTTCCTAGTGACCGGATAGGCTGCACTCTCAGTGATGTCACTGGTTCCTAGTGACCGGATAGGCTGCACTCTCAGTGATGTCACTGGTTCCTAGTGACCGGATAGGCTGCATTCTCAGTGATGTCACTGGTTCCTAGTGACCGGATAGGCTGCACTCTCAGTGATGTCACTGGTTCCTAGTGACTGGATAGGCTGCACTCTCAGTGATGTCACTGGTTCCTAGTGACTGGATAGGCTGCACTCTCAGTGATGTCATTGGTTCCTAGTGACTGAATAGGCTGCATTCTCAGTGATGTCACTGGCTCCTAGTGACTGGATAGGCTGTACTCTCAGTGATGTCACTGGTTCCTACTGACTGGATAGGCTGTACTCTCAGTGATGTCACTGGTTCCTAGTGACTGGATAGGCTGCACTCTCAGTGATGTCATGACTGGATAGGCTGCACTCTCAGTGATGTCATTGGTTCCTAGTGACTGAATAGGCTGCACTCTCAGTGATGTCACTGGTTCCTAGTGACTGGATAGGCTGCACTCTCAGTGATGTCACTGGTTCCTAGTGAATGGATAGGCTGCACTCTCAGTGATGTCACTGGTTCCTAGTGAATGGATAGGCTGCACTCTCAGTGATGTCACTGGTTCCTAGTGACTGGATAGGCTGCACTCTCAGTGATGTCACTGGTTCCTAGTGACTGGATAGGCTGCACTCTCAGTGATGTCACTGGTTCCTAGTGAATGGATAGGCTGCACTCTCAGTGATGTCACTGGTTCCTAGTGAATGGATAGGCTGCACTCTCAGTGATGTCACTGGTTCCTAGTGAATGGATAGGCTGCACTCTCAGTGATGTCACTGGTTCCTAGTGAATGGATAGGCTGCGCTCTCAGTGATGTCACTGGTTCCTAGTGACTGGATAGGCTGCACTCTCAGTGATGTCACTGGTTCCTAGTGAATGGATAGGCTGCACTCTCAGTGATGTCACTGGTTCCTACTGACTGGATAGGCTGTACTCTCAGTGATGTCACTGGTTCCTAGTGACTGGATAGGCTGCACTCTCAGTGATGTCATGACTGGATAGGCTGCACTCTCAGTGATGTCATTGGTTCCTAGTGACTGAATAGGCTGCACTCTCAGTGATGTCACTGGTTCCTAGTGACTGGATAGGCTGCACTCTCAGTGATGTCACTGGTTCCTAGTGACTGGATAGGCCGCACTCTCAGTGATGTCACTAGTTCCTAGTGAATGGATAGGCTGCACTCTCAGTGATGTCACTGGTTCCTAGTGAATGGATAGGCTGCACTCTCAGTGATGTCACTGGTTCCTAGTGACTGGATAGGCTGCACTCTCAGTGATGTCACTGGTTCCTAGTGACTGGATAGGCTGAACTCTCAGTGATGTCACTGGTTCCTAGTGAATGGATAGGCTGCACTCTCAGTGATGTCACTGGTTCCTAGTGAATGGATAGGCTGCACTCTCAGTGATGTCACTGGTTCCTAGTGAATGGATAGGCTGCACTCTCAGTGATGTCACTGGTTCCTAGTGAATGGATAGGCTGCGCTCTCAGTGATGTCACTGGTTCCTAGTGACTGGATAGGCTGCACTCTCAGTGATGTCACTGGTTCCTAGTGAATGGATAGGCTGCACTCTCAGTGATGTCATTGGTTCCTAGTGACTGGATAGGCTGCACTCTCAGTGATGTCACTGGTTCCTAGTGAATGGATAGGCTGCACTCTCAGTGATGTCACTGGTTCCTAGTGAATGGATAGGCTGCACTCTCAGTGATGTCACTGGTTCCTAGTGAATGGATAGGCTGCACTCTCAGTGATGTCACTGGTTCCTAGTGAATGGATAGGCTGCACTCTCAGTGATGTCACTGGTTCCTAGTGAATGGATAGGCTGCACTCTCAGTGTTAGAATCTTGAGGGACCAAGCGAACAAGAGAAGGCAAATCCAAACTTTGCTCATGCAGTTTGGTAGGGATGAGGGCTTCATAAAGGCATCAAAGAGCTGAGGTCTCTTAGTACTGATTGTCTTGTATGCAACACTGCTATAACATTATTACTTTATAAAACTTATGACTGTGCTGTTCATTTGTTACCTTTATCAGATTGAGGGTTCACGCTTTGTCCGAACTTAAGAGCAAATTGCAGGAATACAGAGAGGACAATCTTAAAGGAGAGTTTTTCGTCCTTCGACATCAGAAAGGGTTTTATCTTATTGGTAAAACAGATGGAGGTCTGCACCTCTGTATTGATTACTGAGGTCTGAATAAAACCCTTTGTAACTGATCTTTTTATTCAAACTCTGGAAGCTAAAATCTTTGCTAGTCTTAGATTTAAGAGGATATAATAATTTGATACAGATCAGACAAGGGGAATGAATGGAAAATGGCCTTTCACCCCAGAGATGGGCGTTATGGGTATTTAGTCATGCCATCTGGCCTCCGGAACGCCGCGGGCCTTTTTCAGGATTTCCTCAATGACATTTTGAGAAAATTTATGGGGTAGTTTATAGTCGGTTGTCGCAATGACATATTGATATTCTCTTCTTTCTTGGAGGAATATCATAACCACCTCCATTTAATGTTGACCAAGCTCAGAGAAAATGTTATCATATACTAAACTTGAGAAATGTGTTTTGGAAACTACTGAAATTCCATTTTTTGGATACGAAATGAACAGTTCAGGGCTACACATAGATCCAGGAAACATTGAAACTAAATTAGTGGACTAAACACAAGAAGTTAAAATCCTTCCAGAGATTTGGGGCTTTGCCAGTTACTATAGACAATTTATTATTTGTTAGTTGAACTGATCAGTACTGTGCCTCTTATTGTGGAGGTCGTTGTCTCTGAGCCTGGTGCTGGTGTTGTTTTTCCTAAATACTGTGGAACTAAAAAACTCCAAACATCATATCTACAAGAGATTTTTCCAGTGAAAAAAAAAAAACAATATAGTTATCCGAAATGCTAGTAGTCAAATGGGTATTTGAAGAATGGCGCCACTGGTTAGAACGCAATCTGACTCTTGTCATGGGGTATACTGATGATAAAAACATCATTGAATCAGGTAAAAGACTGACTTCCAGGCAAGCTCGATCCTTATTTTTTCTCGTTACTCAACTTTAACTTAGACCAGAAACTGTAGACCAGGAGCTACGAAAGTTAACGCTAATGATCTGTCCTTGGCGCCTGTTTTGTGGCTTTAACCTGCTGATTATACTGTTTTGTGTATGACCTGGACTACCGGACCTCTCTCTCTCTCTTTCAGTGGTCGCTGATCAGCCATATTTGTATGCAAGATCTATGAGCAGTTTAGTACCTGATTCATCCTCGGACATAAGTCCCGTTGCAGTCCGTACCCTGCGTGATATTGCTCTGCGTATGCACAGAAACTGGCTTGATGCCAGTGATCACAAGCGCATGCAGTTCATCTGTGAGTACAAGTGACACTTCCAATTATCTACTACTTGAAGACTGGAACGTGGAGGGAAGAAGTGCACGTAGGCAATGTATAGAAAGGGCCTGCCGGGGTCCAGTGCACTCACATTCAGATGATTCAAGCTTCGGGCATCTCTCAGGTACGTGATTTTTAGCCCTAACATTTGCACCAGCTACAGGTCGGGTGTAAGTGCAGATTGATAGTGATGACGGACATGTGTTCTGCCAGACTTGTTTGCAAGTAAGAGAAACGAAACTGTACAAATGCATGTTATGTACAGTAGACATTAAGAACATCCTGATATATATATTTCATATAGAAAACAATGATTAAACAAAATGTAAATGTATTTATTAATGACTAAATTGAGATGTTAATGTATTTCATATTTTTCTGCATGCGTCCTCCAAACTTACAGCCAGTGCTGACTTATATACGTATTCAAATGGAAACGTTTCTTGAGATCCGCTTGTACTTGTATACGGGCGCACGGACGTGCAATGTCAAAACACAAAGATGAATGAGGCCCATTCATGTCTGAGGGAAAGTGTGAAAAAGTGTAAACAATTGAGTGCTTCAAAACTATATTTTGTGATAGATTTTACCTTTTGAGGTATAAGAACATTGTTTTGTAACAAAAATGATTCCAGCAGCACAATATCAATTTTGTAATTCATAAAAATGATTTTGTGATATGTAATTTTGTGGCACAAAACAACTTTACCACACAGTATCAATTTTGTGCCCAAAAATGTACTTCAACGACACCAGGAGGTCTATTTACTAAACTGAGGGTTTGAAAAAGTGGAGATGTTGCCTATGGCAACCAATCAGATTCTAGCTGTCATTTTGTGGAATGTACTAAATAAATGACAGCTAGAATCTGATTGGTTGCTATAGGCAACATCTCCACTTTTTCAAACCCGCAGTTTAGTAAATATACCCCAAGGTCTATTTTGTAATACACAATGTATTTAATAACAACTTAATGTTGTTACTGAAGTAAATACTGTACTAAATGATTAATTGGTTACTCTGAAGAAATTTATTTAAAAAGGCATTTTCTAACTGCAAGAGCTTGATTTTGTGCATATAGAGTAATTGGTGTGTGACATTATAAATCTATAAAACATAGGAGGCGCTACATGCATGAATAGGGAATCTGTGGGACTACAAGTCCCAGCATGTTTGTATTTCCACAACAGGGGGAGACCCACTTGCCTGTCCCTATTTTTTTGTATTTGCCTGTTTCCTTCAATAAACAAACAGCACCATTATGCTGTGATCAGAATAAGGACGAGTCTTTGTGATTTCAGTTCAAAGCAATTTTCAAAGGAAAGAAATCACAGAGAGTTGTTTTAATGGATTAATGTTAATTACCATGAATTACCAGGGATATAAATGGAGGTGGCTTTCAATAAAAGAAGTGTTTGTCCTAAAGCCTTGTACACACGAACGTTAATTTAAAGCATTGACACTGACAGTGTAAGTGAATGGACCTATACAGGCACACTTACAGACAAGCATTAACTCTCTGCAGTAACATGATGGAGGTCTATGGGAGCACTGGTCAGTACATTATGCTGCAGCAATAACGCTGAAATTATAATTCAGAAAAGAGAGGACATTGTATAAGGTTTTGTCTGCACTGTTAACAGGCGTTGTTTTACAGACATTAGGGGGGATGTGTACATGAGAGGAGAGTCATTCTGGGGGGATACGAGAGGAGAGACATCCAGTGGGGGTATGTATGAGAGGAGAGGCATTTGGGCGGTATACATAAGAGGAGAGACATTTGGCGGGGGTGTATTAGAGGAGAGGCATTCGGGGGGATTGACATGAGAGGAGAGACATCGGTGGGAGCGTATGTACGAGAGGAGAGGCATTCGTGGGGGGGGGGGGTGTATTAGTGGAGAGGAATTCAGGGTGGGGGTTGAGAGGAGAGACATTCGGGGGGGTGCATTAGAGGAGAGGCATTCAGGGGTATTTATGAGAGGAGAGACATTGGCAGGGGTGTATGTATGTATGAGAGGAGAGACATTTAGGGGGGTGTATTAGAGGAGAGACATTTGGGGGGGGTGTATGGGAGGAGAGACATTCGGGGTGGGTGCATTAGAGGAGAGGCATTCAGGGGTATTTATGAGAGGAGAGACATTGGCAGGGGTGTATGTATGAGAGGAGAGACATTTGGGGGGGGGTGTATTAGAGGAGAGACATTCGGGGTGGTGTATGGGAGGAGAGACATTCGGGGGGGGGGTGCATTAGAGGAGAGGCATTCAGGGGGTATTTATGAGAGGAGAGACATTGGCAGGGGTGTATGTATGTATGAGAGGAGAGACATTCGGGGGGGTGCATTAGAGGAGAGGCATTCAGGGGTATTAATGAGAGGAGAGACATTGGCAGGGGTGTATGTATGTATGAGAGGAGAGACATTTAGGGGGGTGTATTAGAGGAGAGGCATTCGGGGGGGTGTATTAGAGGAGAGGCATTTCAGGGGTCTATATATGATAAGAGGCATTCGGGGGGGATATACATGAAGCTTGGACATGGGACAGGTCTGGGTGATATGAGTGCAGTATGAGTAAGAAGGGGGTGCACAACACACAGGGAGGTGCAGAACACAGAAGGGGGTGCAGTACACAGAGGGGGATTTAGAACACCGAGGGGGGTGCAGTACACAGGGGGGTGTAGAACACAGAGGGGGTGTAGAACACAGAGGGGGGTGTAGAACACAGAGGGGGTGTAGAACACAGAAGGGGGTGCAGTACACAGAGGGGGATTTAGAACACCGAGGGGGGTGCAGTACACAGGGGGGTGTAGAACACAGAGGGGGTGTAGAACACAGAGGGGGGTGTAGAACACAGAGGGGGTGTAGAACACAGAGGGGGTGTAGAACACAGAGGGGGTGCAGAACACAGAAGGGGATGGAGAACACAGAAGAGGGTGTACAACACAGAGGGAGGTGCAGAATACAGAGGGGGGTGCAGAACACAGAGGGGGTGCAGAACACAGAGGGGGGTGTAGAATACAGGGGGTGCAGAACACAGAGGGGGTGCAGAACGCAGAGGGGGGTATAGAACACAGAGGGGGATGCCAAACACAGAGGGGGATGCAGAACACAGAGGGGGGTGCAGCACGTAGAGGGGGGGTGTAGAACGCAGAGAGGGGTGCAGTACACAGAGGGGGGTGCAGAATACAGAGGGTGGTGTAGAACACCGAGGGGGGTGCAGTACACAGGGGGGTGTAGAACACAGAGGGGGTGTAGAACACAGAGGGGGGTGCAGAACACAGAAGGGGGTGGAGAACACAGAAGAGGGTGTACAACACAGAGGGGGGTGTAGAATACAGGGGGTGCAGAACACAGAGGGGGTGCAGAATGCAGAGGGGGTGCAGAATGCAGAGGGGGGTATAGAACACAGAGGGGGTGCAGAACGCAGAGGGGTTGCAGAATGCAGAGGGGGTATAGAACACAGAGAGGGGTGCAGAATGCAGAGGAGGTATAGAACACAGAGAGGGGTGCAGAACGCAGAGGGGGGTATAGAACACAGAGGGGGAGCAGAACACAGAGGGGGTGTAGAACGCAGAGGGGGGTATAGAACACAGAGGGGGAGCAGAACACGGAGGGGGTGTAGAACGCAGAGGGGGGTATAGAACACAGAGAGGGGTGCAGAACGCAGAGGGGGGTATAGAACACAGGGGGGTGCAGAACACAGAAGGGGGTGCAGAATCTCACAAGCTGAGAGGAGCACAGGGCTGTACAGGCCCATAACCCAGCTACATACTGATAGTCTCTGGCGTTTCACATTTGTCCCCTAATCTTCCTCCTTCGAGCTCTGCAGACAACACTGCCATACAGACGAGCTGGTTTGTAGTCTCCTCATCTCCCCAGTGATTCAGTGTCTGCAGGATAAACAGCCTGTCAGACCCAAATGTCCTCTCCCACCCCGGGGACATCATGCCGTTATGGTGCTACCAATAATGCCCGACGAGGAGCAACGAGAGAGATTGGTAACACAATACGAGGTTGGAGTTGTGATGTGAAGGCACGAGGTGGGGGGGGGGGGGGATCACCTCTACCGGCTATTTTCTGCTGTTTTCTGATTCCTGCTCATATTTAACAATACGACAGTTTTCTACCACATGATTATCTGTACTGTACAATATATGAATTCATCATTTCACAGTGGTTCATTCTCTATGAGGACTATGTGCCGCTCATCACAGCGATAGAAAATCTATTATTGGTGCAATTTATAATGAAAATATCTCCGGGATGATACTCAGCTGCCGGGATACTGACGGCTTTAAGGCTCCGCCAGGCCAACGTTGTGGCATATGTGCAAATCTTACCTGGGTAGTCAATTCACACATGCGCAGAGAAACCGGAAGCCCGGACTAGAGGCTTAATCTAAGAAATAAGAAAAACAACTTAAATACTTTAAAATATTTAACTTCGCCCCAGGGTGTAACATGTAGTTTTATTAATGATTGTAGTATTAAGATTTCTTAATTTATTTAATAGAATTTATTCTTTGGATGTGTTCTGATAGGACTTTATCTTGCACATAGCATCGTACGTATCCTGCAGTGTGTTCTGTCTGTAGACATTCGGCACCTAACGTATAGACACATTCACATGCAAACGTTTCTTGAGATCCACTTGTACATGAATACGGTCACACGTTCCTGCAAGTTACGTCCCATATTTTTAAATACAAGTTGTGTTCGAAGATGAATCAGGCCCAAAGTGTATGAATACAGTAATAGGGAGCTCATCCTCTACAATGTCAATTTCATGTAATTACAGCTAGAATATTTGTCCTACATTTGAAGTTATTGCTACCAGATTCCCAGCAGTTCTTTGCACTGTGCATCTGGTTACCATGCAATTTTTAACATGTAATTTAAAAGCAAATTTCACACCATTTTTGTGACTGTGACTAAATATTTTGTATAGCCGGCGTGAAACGTTATTACTCCAATGTTTCTGATTTGCTTTGTTCGGAAGTCGCACCTTTGTAACGACAAATAACAAGTGTATAATTAATATGGCAATAATTAACATGTCAAAGGTGCTCGACTTGAAATTAGTCATGTGCTGTTTCCCAGAATAAATGTTTTGCTGCACCCCGGCGGTGTGACGGCGTCGGCTGAGGAGCATGCCCCCAGAATCAGGACGGATTTACTCCACTGAGCTCTGATTATCTACTTTAGCTCTTTCTAAAGGGTCTGTCTGATTTTCAGCATGATACACGGCGTGTTCATGAAACTAGCAAACATCGCCCACCCCAATGTCTTCATGCTGCAAGTTAATTAAATTCCCCAGCTGAAGGTAAGCTGTCCCCCCCGGCAACATATATCAGGGCGTGCCGGCAATGAGTCAGACCCAGGCAGCAGATCCAGGGCATCAAATTATAAGGATTCAATTTAGAAATTCATATTTTGAAGCTGCCATTGTCTGAATTACTGGATTGTGACATGAATTGGGTATAATATTTATAGAACAGCTAAAACCAACCGCAGTTTTCAGATTGAAAACATGAAGGTAAAACATACTGTTCAATCTTTTCCGTTGTTTACACTGCAGCTTTGATAAACCATATTGTTTAATTATTTACTGCAATCTCTATCGCCCCCATTTAAAGCCACCCCACAACTCTTAGACATTTGCTCACAGGTTATTGATACATAGGGTAAGAAGTTGAAATGGCAAAGCACAGCATGTCAGTAATATTTGCTCTGACAACACTGGCTGTGAACCTAAATATGCATTCACCGATCTGCAGTCATTATAGAGCATTTGTTACCTAGGAGACTTCCAGCCTAATCTGGAGACTGTGACTTTCCACTGGCCAACAGTGACACAAGATAGAGAAACACCGACCAACGATGAAGATTTTTATTTGTATCTCGGCTTCGACTATAGGATAGAAGAGACAGAGCTACTTACAGGAGTTGCCCCGAGAGGGACAGAATTTACACTCTTTATACTCGTTAAGGTAAAGTGCACTCATCTTTTTTGAAAAGCGTTTTTTATTTTTTTGCTCATTAAAATGGCTGAGTTCATCTTATATCTGGAGCTGCGCGTGCAACCGATCGCTAGCGGGAATGTCCCTGCAACAACTCCATTCAAACAGGCTCGCAGAAAAACATGAGCTCCCAGCATGCCTTTGGTCGTCTGCGCTGTTGGGGAGATGCGTAACTCCCTACATATATGTTTTTGGACCCGGGACCCCTACGGGCCTATTTATGAACCCATGAAGAGGTTTAAATCCCCCGAAATCTACAGGATTACCGCATTATCAAGTAACAAGGCTATTGATTATTAGAAGATCGCAGCAGATATCTGTGATGTCATTGCAGGACCTAGGAGCTACACGACAAGTTTGGGGTCCTACAATGAGCACTGTAGAGAGGTGGCGTCAAGGACTGATCAGCTGTCAGGTCTCAGTTCAGTGTGGATCCTCGGTACAGAACATAGCATTAAATGACAAGTTTATTGCACTTTTTAAGGATAACGTGTATTTCACGTATGCCATTTAGTTCACTATTGCATAGACTTCAATATATATTAAAGTCCAAAAGTGCCTTTACTCGTTCATTGCTGCACTGACAATAAGCATATTTTATAAAATTGAGAAATGAAGACGCTATGCGAGGAACCTTGATATGATTTGGGTATCTAGCAGTGCAGTGGTTATACGCCCACCCCCCCCTCTGCGCGGCAGGGGGGTATCATACCGCTGTGCACTTATCTAGGCACCAGCGTCACTGATCAGTATTGACAGAATGTGACACTCTTTCATGTAAGAGCGTTCCCCCAGCGAACAAGGAATTGATTGAGCTTTGCTAATAGTATCCAGCAGTGGGAGGGAGGCGATTAATTCGTTTATTTTGCTAATACCCGGTAAACAGCTGGCACGCGGGTGCACACAATGAAATGTAGGCTAGGAGTTAATTGCTACATTGGAGGCTGTGCTTATAGATCTGTTGCACATTGTATCTGCCCTGTCTCATTTGTACAGCGCAGTCTCTTTCTTTGCCATTGTCCATCACAACTTCTGAAATGATCCGTTTCCAATCGATCTTCATTTTCTTTGCTGTACTGAAGATTTATCTTTACTTTCTTCATTTCCACCCTTTTGTGTACAAAACAGCGGGCAGAGAGTAATAACCCTTACACTACCAGCCGTGGGTTCACTACGACCGGCTCTGTTGCTGTGAAGGTGTGTGGATGATAGTTAGTAACACCTACCTACCATATTCCTCCTTCTTCCCCGCCACCATGGCAGTGGTATTATCATGAATGGATGGCCAGAACACTGACTTGACAATTGTAGAAAGACAACGTAGACCTGCGTTTAGGGCAGCCGAATTGTAGGGAGTAAAGCAGATTGCCTCAAGTTTCATCTTATTACCATAATTATTTCTTATTCATAAATCTCATTCCGGTTTGGGCTACCAATCTAACAACTCTGGCATTTTCCACAAGTCTCTGTGTGTGGCTGACAGCATCAGACGGCTAATATTGTGAAGGGAGCTGCTGTGAGGCACACAGAGACAGCTGATATAGTGAAGGGAGCTACTGTGAGGCACACAGAGACAGCTGATATAGCAAAGGAAGATACTGTGAGGCACACATAGACAGCTGATATAGTAAAGGGAGCTACTGTGAGGCACACAGAGACAGCTGATATAGTAAAGGGATATGATATGAGGCACACTGAGACAGCTGATATAGTGAAGGGAACTGCTGTGAGGCACACTGAGACAGCTGATATAGTGAAGGGAACTGCTGTGAGGCACACAGAGACAGGTGATATAGTGCTACTGTGAGGCATATATAGACATCGATATAGTAAAGGGAGCTACTGTGAGGCACACAGAGACAGCTGATATAGTAAAGGGATATGATATGAGGCACACTGAGACAGCTGATATAGTGAAGGGAGCTGCTGTGAGGCGCACAGAGACAGCTAATATAGTGAAGGGAACTGCTGTGAGGCACACAGAGACAGGTGATATAGTGCTACTGTGAGGCATATATAGACATCGATATAGTAAAGGGATATGATATGAAGCACACTGAGACAGCAGGTATTATGAAGGAAGCTATTTTTCCGATAACTTGCGAGGGGATCTGTAGACGTAGTGCCACAAAACTAATGGAAGTGACTGTTATTGCGGCAGAATACTGAACTGGTTGGCTGCCAAAATTTTTCTTCCATTACTGCTAGAATAATGCCTGGAAATCAGCCAATCAGCCTTCAGAGCTGCATACAACTTCATCTGTTTAGCCTATAATTATAAATATTTATCTCCCACCAAATCTGCTAATCCTGCTGCATCAGGAGTCTGAGTCTCAGAAAAATCAGTATTTGGTTTAATACGACCAATGGTCAAAACAAGGACTCATAAACTACACGTTATGAGCGGTAAAAGAGTCAACTGCCCCCTAGTGGCTTTCAAATCACACAGCAGCTGGAGTTGAATTGATGGGCACAGAAAACAGGTACACTGGTATCTTCTCCAAAAAGTG
This sequence comes from Mixophyes fleayi, assembly GCF_038048845.1. Lineage (NCBI taxonomy): Eukaryota > Metazoa > Chordata > Amphibia > Anura > Limnodynastidae > Mixophyes > Mixophyes fleayi. The sequence continues at coordinate 139,752,276 of NC_134409.1, forward strand.
CAAAGACTATTAGAATATTTTCCTATTTTGAAACATTACAGGTTTTGTATAGCTGGGCTTGATTTCTGAAGCAGCGTCACCCTGATGATTAAGATGTGCTCTGCTTAAAGTCATATTTTGGTAATGACAGGCAATTAACACGATAATTACGGTTGGCACTATTCCAATGCTGCTTATGCAGCAAACAACATGGCCGCACTTACTCGTATTATTAGATGTAATTATGGAGATAAATATGGCTGATACATTTTTCTCATGACTATGAAGAAAATAAAAGTTGGTTTTTTTTGCAGCAAAGTTAAATGACTCTATAGCTGCCACGTTATATAGTAAAGTGAACGTGACATATTTTAAAGTATAATTAAACAGATAACATAGAAATATACGAGTTATAAATGTAATATATTTTACAAAAATGTACAGTTGCTCCTAAAATCACATTTTACAAGTGATAGGAGCCATCTTTTGTGCTACTATTAAATATTCATGAGTGTGCCCCTCCCATTTAGTGGCAGACACGCTCAGTACGCATCAGACTGAAGAATGACAGCCTGCTAATTTACAAATCACAATCCTGACTGGCTTCTTCAAGTCTCAAGGACCAAACAGCCGCTCGGCAGAGCAAATACAGTTTCGGGCCCGCTGTGCGCCTGGATTTGCGCAAATGCACCCGTATTTACGTTGGGGAGCTCAGATTTGCGCAGCAGAATAGAGGCGTGTCTAGAGGAGGAGGCGGAAGTTCGCACAGGCTGAGGAGTAGCTGGTTGGAGAGAAGCCATTTAAACTACGCAAAAGGACTTGAATTCCAATATAAGAGGGAGGTTGCGAGTATTGGATTCAGGGGCAAATGCAGGATTTGTAGAGGGGGGTTTCCACACCACGCCGTCAGTGGGCATGACCAGCATGCATGGGAGCATGGTTATAATATTAGACAGCGCTTGGCTGCTCTCCAACTCTTCCTATCCCTATTATATACATGGGCAATGCTGCATGCAATACTGTTAGGTGCACACAGCTCTCCCTTTTCAAGCAGAGCTGTGTGAAGCGGGAGCAGGGTCCAGCCACCTCAATTATACAGTGCCCCAGGCTTGGAGGGGGGTTTCCAGGCACTAGGAAACCCCCCTCGGTTTGCCTATGAGTGGGGTGGTCAGTGCCAAGCTCAACTCTAAATCACAGAGTGCAGATGAAGCTGCCTAATATTTATGAGCTATGTACAGTATGCTCCCTGCATGCAATGGTTTTTCCAAGTGTAAATGTGTCCCCCATAGCTGGATTCAGGCCCAAATTTTATTTGGAAATTGTCTATATGGGTTATTTATTTATTTTTTACTCATTTGGTATTACGTATTAGGGTCTCCAGGGGTCCCAAACTTGTTAATTATTCATCACATCTGCGTAACGCTTTTTCATGTGTACAATGATCATCTTAAAGGGACATTTGCAATCTTCAGGGAATTTTAAATTCCTATCATTGAAGAGCCATGAAAATGGCAGTTCTCACACGTTCCTCAGTGAAGGTTTCCACACATTGTAAATTTCAGACAAATATAGTTCTTCTTGTACGTAGAAGTATATTCCTAGATATCTATCTATCTATATATATATATATCTATATACCGATCACCCACAACATTAAATCCACTGACAAGTGAAGGGAATAACATTGATTACCTTGTTACAATGGCACCTGTCTATGGCTGGGATATATTAGGCAGCAAGTGAACAGTCAGTTCTTGAAGTTGATGTGTTGGAACCAGGAAAAACGGGCAACGAAAGCATCTGAGCGACCGTGTCCAGGGCCAAATTGTGATGGCTAAAGACTGGGCAGCACGGTGTCTAAGTGGTTAGCACTTCTGCCTCACAGCGCTGGGGTCATTTGTTCAATTCCCGACCATGGCCTTATCTGTGTGGAGTTTGTATGTTCTCCCCGTGTTTGCGTGGGTTTCCTCTGGGTGCTCCTGTTTCCTCCCACAATCCAAAAATATACTAGTAGGTTAATTGGCTGCTATCAAAAAACTGACCCTAGTCTGTCTCTTTGTGTGTGTGTGTGTGTGTGTGTGTGTGTGTGTGTGTGTGTGTGTGTGTTAGGGAATTTAGACTGTAAGCTCCAATGGGGCAGGGACCGATGTGAATGAGTTCTCTGTACAGCGCTGCGGAATCAGTGGCGCTATATAAATAAATGGTGATAATGATGACGATGATGATGATGACTGGGTCAGAGCCTCTCCAAATCGTCAGGTCTTATGAGGTGTTCCTGGTATGCAGTGGTTAGTAAATACCAAACCGGGTCCAAGGAAGGACAACTGGTGAACCAGCTACAGGGTCATAGGTGCCCAAGGCTCATTGATGCGTGTGAGGAGCGAAGTCTAGGCTGTCTGGTCCAATCCCACAGAAGAGCCACTGTACTTAATGCTGGCTGTGATAGAAAGGTGTCAGAACACACAGTGCATCGCAGCTTGCTACATATGAGGCTACGTCAGAGAGCCCATGATGACCCCCGTCCACCGTCAAAAGCGTCCTACAATGAGCACATGAGCGCCACAACTGGCCCATGGAGCAATGGAAGAAGGTGGACTGGTCTGATGAATCACATTTTCTTTTACATCATGTGGACGGCCGGGTGTGTGTGCGTCATATACCTGGGGAAGAGATGGCACCAGGATGCACTATGGGAAGAAGGCAGCTGGCTGAGGCCGTGTGATGCTCTGGGCAATGTTCTGCTGGGAAACCTTGACATTCATGTGGATGTTACTTTGACACGTACCACCTACCTAAACATTGTTACAGACCCAGTACACCCTTCATGGCAGCGGTATTCCCTGATGGCAGTGGTCTCTTTCAGCAGGATAATGTGCCCTACTACACTGCAAATATTGTTCAGGAATGGTCTGAGGAACATGACAAAGAGTTCAAGGTGTTGACTTGGCCTCCAAATTCCCCAGATCTCAATCAGATCTAGAATGTGTAGGATGTGCTGGAAAAACAAGTCCAAACCATGAAGACCCCACCTCGCAACTTACAGGACTTAAAGGATCTGCTGCTAACATCTTGGTGCCAGATACCACTGGACACCTCCAGAGGTCTTGTGGGGTCCATGCCTCGATGAGTCGGAGCTGATTTGGCGGCACGAGAGGGACCTACACAATATTAAGCAGGTGGTTTTATTGTTGTGGCTGCTCTCTCTCTCTCTCGCTCTCTCTCTCTCTCTCTCTCTCTCTCTCTCTATATATATATAATATATATATATGTATATATTCACGCACAGTATCCATTTCCCTCCTCTGGGCCCCTCCCTGTGCCCAGCACTTGTCTATATTTGTATATTAGTGCATACCTGACTCCCGTCTCTTTCTATCTAGGTCTATTCTTCCCGTTCACAGATATGGGAGAGATGCAACTTTATAAACCTGCTTTCTGCTCACATTTCTCTCCCTCCCCCTTTCCCCAAAAGGCTTCTCCCTTCCCATAGCTGTCAGTGCTAATAAACAGACAGACATCTTTATCTAACCCCGAAGCTGCCTGCCCTCTCGGGCTAATGCTTTATGGGAACCTTCCATTGATTTGGGTTAATAGAGAATAGAATTGCCTCTTAACTGCATCTCGCTCTTGTTTTTTGAATCACGTCCTTCCAGAGACCAAACAACATCTCTGGTAACTGGCCCCAAATCTTCAGCCCCCTCCTGTCACTGCGCACAGAGGAGTGAAGCATTCTGGGTAAACATAAGGGCAAAAGAGGACCCTCTGACTGCATTTAAAAAATACCGTCAGTCAATCCAAAATAAACAATGGATTTATTAAAACCTAAGACTGTGAGATCAGGATTATTTCTGTGATAGAACCAGGGATGCAAATATTTTTCTTTAGCAGAACTGAAAACAACTACCTAAAAACATATATAATTCTAGACCCATTGTTCCTCATCCGCAAAGCATCACTCTATGTGGTAGTAAGTTGCAGATTATTAGTTTATAACCTTTTCCTCAAACAGGGAAATCAGGACAAAATTGGGAGCTATTTATAACATTTGTAGAGATCTGCGGAACCTGGCTGTGTTCTATGAATCTATGGACATATATAAACCAAATAATGCTCGACGCGCTCTCCCAAGTTATTAACCAACCCGATACCCGGAAATAAGACAGACAGAAACCTGAGTACAGCACAAAAAGTCAACGCTTTATTTAACGGGAACTCTTGCCATATCCATGTACATTTGGCATTGAATGGGCCCCCCCACAAGGGTGGTTTTATGTGCCGCAGGATGAAGGGGAGTGTCTCATTGGCCACCATTGCGTCCCTCTGCCACTCAAAAACCTGTTTGTACAAACAACAGACTTTTCTTAGAACTAGTGAGGAGTGGGAGAGGGTGGGAAATCAGATTTCCAAGAATTATATCAAACCTCTGCTGCCCATTCTGGTAGGTAGTCCCAGCAAGGCGAGGGCTGTCTCCGGGCAGCCCTCTTTCTCCTGCCATTACCACAGGGTAGACCTGTGGTAATGTAACAAGCAGTACTGTCCTTTGTTCTCCAAAATTACCTAAACCTTCGCTCAGCTACCATTGAATCTGCTCGTCAAGCTGGCAGTGTCTGTGGGTGTGTAACTTCCTGTGACTGGAGCTGCTCAGCTGGGGTGTAACTTCCTGTGAGTGGAGCTGGTCAGCTGGGGTGTAGCTTCCTGTGAGTGGAGCTGGTCAGCTGGGGTGTAGCTTCCTGTGAGTGGAGCTGGTCAGCTGGGGTGTAGCTTCCTGTGAGTGGAGCTGGTCACCTGCGGTGTAACTTCCTGTGAGTGGAGCTGGTAAGCTCGGGGCTTCCTCCAAGATTGACATTTTCATAATACGCATGTGCAAATATGTCGTTTTCTGCACCTGGAAAGGAGAAACAGGGAAGGGCATCTCCCTTTAGCACTTACTACTAACATGTCTACGCTATTCCTACATTATTATTAGGCGTAAGCATACACACTAATAATGCCTGATATACACCTGGTGCAAATGATACTATCTTCAAACTAGATGCATCTTCAGATGTGTTCGACTCCAGATATATAGGTAAGTGAGGGTTTGTACAGGTGTCTTTCCCTTAGTACATCCTGAGCAACTAGATGACCCCAAAGTTCATATCACAGCCAATGTCTACATTATCCTTCATGCCATCTGTTGGTGCAGATACTAGAATTATAATAGCTCATTACGAGTGACAGGCTCCAGGAGCTTTCTGCATATGTACATAGTGTCATATAACTGATGATGTTATGACATCTTCTCCATTAGCTCAGTCCACAAACTCTCCTGTAATCAGTTATAATTACCGTATACAGACATCGGCAGCACATCCCATACCCTGCTCACTGTGAGGACACGGCGTCCATGTTATCCAATCAGATATGGGGCCTGGTGAAAGACAGATTCCGATTGGTTGTTAGGGGGTTACAATACACTGGTGCTACTCGTGCCATGGTCGTTATTTGGCGTCATAGAATTCTACAATTAATTGTCAATATAAATACAATTGGGACACTGCAGGTGATGCCTCATCGCACACAGCGACGCCTCCAAAGAGCTAGGTCATACCAGTTTTTAATGCTGAGAGCCCATTCAAAAAGGTTAAAAGACTACTAAACTGAAGGTAAAATACATTATTAATGTTAGATGCTTCTGAGTAACAGTAATGTTTTGTGCTCCCCCTCCCACTCCTGCAGGACCAAGCCCAGAGAGGATCTTATAAAGGTCAAAAGTTGACAGGTCATTTGACCTGCTGTGGTATCACTGGTTCCGCCTCCCTGTACGGATCAACCAATCCACATGGTGCATCTCTGCAAAGCAAGGCTGCCTGGCTATCAGTCACTCTCTGCCTGCTGTGTTAGAGAAGCCCTCCCTCCTGCTGCAGAGGAGTGAGAGACAGCATGATGGACACATTCAGTATAAACACTCCAGTTATTTCATATATATTATTCAGAGTATTATATTAATGTCAAATAGAAGCTTTATTTTGCTCTTTAATCAAAACACTTCAGAGCACTCAGTGATACACATCATTCCTGACATTGTAACTGGGAGACAATAAATGAATTTATCTAGGACAAGAGGGGCAGCGCAGATTTGGATTTAAGAGTCATTGTGTCATACTCTGGGAGCTGGGAAATGATGGCCCTGCGCTCGGGGAACGGTCTGTTTCTCTCCCAGCAGTACTTTAGCTCTATGGCTCAGCACGCCAGCAATTAACACACATAAATGAAAAACAAGCAATAGGATTTATAACACTGCTGCTCTTACTCGATGCCACAGAATGAAATGTAAAACATTAAGTGTAACTTTGCTGTGACTCAGAGGCGGATAATTATTTATTTATATTTCAATTCTGAGAGCGGCTCCGATGTTTAGCAGAGGCGGGAAATTGTACCCATGTTATGTAATGATGCCAAATGTACGAGACATCCAGAGTAAGAGTTGTCCAGAGACGTTCTTGTTTGTGATTGTGTCCCTGGTGTACAGGATCACCAATGCACAGTATCACTTCTCCTGTACCAATGCACAGTATCACTTCCCCTGTACCAATGTACAGTATCACTTCCCCTGTACCAATGTACAGTATCACTTCCCCTGTATCAATGCACAGTATCACTTCTCCTGTACCAATGCACAGTATCACTTCTCTTCTATCAATGCACAGTATCACTTCCCCTGTTTCAATGCACAGTATCACTTCCCCTGTATCAATGCACAGTATCACTTCCCCTGTATCAATGCACAGTATCACTTCTCATGTACCAATGCACAGTATCACTTCCCCTGTATCAATGCACAGTATCACTTCTCCTGTACCAATGCACAGTATCACTTCTCTTCTATCAATGCACAGTATCACTTCCCCTGTTTCAATGCACAGTATCACTTCCCCTGTATCAATGCACAGTATCACTTCCCCTGTATCAATGCACAGTATCACTTCTCATGTACCAATGTACAGTATCACTTCTCCTGTACCAATGTACAGTATCACTTCCCCTGTATCAATGCACAGTATCACTTCCCCTGTATCAATGCACAGTACCACCTCTCCTATACCAATGCACAATACCACTTCTCCTATACCAATGCACAGTGCAACTTCTACTGTACCAATGCACAGTATCAATTCTCTTCTATCAATGCACAGTACCATTTCCCCATATTAATGTACAGTATCACTTCTCCTATACCAAAACACTGATTCACTTCTCTTGTACCAATACACAGTATCACTTCCACTGTATCAATGCACGGTACCACCTCTCCTATACCAATGCACTATACCACTTCTCCTGTTCAAATACATAGTATCACTTCTCATATACCAATGCACAGTGCAACTTCTCCTGTACCAATGTACAGTATCACTTCTCTTGTTCCAATGCACTGTACCAGTTTTCCTGTTCAAATACACAGTACCACTTCTCCTGTATCACATTGCACGGTACAACGTCTCATATACCAATGCACAGTACCACTTCCCATACACCAATGTACAGTATCACTTCTCCTGTACCAATGCACAGTATCACTTCCAATGCACAGTAGAGAAAACCCCAAGTTCCAAATATTCCAGATAACAGATCTTATTCCTGTGCTGATTTAGATGGAGGTGAAAGCCTCTGCTGACTGGAAGGAAAGAAACCCCCTCACCCACTGTATACTAAGTACCCCAACTGTATATTACTAGTTATTACTATTAATACCAGTAATATGAAATGTGCGTTTACCAGACACTGTTAGTATGTGAGAGTAATGATTTATGGGCAGCACGGTGGCTCAGTGGTTAGCACTTCTGCCTCACAGCACTGGGGTCATGAGTTCGATTCCCGACCATGGCCTTATCTGTGTGGAGTTTGTATGTTCTCCCCGTGTTTGCGTGGGTTTCCTCCGGGTGCTCCGGTTTCCTCCCACACTTCAAAAACATACTAGTAGGTCAATTGGCTGCAATCAAAATTGACCCTAGTCTGTCTCTGTCTGTGTGTGTGTATATTAGGGAATTTAGACTGTAAGCTCCAATGGGGCAGGGACTGATGTGAGTTCTCTGTGCAGCGCTGCAGAATTAGTGGCGCTATATAAATAACTGATGATGATGTTTAAAAACATAGTAATTGGTCACGGAAATACATATATGGCAATTTATACTGCCACACAGCTAGTACCATATATAACATGGGCTATACTGAGCATGGGCTTACTGCCATGTAGCTGGTACCATATATAACATTGGATATACCGAGCACGGGCTTATTTCTTCTCTGGTTTTGTCTCAAAACATAGTAATTGGTGACGGGAATCTGGGGTGTATCCGATCAAAGGTCACATGATGCTCACATCTTACATTGGGGTGACCTCGTTAGCCTGGTTCTCAGGGTGGAGGCACTTAGTATAAATATAATACAGTAAAGGTCTCCGCTGGGAGCTGATGATGTCACTAGAAGTGGGCGGTACTAAGCGGAGTACACTGACAGCCAAGAAACTTGTATGGGAAATGCTTTACTACTACTTTTATGTTAAAGCTGTGATATCGGGTAAAGGAGGTGAAAGAATCTGCTACATACATTGCAGTATGACGGTCACTTTATTGATCAGTCAGTCACTTGAGAAATGACATTCACAGAATATGGCAATGTGCAGTGAGCAACCTTTAGAATAGTAGAATTCACTACCAACTAACTCATATTAATAGAGTCTTTACAAATTTAGTTAAACTTTCAATATTATTTCATGGAACAGCGTAATACTTATATGTAGTTTTTATTTAAATAATGTAATTCCCGGTGACAAAATCGTTACATATTTACTCCAAAAACATACTAGTAGGTTAATTGGCTGCTATCAAATTGACCCTACTCTCTCTCTGTCTGTCTGTCTGTGTGTATGTTAGGGAATTTAGACTGTAAGCTCTATTGGGGCAGTGATTGATGTGAGTGAGTTCTCTGTACAGCGCTGCTGAAGTAGTGGCGCTATATAAATAGCTGATGATGATGATATTTGTTTTTCCATCGCTGTCGCAGTTTGAGACATTATTGTCTTTATACGAGTAGTAATATTGTTTTCTATGTGTGTGAAGGTTTGTATCGTGGACGGTCAGTGGGTACAGTCAGTAACTGCCGTAAGGTTAAGGTTCATGCTCAGCGTTGAGTAAACCAGTCACCTCCAGGAATTAGGCTAATTTATAAGTCGGTAAATGAGGGAACAGTGCGTGAGGCAGCGGACAGGAAAAGTGGGGGGGGGGGGGAGAGGAGGAATCCTTATCCTCTGCACTGTGTGAGAGGGGGGGGGGGGGGGCACGATCATTCCTCTCAGCACTTAGCGGAGATTTTAGGAAGGAACCAGGCTCTGTAGACTTTATGGCACTCATCCCAGCAGGACACAGCACTGATGGACGTTACCACCGTAGTTCTAAATTAGCAGAGCAAAGGGGCATGCAGAATGTGCGTGTAGGAACTGTGCCAGGCAGGAGACGGGCACGTGGCAATGCGGTAATAGATCAGTTCCATCAGTTCCTACTTCTAACAGGACCCCCCCACGCCTGGCATTAACCCCATCCAGCCCAGGAAGCTGGGAAGAGAAGGTCAGCAATGGCTGGCAGATACAACATCAATACACATAGGGTGGCTGCACCGCAACGAGAAGCAGAGTAAGATCTCTGTGTGCCAACGTCTATAGAGGGCCAGAGCCAATACTGGGTCATTACATATAACGCAGCTCTGCGCAGAGACGGGGGAGGGGGCGGCGCATCAGACCACATGGTAATGATGGGCAGCACGGTGGCTCAGTGGTTAGCACTGCTGCCTCACAGCACTGGGGTCATGAGTTTGATTCCCAACCATGGCCTTATCTGTGTGGAGTTTATATGTTCTCCCCGTGTTTGTGTGGATTTCCTCCGGGTGCTTCGGTTTCCTCCCACACTCCAAAAACATACTGGTAGGTTAATTGGCTGCTATCAAATTGACCCTTCTCTCTCTCTCTCTGTCTGTGTGTATATTGGGGAATTTAGACTGTAAGCTCCAATGAGGCAGGGACTGATGTGAGTGAGTTCTCTGTACAGCGCTACAGAATCAGTGGCGCTATAGAAATAACTGATGATGATGAATGGTTACTATAGTTACCCGATGTACACGCCCCCATCTCCTCCAGCCATAGATGCAGCGATTTCTCATACATAAAGCCGATGGGGCCTATTAAACAGTGAGCTCGTTTTCACTGTTATTTAGTATCTGGTATAGTGATAACGGATGCAGAGCTATTTATCATAAAGTCGTGTTGGGACAACTGATCCGATAAGAGGCTGACCCGGCGATGACGATACGCCGCTGACAGCAAACGGCGAAAGTATGAACTTCCAGGATCTAACTCTGTGGGGTATATTTACTAAACTGCGGGTTTGAAAAAGTGGAGATGTTGCCTATAACAACCAATCAGATTCTAGCTGTCATGTTATAGAATGTACTAAATAAATGACAGCTAGAATCTGATTGGTTGCTATAGATAGAGGGAAGGATCGTCCAGCGTTAGGAGGTGAGCTAGAAGAGGGGTGCTAGAAGAGGGGTGCTAGAGGAGGGGTGCTAGAAGATGTGAGCTAGAGGAGGGGTGCTAGAAGATGTGAGCTAGAGGAGGGGTGCTAGAAGATGTGAGCTAGAGGAGGGGTGCTAGAAGAGGTGAGCTAGAGGAGGGGTGCTAGAAGATGTGAGCTAGAGGAGGGGTGCTAGAAGAGGTGAGCTAGAGGAGGGGTGCTAGAAGATGTGAGCTAGAGGAGGTGAGCTAGAAGAGGGATGCTAGAGAAGGTGAGCTAGATGAGGTGAGCTAGAGGAGGGGTGCTAGAAGAGGTGAGCTAGAAGAGGGGTGCTAGAAGATGTGAGCTAGAGGAGGGGTGCTAGAAGATGTGAGCTAGAGGAGGGGTGCTAGAAGAGGTGAGCTAGCAGAGGTGAGCTAAAAGAGGGGGACTAGAAGAGGTGAGCTAGAGGAGGGATGCTAGAGGAGGTGAGCTAAAGGAGGGGTGCTAGAAGAGGTGAGCTAGAGGAGGGATGCTAGAAGAGGTGAGGTAGGGGTGCTAGAAGAGGTGAGCTAGAGGAGGGATGCTAGAAGAGGTGAGGTAGGGGTGCTAGAAGAGGTGAGCTAGAGGGGGAATGCTAGAAGAGGTGAGCTAGAGGAGGGGTGCTAGAAGATGTGAGCTAGAGGAGGGGTGCTAGAAGAGGTGAGCTAGAAGAGGGGTGCTAGAAGAGGTGAGCTAGAGGAGGGGTGCTAGATGAGGTGAGCTAGAGGAGGGGTGCTAGAGGAGGGATGCTAGAAGAGGTGAGCTACAGCAGTTGTGCTAGAGGAGGTGAGCTAGAGGAGGGGTGCTAGAAGAGGTGAGCTAGATGAGCTGAGCTAGAGGAGGGATGCTAGAAGAGGTGAGCTAGAGGAGGGGTGCTAGAAGAGGTGAGCTAGAGGAGGGGTGCTAGAAGAGGTGAGCTAGATGAGGTGAGCTAGAGGAGGGGTGCTAGAAGAGGTGAGCTAGAGGAGAGGTGCTAGATGAGGTGAGCTAGATGAGGTGAGCTAGAGGAGGGGTGCTAGAAGAGGTGAGCTAGAGGAGGGGTGCTAGAAGAGGTGAGCTACAGCAGTTGTGCTAGAGGAGGTGAGCTAGAGGAGGGGTGCTAGAAGAGGTGAGCTAGATGAGGTGAGCTAGAGGAGGGGTGCTAGAAGAGGTGAGCTAGAGGAGGGGTGCTAGATGAGGTGAGATAGATGAGGTGAGCTAGAGGAGGGGTGCTAGAAGAGGTGAGCTAGAGGAGGGGTGCTAGAAGAGGTGAGCTAGATGAGGTGAGCTAGAGGGAGGGGTGCTAGAAGAGGTGAGCTAGAGGAGGGGTGCTAGATGAGGTGAGATAGATGAGGTGAGCTAGAGGAGGGGTGCTAGAAGAGGTGAGCTAGAGGAGGGGTGCTAGAAGAGGTGAACTAGATGAGGTGAGCTAGAGGAGGGGTGCTAGAAGAGGTGAGCTAGATGAGGTGAGCTAGAGGAGGGGTGCTAGAAGAGGTGAGCTACAGCAGTTGTGCTAGAGGAGGTGAGCTGGAAGAGAGGCGCTAGTATTGGGATCAATGATCCTGACACTTGGCTTATTCTCAGTGTCATCGGTCTCAGACCGTAGGCAAACTGCACCTCATTGCATCTAACTTTAGTGCCCACATGTGAACAAGCCAACAGCGTTTTATGTCTGTGGATCCAGAAAGTCATATTATGCTGGTTACGTTTATCAGAGAGCATTGTACATAACCAGCGCTCCTCTCAGCTGATAGGACAAGGAGACGCTGTTCTGGAAACATCATTATTATGCAATTAATCTCAGCTCCTTGTAAATTAATATTCCAGAGGCGGAGCTCTAAACCTGCAAAGAAAATCCCACTGTTTTGCATGAAATTAACCTTTCATTTGCAGTGAGGACAATGAACCATATGAGACCATTGCAGGATAGTTATTGAACGTTCCCAGGATTTCAGTGATTATTTTTACAGGGGGGTAAAAGCAGCGACCCTCAGCCCACTCACGTTGCCCAATTCTGCCTACATTAAATATGATAAAATATACAGAGTTTTGTGGCACATTGATCAGAATTGTACAGAACCAATTTGTAGACATTCTAAAATAATCCTAAAATTAAAACCTGTTCAAACGACAGTTTAACAAATGTCACGGAAATGAGTAAAAAATAATAATCAGAGAATACGGTAAAGAGAAAGCGTCTGCTGCAAATGGGGAACATTATGAAACAATAATGACATCTCCCAACCTCATTTTTACATTGTCAAACCATTTTGATTAAGTGTTAAATGCATCACTCAGAGTCTGGCACAGAGGAAGCGGCAATATTACCGAGTCCTTTGTGTGAGTGAGGAAGGTGCGCGCTGTCGGAGAGAGACAGAGATAGAGGGAAGAGCGTGGTGCAGAATATGAATGTAGATGGGGAGAGGGAATACGAGGGCAAAATCTGCTACATGGGGTAATGGCCGACATGGGGAGAGGAGAACCACAGTGGTTGTAGCCATAAATACTGTTCCACAGATGGATTTGGGCTGACTCGTGGCTTCGCAGTGTGACCTGTATATATTATGTATATGTTGTGTACTTAGTATTTGTAGTGTACGGACAGACAGAGTATTTTGGTGGAAGGATCAGTGTGGTTTCCCCGTCAGTGTCCTGGACCTGCCCTGACTCAGTGGGTATGAGCTCTACAACCTTAGGTTTAGTACATAGGTGGACTACTGGAAATAAACGGGCGTGTAGGGAGCCTTCCTCTGTCCAATACACGGGGCATTAAGAGAACATGGAGAAAAGTAAATAGAGAGCGTGAGGTAAGGAAATCACCAGAGACCTGAGCATAGGGGGGGGGGCATAGATGGAGGGTGGGGGTGGTTATATAGCCAGGGGGAAGAAACGGGGGGGCTCGGGGAAGATAGGCAGGGGAGAGATGGGGGAGGCTGGGAGGTAGATAGGCCGGGAGGAAGAGACGGGCTGGGGGGTAGATAAGCAGGTAGGAGGGTAGATTGGCTAACAGGCAGGCAGGGGGTGGGGAGATGGGTGGGGGTAGATAAGTGAGGGGAGCTGGGGGGTAGATAGGCAGGCAAGGGGTGGAGAGACAGGTGGGTGTAGATGGGGGGTTGGGAAGATGGGTGGGGGTAGATGGGGGGACGGTAAAGGGGGTAGATAGGGGATGGCGGGACGGTTAAGGGGGTAGATGGGGGGGTAGGGGAACAGTTAAGGGGTAGATTGGGGATGTGGGGATGGTAAGGGGGGGGGATGGGGGGATGGTAAGCGGGTAGATGGGGGGGGTGGTAGGACGATTAGGGGGTAGATGGGTGGTGGGGGAACAGTTAAGGGGTAGATGGGGGGTGGGGGGACAGTTAAGGGGTAGATGGGGGGTGGGGGGACAGTTAATGGGGTAGATGGGGTGGGGGGATGGTTAAGGGGTAGATGGGGGGTGGGGGACAGTTAATGGGGTAGATGGGGGGACGGTTAAGGGGTAGATGGGGGGTGGGGGACAGTTAATAGGGTAGATGGCGGGTGGGGGGACGGTTAATGGGGTAGATGGAGGTGGGGGGACGGTTAAGGGGTAGATGGGGGGTGGGGGGACGGTTAAGGGGGTAGATGGGGGGTGGGGGGACGTTTAAGGGGTAGATGGGGGACGGTAAGGGGGTAGATGTGGGATGGTTAAGGGGGTAGATGGGGGGTGGGGGAACAGTTAAGTGGTAGATTGGGGATGGGGGGACAGTAAGCGGGTAGATGGGGGGCTGGTGGGTGGTAGGACAGTTAAGGGGGTAGATGGGTGGTGGGGGAACAGTTAAGGGGTAGATGGGGGGTGGGGGGACGGTTAAGGGGGTAGATGTGGGGTGGGGGACAGTTAAGGGGGTAGATGGGGGGTGGGGGGACGGTTAAGGGGTAGATGGGGGGTGGGGGACAGTTAAGGGGTAGATGGGGGTGGGGGGACGGTTAAGGGGGTAGATGGGGGGTGGGGGGACGGTTAAGGGGTAGATGGGGGGTGGGGGGACGGTTAAGGGGGTAGATGGGGGGTGGGGGGACAGTTAAGGGGTAGATGGGGGGTGGGGGACAGTTAATGGGGTAGATGGGGGGTGGGGGGACGTTTAAGGGGCAGATGGGGGGTGGGGGGACGGTTAAGGGGGTAGATGGGGGGTGGGGGGACGGTTAAGGGGTAGATGGGGGGTGGGGGGACGGTTAAGGGGGTAGATGGGGGGTGGGGGGACAGTTAAGGGGTAGATGGGGGGTGGGGGGACGTTTAAGGGGTAGATGGGGGGTGGGGGACAGTTAATGGGGTAGATGGGGGGTGGGGGGACGGTTAAGGGGTAGATGGGGGGTGGGGGGACGGTTAAGGGGTAGATGGGGGGTGGGGGACAGTTAATGGGGTAGATGGGGGGTGGGGGGACGGTTAAGGAGGTAGATGAGGGGTGGGGGGACGGTTAAGGGGTAGATGGGGGGTGGGGGGACGGTTAAGGGGGTAGATGGGGGGTGGGGGGACGGTTAAGGGGGTAGATGGGGGGTGGGGGGACAGTTAAGGGGTAGATGGGGGGTGGGGGGACGTTTAAGGGGTAGATGGGGGGTGGGGGACAGTTAATGGGGTAGATGGGGGTGGGGGGACGGTTAAGGGGTAGGTGACGGAGCTGGATACAGAGAGGTGCCTCCCTCCCACTGCCGGCAGCACATGGCTGGTTAATAAGGACAGTGATGGGGTCAGTTAGTTGTATATAAACACACAGGACCCACAGTCACTCCCCCCGGTGCTCACACTGTGACAATCTCACTGTCCTCTTTAATAAAGTGCTCGCCTGGCAATTAGTGACGTGTAATGACAACTAATTATCTGGGTATCTCATAAGAGGCCAACAGGAGGCATCAACATTTGTCACATTTAATGAGGGGAATAATTAGTGCTTTTCAGAGGATGAAGTATCAGGTGCAAACTGATCTCCCACAGCTCAACTAAACTACACGGCTATCTGTGTATAACACACGGCTATCTGTCTATAATACACGGCTCTCTCTGTATAACACACGGCTCTCTCTGTATAATACACGGCTCTCTGTGTAAAACACACGGCTCTCTGTGTAAAACACACGGCTCTCTGTGTATAACACACGGCTATCTGTCTATAACACACGGCTGTCTCTATAACACACGGCTGTCTCTGTATAACACACGGCTGTCTCTGTATAACACAAGGCTATCTCTGTATAACACACGACTATCTGTGTATAACACACGGCTGTCTCTGTATAACACACGGCTATCTGACTATAACACACGACTATCTCTCTATAGCACACGGCTGTCTCTGTATAACACACGGTTATCTGTCTATAACACAAGGCTATCTCTGTATAACACACGACTATCTGTGTATAACACACCGCTATCTGTGTATAACACACGGCTATCTGTCTATAACACAAGGCTATCTCTGTATAACACACGGCTATCTCTGTATAGCACACGGCTATTTCTGTATAACACACGGCTATCGCTGTATAACACACGGCTATCTCTGTATAACACATGACTATCTGTGTATAAAACAAGGCTATCAGTCTATAACACACGGCTGTCTTTCTATAACACACGGCTGTCTTTCTATAACACACGGCTGTCTCTCTATAACACACGGCTATCTCTATCTATAACACACGGCTATCTCTGTATAACACGGCTATCTGTGTATAACACACGGCTATCTCTGTATAACACACGGCTATCTGTATAACAAACGACTATCTGTGTATAACACACGGCTATCTCTCTATAACACACGGCTATCTGTCTAGAACACACGGCTATCTGTGTATAACACACGGCGATCTCTCTATAACACACGGCTATCTCTCTCTATAACACACAGCTATCTCTGTATAACACACGGCTATCTCTGTATAACACACGGCTGTCTGTCTATAACACACGTCTGTCTCTCTATAACACACGGCTATCTCTGTATAACACACGGCTATCTCTGTATAACACACAGCTATCAGCCACTGTGCACTTGTTCCTAGATGAATTATTAGGCGGCATGCTAATGTTGCTAGCTCCCACAAGATGGCTGCCCCCATTGTATGCAGGGTACAGGTGCATTTAATGTAAGATAGCTGCTAATTGCTGCTCTCTGACACTTTTACAGCACTTGAAAACAACAGTAATTGATAACAGGCGGAATGTGCATTAATCCTGCTGCAACGTCGCCATCATGTGGTTGTATTGGATATTACATAGTGACATTTCTACAGCCAAACCAGAGACAAACCATCCATTGGGCAACCTAGGGCACAGTGGGCACTGATGGGGGAGGGAGGGGGGGGGGGGCTGCTCCATACCTTTATCTTGCCATGGGGTCGTAATCAGGCTCTGGGAGAAACTGAGGGTAACTTACACTGATAAACTGGCTCTTCATGTAAGATCTCCTCTCCCGGACATCCGAGAGTCTCCTGAACTCCAGGGTCCACCCTCCAAGATCCACTTCTCCTTCTTGGTAATAGGCCAGGGGCCTTCATGACATGATAATAATAATAATAGATAGGAAAACGGAGCATTGTTCCTTGAGGTGGGGTCTCCTTTCCTCAGGCTCCCGCCTCTGGACCTGTATAAATTAGTTCATTTATGACCTCTCTGGAGCTGCTATTTGTTGTATGAAAAGTAATATTAGTTCTACCCAGCGCTCACAGTGTGCGAACAGAATGAGACCAAACTTGATGTAATGACCTTGTTGAAAACATTAATTGGCTTCTTCACTTATATTTTATAATAACTTTAATAATTAGATTAAACTTAGTTGTATTTTGTAATTTGCTAAAATAAATGTTCAATTGTGTATTAATAGCATCACAACTGATATGATGCACAGAAATTACTGATTATCACTTTCATAGAATGATTTAACTTCAGCGGCTGCCGCATTCAAAACATTGTAAAACTGGGCTCCGATTACATAAGTATGATCTTCAGTGTGTAAGGGGCCTATTTAACAAGCTCCAAAAACTGTCATTTTTGGGGGACCACCGCAAAATTAGGTGCCCCCTCTATTTCTAACTGGGCAATACTAGTAGAAATCAGTGATATCTGCTGCAGCCTCACTGTTAACCTAACCCAGTGGTTCCCAAACTGTGCGGCTAGATCAGGGGCGGATCTAGAAAAGTATCCGCCCCCTTTTTTATTTCAAGGCTGCCGGCGGCTGCACAATATGTGCAGGTCCGTTCGGCAGTGACAATGTGCTGCCCGGCTGCTCAGAGCAGCTGGGCAGCACACTGTCACTGCCGAACGGACCTGCACAGTGTGCAGCTGCCGGCAGTAAGCCCCCGCTAGGGGGGGCGATTGCCCCGATCGCCCCCCTCCCCCCCCCCTGGATCCGCCACTGGCCTAGGCTGCAAGGGGTGCCTTGGAGATATCACAGGGGTGCCTCGGCCAGGGCCAGTGGTAAGCAAAGCGGTTGACTACTTGGTAATTATTTTGTCTATGGGGTGCCTTGAAAAGTTTGGAATCCACTGACCTAACCAATCACAGCTTTCCCCCCACCCCCACAGGTTTGTAGACAGACTATTTTTCATGATTTAACAAGTTGTGAAAATCAGAATTTTTGCCTCATGGCTAATGCCACCTGCAGCTGGCGTTAGCCATTGAATCCTATGGGGAGAACATTGTGGTAGTGGGATCTTCAGATCCCTCACCGCATCTTACCTGATTCTCCCTCCGGTCACTGTCGCTAAGTGGCCACTTTACGGTAGTGACCACAGAAGAGAGGAGATCACCGGGACAGCCGTTTATTGTGACTGCTGTTCCTATAGAACACTTTTAATAAATGTTTACGATCTTTCATTCCTTATCATTGCCAAAAAACAGTTACTGTTAAATATGCCCTTAAGTTTCTTCAATTTATCAGTGCTCCGTCTACGAAAAGTGAACGTAGCAGGTTCCGCTCACAGCTCTCTCCTACACTTATGACAGATGCTGTTAGACATCAGGAGGAACCACTGGGGAAAGAGAACCTTCAGCAAACCGGGAATCGGCTCAGGTCTCCGTCAACTCCGTGTAAACTTCCTCCTTCCGTGCAGCAAATCTTCCTGTGTGATAGTCCACAGAATTCCGAACAAAGACACAATATTAAGCACGTTGGATTGGAAAATATATATTTACCAACCCCATGCGTTGGGGTTTGACATTAATAAAATTGTTGTTTTCAATTCCTCCAACAACATTGCAGAAAATGAGAGATTTTAAAATAAATGAAAGCCTGAGTTCCGAAAGTGCCACATTGTCCGATCATCATAGTGTAACAACCTCATTGGAGTAGTAGATTGGATTAAGTCCACCAAGCGTCCATTACAGATCTTGTTTTACATTGTTATTTATTATTATTATTAGAAGTAGTTGTATTATAATCATATTGTTATTATTACATTTTTGATTAATGATAACAATGCACAGATACAGTCTTTGTATTATTTGTTTATTCACATAGTGAGTTATTTTACCAGTTATACATTTGACCCTTGTTTGTGTTTTCTAGGGATTTTGCAGCCTCCTAGTACAGCGGCTGATTTTCAGTGTAATTATTTCACCGCACAATTAGGGGTTTTTCATCCTTTCTTTTTTGGTTCACTATTCTCCTGTGAAAACATGGGAAAAAAGGGGTGAAAAGAACGCCCGCTTTGTCAACATGTGAATATACTAAACCCCCACTAGGGGGAGCCCCAGAGGCTGCTACAACCAAAATGCAGCAACACTCAGCAGCCTCAGTTATTCAAGTCCAACAGAGAGCGGGTTCCTGGGTCTGTAAAAGAGGGTCAGAAGACGAGGTGACCCTCTTATCCAGGGAGGGTCGCCTACACTGGTGGCTGTACATACAAGAACAAAGCGATGGGCTCTATACGTTACCCCGAGTTCAGCTTTCCACAGCAGAACAATAACTTACCAAGTGGGTTTAGGAGAATCATTCATTTTATTTCACATTGTGCGTAAGCTGTATTGCTGCGCACACATGGCGTGCTTTCAGCGTCTTTAGAATGGTAACAATCAAAATGCCCAGTTTGGGCATTTTGAAAAAAAAAGGAATATGATTATTTATATATATAAATAATCCAAAAATCCCTGGTTTTATCATTTGATGAATATACATAAAGCAATTCATAACCCACGTGGACGCTCAATAATCTCTGGAATAAAACCTTGTCAGGACATATAGATACTTTATTTACAGAAATTGGTAATCCCACAATAAAGCTATTTAAAAGATACAACAAGCATCTTATTAGATGAAACCACGTGAAGCATTACATGTATACTGCGCACCTGTGACCACCTCTACATGTATTCATCACGCTGACGGCTGTGCCCAGAGTTATCATTACCTCTGCACTCAATCAAATCTCATGAATGAACAAAGTAACTTCATTACTTGAGCGGCAAAGAATACATATTACAACATAATCATTTTCGAGACTTCTACAATCAACAAAACGGCACGGCTATGGGAACATGTTTTGCACCGAGTTATGCAAATTTATTCGTCACAAAATGAGAGGATGATAACATTTGGAATAATATCCAAACATCATCTCTTCGCACAAATACGTGTTCTTCATTTGGGACAGACAAGAACAAGACCTCCAAAAATTTCTCACACACATCAATTGCAATAACCTCAATTTGGAATTTGCCTCCTCCAGCTAGAAGATGCAATTTTTATTGCATTCTGGTTTATCCAGGTGTAAATTAGCGCATTTAGCCCTATCCTGTAAATCGCTCCCCATACGAGGGTTCTGTACACGCTTTAACCGTTAACGTCAGTAATGGTTTTGTCAGACGCCGTCCCCGCTGATTCCCTGTCAGACGGGGAACGGACATCTGATCCCCCCGTCGGCTGCCGCGGACTTCCGGATAGCGGGCGCATGCGCCCTGGTCTCAGTTTCCGCTGCCGCCTCCGCTCTCCACCAATCACCTCAGTCTGGATTCTATTTAAACCTGCCTCTGGCGCCATTAGGGTGCCACAGTAACAGGTTCACCACCAGTGTTCCTGGCTTCCACACTCCCTTGTTTTTCCCTGAGTATCCTGCTTCCTGTTTATCGTTGTGACCCGGCTTGGCGACCATCCTCTTTCTCTGTGTGACCCATTCTGTACCGTGACTTCGGCTTGGCGACTACTCTACTGGATTTCCCTTTTGTACCTATATACCTGATTGCTGTGACCCGGAACCGTCTGACCTCTCTACGCTACACTGGTAACTGGCTAATAGGACCGCGACCTGCATGCTCTCTGCTGCAAAGTCCAAACCTCCTTGCGGGGGTCCCTGGTGAATACCAGGGGTACGTTAGACTCCGCCCCTGTTTGACCAGTTGCGCTAATACCGGTTAATGTCTATTTATCTTCAGCCTTCATAGGCCTACATCGTGACAGTTTACTCTGGCCATGACTGACGGTACCGGAGAACCCTCATCCCGAGACCTCCTCATCCATTTAGGAGTACGGGTAGAACGCCAGGAGGCCAACCAAGCACAACTCTTGCAGTGTTTACAAGGAGTGATTTCCCGCTTGGATGCCCTGAGCACTTCTCAGGCAGCAGCTCCCGCTCCTGATCCTGCTCCAGCCGCTGCACCACCAAGCGCAGTACTTGCTACCTCTAGAACACTACGGATTCCAACCCCAGAGAAATACGACGGTAATCCCAAAGGATGCCGTGGATTCCTGAATCAGTGTTCCATCCAGTTTGAACTTTCACCGGAAAACTTCGCATCTGAGAGAGCTAAGGTAGCCTACATTATTTCCCTCCTGACGGGACAAGCCCTAGCTTGGGCCTCGCCACTGTGGGAACGAAGAGATGGATCCCTCCTTCATTCTGATACTTTCATTGAGAACTTCTGGAGGGTATTTGATGAACCTGGTCGTGTGTCTTCGGCTGCATCCAGTTTGTTAGCTCTTCGCCAAGGTTCCTTAACTGCAGGTCAATACGCTGTTCAGTTTCGTACCTTAGCCTCAGAATTAGGCTGGAATGATGAAGCTCTCTCCGCTACCTATTGGCAAGGCCTGTCAGATCCTATCAAGGACGCACTGGCTTCGCAAGAGCTTCCGTCCAAGCTTGACGACTTGGTCTCTCTGTGTGTCAAGGTAGACATTCGCCTTCAAGAACGTTCTCAGGAGAGGGTCCAAGGTCGTCGCACTGTACGTTTGGCTCCTCGTTTTCAATCCCCAGCTCTCCCGGCGGAAGAGCCGATGCAAATTGGACACTCTCGCCTGTCACGGGATGAGAGGGAACGCAGGATCAAGAATCGTCTGAGTCTGTACTGTGGAGAATCCGGCCATCTGCTATCTTCTTGTCCCAAGAGGCCGGAAAACTTCACCGCCTAGGCAACACCAGGGAGGTTGTTCTAGGTTCCTGTCTCCATTCTCCCTCTGCTTCCAAAGATAACAGTTTTCTGATGCCTGTCACCCTCAAATTCTCGGACTCTTCCCTAAGTTGTTCTGCTTTTGTGGATTCCGGATCTGCAGGAAACTTCATCTCTGCCACTTTGGTGTCGAAGCTTCACATACCCTGCACTCCATTGCCGCAACCTCTGGTTCTTACTGCAGTTGACGGTAACCGTGTCAGCAACGGTTCCATCACTGACACTACTGCTCCAGTTCAGTTGCAGGTAGGGGTTCTCCATCAAGAGTGGATTCAGTTCCTGGTTATCCCACAGTCCGTTAACTCCATCATTTTAGGGCTACCATGGCTCAGAAAACATTCACCACAATTCGATTGGGCTCACACTCAAGTTACCTCCTGGGGTTCCTCATGCTTCAATCAATGTCTCTCTCAAATACTTCCTCCTAACCAACTTCCTTGTCTCTCTCTGGATTCCCACCTCAAACTACCAGAGCCGTATTTGGACTTCATTGATGTGTTTAGCAAGACCGCTGCAGAGACGCTCCCTCCACATCGAGCATGGGATTGTCCCGTTGAGCTAATTCCCGGCAAAACTATTCCCAAAGGTAGAGTCTATCCCCTGGCTCTCCCTGAGACAAAGGCGATGTCTTTATATATCTCAGACAACCTTCAAAGAGGATTTATCAGAAAGTCTACCTCGCCAGCAGGAGCTGGATTCTTGTTTGTAAAAAAAAAAGACGGTTCATTAAGACCGTGCATAGACTACCGCCGTCTTAATGATATTACCATCAAGAACCGCTATCCACTCCCATTGATCACAGAACTGTTCGACCGGATTAGAGGAGCCAAAATCTTCTCTAAATTAGATCTCAGAGGGGCCTACAACTTGATCCGCATTCGAAAGGGCGATGAGTGGAAAACGGCATTTAACACCCGTGACGGGCACTATGAGTACTTAGTCATGCCGTTAGGACTTTGCAATGCCCCAGCAGTTTTTCAAGATTTTGTCAAAGAGATCTTCAGGGATCTTCTGTATCAATTTGTTATTGTCTACCTGGACGATATTTTGATCTGACTTACATGTTCATCGTCTCCATGTCGAGACTGTTCTTTCTCGTCTCCGGAAACATTCCTTAAATTGCAAACTGGAGAAATGCCTTTTTGAGCGTTCACAAGTTCCATTTCTAGGATACATAGTTTCAGGCACCGGCCTGCTGATGAATCCGCAGAAAGTGGAGGCCATTGTCAACTGGCCATTACCTATGGTCTCAAAGCTACCCAACGCTTTATCGGCTTTGCTACTTATTACCAGCAGTTCATTAAAGGCTTTTCATACATTATTTGTCCTATTACAGCTTTAACTCGAAAAGGTGCCTGCAGCAAACCATGGCCTGTCGAAGCCATATTGGCTTTCAAGACTCTTAAGGAAGCATTTCTTTCGGCCCCTATACTCAAACAGCCAGACCAGGGGAGACCGTTTTTTATTGAAGTGGACGCTTCTTTAGTCGGGATTGGAGCAATACTTTCCCAGAAATCTGCTTCAGGAATATTAGAGACTTGTGGATTCCTGTCTAAGAAATTCTCTAGCACTGAACTAAATTATGGAATCGGTGACAAGGAATTATTAGCCATCAAGATTGCCCTTGAGGAGTGGCGCCACTTACTAGAGGGTGCCTTACATCCCGTCACGGTCATGACAGATCATAAAAATCTTACTTATCTCCAGGAGGCACAATGTCTTAATCCCCGTCAAGCTCGCTGGTCTCTTTTCTTTGCCAGGTTCCAACTCATTCTTACCTTCCGTCCCGGTTCCAAAAACTCCAAGACCAATGCTCTCTCCAGGTCCTTTGATAATGCTGGTATTCTCACTTGTTTAGACAACAAAATGATTCTAAATCCAATACAAACAGTGGCCATTACCAATTCTTCAGTGACCTCTCCCCCTCCAGGGCGTTCATTTGTGGAACCTCATCTCTGCTCTAAACTACTATGTTGGGCTCACGAGTCCAAATTTGCCGGCCATGCCGGTTACAAGAAAACCAAAGAATTCCTCTCCAGATATTATTGGTGGCCTAAACTGGCTTCAGATGTTCAAAAATTCGTATCTGCATGTTCGGTTTGTGCACGCCACAAGGTGCCAAGACAAAGCCCTCCTGGTCTTCTCCTTCCTCTGCCTATTCCGGATTCTCCCTGGACCAGCATTACTATGGACTTTATAACCGATCTCCCTTTGAGCAATGGCTACAATACCATCTGGGTCGTGGTAGACCGCTTTTCAAAAATGTCACACTTCACTCCTTGTAAAGGTCTCCCTTCAGCCCCTAAACTCGCAGATTTGTTTCTAAAGAACATCTTCCGTCTTCATGGATGCCCTCGAGAGATCATCTCTGACAGAGGAGTACAATTTGTCGCCAAGTTCTGGAGAGCT
Organism: Mixophyes fleayi; assembly: GCF_038048845.1. Classification (NCBI taxonomy): domain Eukaryota; kingdom Metazoa; phylum Chordata; class Amphibia; order Anura; family Limnodynastidae; genus Mixophyes; species Mixophyes fleayi. The sequence continues at coordinate 139,776,603 of NC_134409.1, forward strand.
TTTTGTAATAAGATTGGAGTCAGTCTCAAATTTTCTTCCGGATATCACCCCCAAACTAACGGACAAACAGAACGAGTGAATCAAGACTTGGAGTGTTTCCTACGGTGTTTTGCTTCTGATCATTAAACGACATGGAATGATCTTCTGTATTGGGCCGAATTCGCCCACAACAATCTTCTACATTCCTCCTCTGGGCGTTCTCCATTTTTCATTATCTACGGCAGACATCCCACTCCTCCTCTCTTATCCGAAGCTCCTTCTTCTCTAGTACCAGCGGCTGATACTCTCATCCATGACTTCTCTCTAATCTGGTCTCAAACCAAAGAAGCACTGTCTACTTCAGTACAGAGACAGAAGAAAGCGGCTGATCTTCATAGAAGAGTTGCTCCAGTCCTGAGGGTAGGAGACTGTGTTTGGTTGTCTACGCGCAACCTTCGACTTCAAGTCCCATCCATGAAATTGGCTCCTAAGTTTATTGGTCCCTTTTCCATAGCACAAGTCATCAATCCTGTTTCCTTCAAACTTGCATTACCTCCGTCTCTTAGAATCCATAACACATTTCATATTTCATTGCTGAAACCGCTGATTCTCAACGAATTCTTCAGAGAACCTGCTCCTCCTCCACCTATTAAAACATCTTTAGGGGATGAATTCGAGATCGAGAGGATTCTGAAGAGACGTTTCTTCCAGCGCAAACCTCAGTATCTAGTACACTGGAGAGGTTACGGTCCGGAGAAGAGATCGTGGGTCTCGGAAGCCGACCTTCATGCTCCTCGTCTCCTTGCAAAATTTCTGAGGAAAGGCAATCCTTCTCTGAGAGGGAGGAGGGGAGGGGGTACTGTCAGACGCCGTCCCCGCTGATTCCCTGTCAGACGGGGAACGGACGTCTGATCCCCCCGTCGGCTGCCGCGGACTTCCGGATAGCCGGGGCGCATGCGCCCTGGTCTCTCTTCCGTTGCTAGGCAACGGGACGCTGCTTCAGTTTCCGCTGCCGCCTCCGCTCTCCACCAATCACCTCAGTCTGGATTCTATTTAAACCTGCCTCTGGCGCCATTAGGGTGCCACAGTAACAGGTTCACCACCAGTGTTCCTGGCTTCCACACTCCCTTGTTTTTCCCTGAGTATCCTGCTTCCTGTTTATCGTTGTGACCCGGCTTGGCGACCATCCTCTTTCTCTGTGTGACCCATTCTGTACATCAAACGACATGGAATGATCTTCTGTATTGGGCCGAATTCGCCCACAACAATCTTCGGCTTGGCGACTACTCTACTGGATTTCCCTTTTGTACCTCTATACCTGATTGCTGTGACCCGGAACCGTCTGACCTCTCTACGCTACACTGGTAACTGGCTAATAGGACCGCGACCTGCGTGCTCTCTGCTGCGAAGTCCAAACCTCCTTGCGGGGGTCCCTGGTAAACACCAGGGGTACGTTAGACTCCGCGCCTGTTTGACCAGTTGCGCTAATACCGGTTAGTGTCTATTTATCTTCAGCCTTCATAGGCCTACAGCGCGACAGGTTTTCAGTAGCTGCGCTTGATTTATGTTGGATACTGAGGACAATCTGGGTGACTTCTCTGTTATTAAGGATTCTGCACAGTTCACAACACTGGGAATGTTTTAAGATTTGAGTATTTCACCACAGTGCAACGCTGATGACTAGTTCTCGTTACACATATCGTACTTAATAAAGTTTTATACAATGACCTATACGGGGAAGTGACCACCTGGAGCATAGAACATAATTGGCTATTTCGCCAACACGGACACCGCAGATATTCATCTGCCCATACATAGACTATTGATGATCTGCCTACTGGCAGCGTCACTACACCCTTCTACCCTTCTATATACTGTTTAGTCACTCCCATTTTCTATTTTATTTAACCATCTCTCTAGCACTTACTGGTTCCTACACACTAGTGCTTTACACATCAGTTATCATTTGTCGTATTGTACTCGAGCGCCCAGTGGACCACTGTCTTCTGTATTACCACCCAGGGGATTGGTTATCTCCCTCCCACGGAGCCGCTCTTACAAGCCCACCTAACACTGTCTTTGTGCATCCTTCACTCCTATATGCTCTACTGGTCTATTGATATATTTATTTATAGATATCCTTTTATATTTTCTTATAGATAGTGTTACAAAGACTAGAGTAGAAAAACCGCACTAGGTAGAGTGATATAAGCACTGAGTATAATAATCACTTGTAAACCCGAAGAGAAAAAAGTCTAATCGGGGGGTGCACCCAACACTGTAACAATCAGGTTTAAGGAGGAAGAAGAAAGAAAAGACAGTGTAATTTGAGGCACTCCATAGGTGCTTATTAAAATTTAACTTTTTTTAGATATGATAAAATGGAAAAGTAAATGAGCGAAATAATTTAAAAAAAGTGATTCCGTGGTTTAAAATTGCAAAAAATAGGGGAAAAGATTTTTTGCAAAGTCACACCTATATCCTCATAAATATAAATAAGTAAGCTGAAATAGCTCTAATAATATTTCTATTGCATAACAATATATATGAAGCCTCTGTTGCCTGTGATAAAGAGGTACTTAAGCTAATAGTAATATTTAGAATGTTATATTACTGGATTTGCATAGCGATCTGATGTATAAAATACCGCTAATTAACCCTAATCTGCAGTGCCCCTTATATTTGTATACAAAGTAACACAGCGGGATTGATAAAATAAAGCTTCCACAAGGCTGATAAGCCTGATTGGTATAACGGAAAAACTCCCGATGGAAGCTATATAGAACCCCACTTACAAACTTAAAGAACGCATCAGACTCTAGTACGTTGTTGCGGAGGCATCAGAGGTTGTAAATGCTATAACCAGGAATCGCGGGGTTATGTGAAAATTCCCTGCCTATATGAAATTGGGGAGCGATTCCTGGAAGAGGTAATAGAATTAAAGGATTGGTGAGACAAAACGCCGACGCGCGTTTCGGTCTGTGGCTTTTTCAAGACGCCTTCATATATATTGTTATGCAATAGAAATATTATTAGAGCTATTTCAGATAGTGTTACAAGGAAGTTAGTAGGAGAAGATGTGGTATATGGACAAAAGTATTTGCCCACACCTGTTAATTATTTAATTGAGGTCTTTCAATCAGCCCCATTGCCAGAGGTGTATAAAATCAAGCCATGCAGTCTCCATTTGCAAACATTTGTGACCTGGTACTGTGATAGATGCCACCTTTGTAATAAGATGATTTGTGAAATTTCATCCTTGCTGGATATTCCACGGTCAACTGTAAGTGATATTATCAGAAAGTGGAAGAATTTAGGAACAACAGCAACTCAGCCATGAAGCAGAAGACCACGTAAAATCACAGAGCGGGGTCAATGACTGCTAAGGCGCATGGTGCGTAAAAGTCGCCAGCGCTCTGCTGATTCCATAGTTGAAGAGTTCTGAACTTCCTCTGGCATCAATGTAAGTACAAAATCTGTGCGTCTGGAGCTTAATAGAATGGGTTTCCATGGCCGAGCTGCTGCATGCAGCCTCACATCACCAAGACCAATGCCCAGCGTCGGATGGAGTGGTGTAAAGCACGACGACACTGGACTGTTCTGTGGAGTGACGAATCACGCTTCTCTGGCAGTCAGTTGGACGAGTCTGGGTTTGGTGGATGCCGGGAGAACGTTACCTACCTGACTGCATTATGCAAACTGTGAAGTTTGGTGGAGGAGGGATAATGGTATGGGGCTGTTTTTCAGGGTTTGGGCTAGGCCCCTTATCTCCAGTGAAGGGCAATATCAATGCTTCAGCATACCAAGTCATTTTGGACAATGCTATGCTTCCAACTTTGTGGCAACAGTTTGGGGAAGGCCCTTTTCTATTCCAACATGACTGTGCCCTAGTGCACACAGCAAGGACTACAAGACATGGTTTGATGAGTTCAGTGTGGAAGAACTTGACTGGCCCATACAGAGCCCTGACCTCAACACCTTTGGGAAGAACTGAAGCGGAGATTGTGAGCCAGGTCTTCTCGTCCAACATCAGTGTCTGACCTCATAAATGCTCTACAGGATGAATGTGCACAAATTCCTACAGAAACACTCCAACATCTTGTGGAGCCTTCCAAGAAGAGTGGAAGCTGTTATCACTGCAAAAGGGGGACCAACTCCATATTAAAGTATATGTAACTGTATACAATATCATTACAGTCCCTGTTGGTGTAATGGTCAAGTGTCAAAATTCTTTTGTCCATATAGTGTGTGTGTGTGTGTGTGTGTGTGTACCCACACACTGGATTTATAAACAATTGAATGAGGAAAATAATGTCAGAGGCATTGTGGGGACAGTAATGTTTTAGGAGATTTTAGACATGACCCCAAAATTACGTAAAAACCAACTTTATGCTGACAACACAAGGTCTGAATATTCCCTGTAACGGATCTCACCCCTCATAGGATGGTTGTTGTCTGTTCCCTCCAATGGTCCGATCTTCTTTATCCCCATTACTGAGTGTTAGATCCGGAGGTCATTGTGCATCAGGCAATTAACAAATAAAATGAGCAAAATCAGAATTTTTTTTTTTACTTCCTGAGTGAAAAACATTTACTGACCGAAATAATCCCTAAACTTTTACTTTATATAATTTCTTTTTATTTGGTACCAACAGTGAAATGACATCATAGCAACACATCTGTATAATGTAGTGATACAGGTTTTATGTAACAGAGACCCAATATAATAATGAGAGGGGACTATTATAATAATAGAGATATGAGATAAATAGATAATTACAGTCACTGTATCTGTGGTGCAGACACCAGGGTAACATTCAGGAATTCCCGGGTACGTTCTGCACGACTTGGTACATGGTATAAGGATTTGTGGATTAGCTGCCACTTAGAATATACCAGGAGATATATTGAGGGAAAACCAATCCCCATCCTCGCGGTTGTGTCTTGTGAGGTTAATATGGGAGCTTCACGCAGCAAAGAGGGGTAATCGCAATAATATAACGGGTGCGGTGTGAACTGTGTAAACAGCACCCCCTCCCCCACAATACTACTAAGCGGTGATATTTTACACTTCCATGTCCGAGTTGGAGAAAGCGCTAACACAGAGGAGCCTGGTGATATATACAGATTCAGCACTCCTGGGGTGGGGGGTTTACAGGCACCTGTAATCCCCCCCTAAACTTGTCATCCCATCAATGCTCTGCAGGGGTGTGCAGGACAATTAATTATTCCTATTTTATTCATCTTCCCTGACTCCTCCTACAACAAAATGCTTCACTTTATATGGAGTTATCCTTAGACATAAATTAGGGTAACGTGAGCAAGAACATATGGAGACGTTTATATAAAGGAGGTGGTCCGCAGGGGTTAGTAGGTTGGGCTTCAGAGTACTTTCCCCCATGCGTATTTTCAGGTGTATCTGCAATGCCACAATATTTGGCACAGAAAAAGGTGTTGTAACCGATAGCAACCAATCAGGTATTCCTTCCTGTTCTAACCCTTCCTAGAACAGGATTGTTGGGATCTACATAACATATTATAAATCGTTTCTACACCAATGTTCAGAAACATTCCCTCAGTCTTAAAAAATAAATACATTTTCGGCATAATTTCCCTTGAACATTTTTCCTCAGCCTCACAATGAAGACCAGTCCTGGAAGGCCCCCACCTCTGGTGATTAGAGGGACGGCGAACTGACACTCGGGGTCCTTATTCCACAATCCACCTCTCTCACAATGTATCCGCTTATTCCTCTCCCGTGTGAGGATTTAGATTAAATGATACAAAATAACGAGAATTTCCCTCTAACCTTCCTGACAGTCGGTGCATTGCACAATGTGTTTTGCTTATTCTCTTTCATCCATAGTGAAACAATGATTTTATTGTGATCGTAGCTTTGTACATCGAGATCTCAATCACTGATCTGACATTCGCTGCTAAATCCACATTCAGAATAAAGGTTCCGAGATCTGAGGCTCCACAGAGTTAATTTAATTATTAACGAGACTGGTGATAAATATTTGTGGGGTTTGAGGAATTTTAATGAACCATAAACAAATGTGAAATAATTATTCTGCCAATAAATAGTACAAAACAGCGCTACCGCCGTACGCCGGCATTGGCAGACTCCGTTCCCCTTGGGTGGACGCCAGCTCTGCGGTGATGAACCAGTTACACAGTTAGTCTTCCAATACACATATTTACTTTTCTGTGGTGTCCAAGTGGACCTACAAATGTAAGAGACCCATCGGACACGGAGAGGGTTAAACACTACGTCAGCCCTGTTTGTGCAACGCTGAGGGGCCAGTAATGAGAATCGGGGCATCGAGGGCGCCTGTGACCCCGTGACAGAAAACGAGGTGCATTCTAGTGTTATTAAGGCGTCTGCAGAGAAGGAAGCTCTGCTATAGAGCTCAGTGCAGTGTGGTGGTGTAGTGTCATCAGAGCAGTGCTGTGCCAGCGGAGCAGTGCGTCGCAGGGTGATATAGCGCCAGCGGAGCAGTGCGTCGCAGGGTAATATAGCGCCAGCGGAGCAGTGCATCGCAGGGTGATATTGCGCCAGCGGAGCAGTGCGTCGCAGGGTAATATAGCGCCAGCGGAGCAGTGCGTCGCAGGGTAATATAGCGCCAGCGGAGCAGTGCGTCGCAGGGTAATATAGCGCCAGCGGAGCAGTGCGTCGCAGGGTAATATAGCGCCAGCGGAGCAGTGCGTCGCAGGGTAATATAGCGCCAGCGGAGCAGTGCGTCGCAGGGTAATATAGCGCCAGCGGAGCAGTACGCCGCAGGGTGACTATAGCACCAGCGGAGCAGTGCGTCGCAGGGTAATATAGCGCCAGCGGAGCAGTGCGTCGCAGGGTAAATATAGCACCAGCGGAGCAGTGCATCGCAGGGTGATATTGCGCCAGCGGAGCAGTGCGCCGCAGGGTGATATTGCGCCAGCGGAGCAGTGCGTCGCAGGGTGACTATAGCACCAGCAGAGCAGTGTGCCGCAGTGGAGTTAGTTGCTGTGTGACCAGGACTAAGCGCAGCAGTTTCTGTAGAACACAATAATTCATACCAGACCACGGAGGATTATACAGAATAAAGGGGACTGCGTTACTGTACAGGCACAGCCCTGTGCGGCATTCATACGTCACTTACGAACCGCACACACTGCGGCCCGCTTCCTTATGCGTGTGAGAGCGGCAGCTGCATGTCACGGTACACGCCAATGTACCAGTTGTGTACAATTGTTTATTGAAGTCAATGTGTTCATTAGGCCTCCTCCTAGAACGCCCTTAAACCCCTTCCACCGGTCACTGCTAACGAACGCACCCCACAGATGCTGCCATGTTGGCCCCCAATACACGTACTTCCACCTTTAACCAGGTGTAGTAAAGCAAAATTAGGAGTGTGATGTCACAACAGAACACTAACACCGCGGTGTTACACTACTGCGGAATGTAAATGACTGTTAGTGTATGTGTGCACCGGCTGGGCGCAGTGCGACGCCGCACGAGTGCAGCGGCAGGGCGCAGTGTGACGCTGTACGAGTGCAGCAGCAGGGCGCAGTGTGACGCCGCACGAGTGCAGCGGCAGGCCGCAGTGTGACGCCGCACGAGTGCACGGGCAGGGCGCAGTGTGACGCCATACGAGTGCACGGGCAGGGCGCAGTGTGACGCCATACGAGTGCAGCAGCAGGGCGCAGTGTGACGCCGCACGAGTGCAGCGGCAGGCCGCAGTGTGACGCCATACGAGTGCACGGGCAGGGCGCAGTGTGACGCCATACGAGTGCACGGGCAGGGCGCAGTGTGACGCCGTACGAGTGCAGCGGCAGGGCGCAGTGTGACGCCGTACGAGTGCAGCGGCAGGGCGCAGTGTGACGCCGTACGAGTGCAGCGGCAGGGCGCAGCGTGACGCCGCAGATATAAATATACAGCTTAGTGAAGGTTTATGTCTCAGGGAACGACAGCCGTGTAATGTGCCATTACCAGAATAATATGTATTCCCAACCCCTGCGCACAGTATAAGTACAGAGCAATGTGACCGGAACATTACTGGACCCTGCAGCAGTGGCTGGCAGCAGGCAGGGAGACTCCGCCCTCCCTGGCGACCTCCCAGGGCACGGTGACACAGAAAACACGGTGAGTCACAGTGACACTAATCCCCCAATTCTAGATGTCACCCTGTGTAGTGCCAAGTCCTCCTCAGGCGCTGATAGAGTTGGCAACATCTGTGAAAACCAGGCGGGTGGGTCTCTGCAGCGGGCACAGGCTGGTGAGAAGGACCTAAGGATGGCAACACAGATGGGGCACCGGTCACACGAAGCAGCGTCACAGATCATATCTCATGTTACAGGTTATACATGGATTTAATGTACTTATCTACATTATTATGCATCTTTTTAACATTAGATAATACAGTTTCTACTGTAAATTAGATGAAAATTTAAAGTCACTGATATCCATTTAAAAGGACGAGGCCAGAGGTGACTTATAGTAATATACAGTAGGCTGCGCATTATTCCTTATAACACACAAGTTTTGCTAATGAACAGTGAGTTAATGACATCAGAACTCACCAATTATACATACTGATAATTACTTCAGCCTATCAGTGCTAGGAACTAGTGACATCACTGTGACAGGAGGAACTTTGGATAATCTCAATACTAACCACAGAGAAAAGAGAAAACTGAAAATGAAAGTATGTAACCAGGGTGATTTTCTCCCTTCATTAACTGGTTGTTGTGGAACTACAAGTCCCACAACAACTAGAGTGACACAGGATGACATTTGTGCAAATTACATTTTTGCCAATTTGCAAAAATCACAGCATAATACATTTACCACCAGGATTACAGGAACTCGAGCTCCAGGGCCAAGACATCCTCTCACGCTCCGGCTCCAGAGCCAAGACATCCTCTCACGCTCCGGCCCCAGAGCCAAGACATCCTCTCACGCTCCGGCCCCAGAGCCAAGACATCCTCTCACGCTCCGGCCCCAGAGCCAAGACATCCTCTCACGCTCCGGCCCCAGAGCCAAGACATCCTCTCACGCTCCGGCTCCAGAGCCAAGACATCCTCTCACGCTCCGGCTCCAGAGCCAAGACATCCTCTCACGCTCCGGCTCCAGAGCCAAGACATCCTCTCACGCTCCGGCTCCAGAGCCAAGACATCCTCTCACGCTCCGGCTCCAGAGCCAAGACATCCTCTCACGCTCCGGCTCCAGAGCCAAGACATCCTCTCACGCTCCGGCTCCAGAGCCAAGACATCCTCTCACGCTCCGGCTCCAGAGCCAAGACATCCTCTCACGCTCCGGCTCCAGAGCCAAGACATCCTCTCACGCTCCGGCTCCAGAGCCAAGACATCCTCTCACGCTCCGGCTCCAGAGCCAAGACATCCTCTCACGCTCCGGCTCCAGAGCCAAGACATCCTCTCACGCTCCGGCTCCAGAGCCAAGACATCCTCTCACGCTCCGGCTCCAGAGCCAAGACATCCTCTCACGCTCCGGCTCCAGAGCCAAGACATCCTCTCACGCTCCGGCTCCAGAGCCAAGACATCCTCTCACGCTCCGGCTCCAGAGCCAAGACATCCTCTCACGCTCCGGCTCCAGAGCCAAGACATCCTCTCACGCTCCGGCTCCAAAGCCAAGACATTCTCTCACACCCCGGCCCCAGAACAAAGACATCCTTTCACACTCCAGAAACGCTGTCTCTCTAGAGCCAAGACATCCTCTCACACTCCTGGAACTCCGGCTCTAGAGCCAAGACATCCTCCCGCACTACAGGAACCCAGCTCCAGACATCTGTAAAAGACATTTACATGGGGACTACAGACACAAGCTGAGGTAAAACTATCCTGACCTCTGTGGTTCCAGGTATGAGAGTTTAGCTGGAATTATCTCTGGTCTGTATGAGTCTCCATCACAGTACTACTTGGGGAAAGTAAGATGTATTCACAGCTGATCTGAGTTGCTATTTCAGTGGTCCCATCACTTGCCATCGGTGGAGGCAGCCATTTTGGACGCTTTACCAATATCCAGCGAGTTATTAGTTTGCTGTGATTTAATAGGCCTCATTCAGGAGAATGTCTGGTTCACCCCACAAAATGGCTGCCCCCCGTGCACAGCCGACAGGGCCACATAGCGCAAGTGTATGAAATACCGAGGTACTCACCTTCCCCTGGGGCTGTAGATCTCGGTTTGGCTCCAACAGCTCCTGTTCCAAATCTTCCTGTTCCTCCGCGGCGTCAAAGTTATACATCGGCATCAGCTGGTGGCGCAGCTTCTCCAGCCTGAGGGAAAGAGGACGCAGGTATGGAGGATTAATGACAGGAAACAAAGGACAATACGGAAACACAAGAGATCTTATTATCACAGAAATATACGTAAAGCTGACCAAACATAAATGATTCCCGGTAATAAGAGGGTCATTATCAGCCATGTTAGCGCCAACGCCCAGTGCGTACGGACATATTCCCTAATGCGTTCCAGCATTGGTCCAACTGCAGGGCTTACACCCGGAATTAATCCAAAATGGCTGAGCAGGATGATTAAATCGGTCCATGTGTGACCAGCTTAATAGAGGAAACACAGAAACTCGACCCCATATAATGCCTAAACTTTTACAGCTAGTACCTATAGACCTGAGCGGGGCCTTAAAATGTTAAAATAGTATCGCGCCCCACCCATTACCTGAAGGTAACATTAGCGCTAGTATTAGCAAATCTTCTGTAGCGCTCTATGGATGGATAAGCCCCCGTACACACTGGCTGGCTTTTCGGTACACGTAATGGGGGAGGGGCAGGCGGAGGGACCTCTGTTTATGATACGAGGAGATTTGTACAAAGTAGACGACCCCTTTAAATTTAATGACTTCTAAATATAAAAATTAAAATTTCCAAATATGAGCTTATGACTTTCAGGATCTGATCAGAATACACAATATGTGAAGTAATGTGCTATATGGGAATAGCATTTTTCTACTTAATGACTGTAGATTGATAGCACAAAATTAAACATTTATGAATGAGGATACAGGAAAGTCGAACCCACTTAGCTAATGAGTATGTAAATATCTTCCACCCGCCTCATGTGTGTGATATATTTATGTGTAACGCCAGCGATCTACGTGTAGTGACGGGCTGAAGGAGATGGATGATGTGCGCTGCTGAGAAAGCCACGATCACTGCCGCATGGTTCTGGGCGATTAGACAGCTGTGGGCTCTGGTAACGGGTCTGGGCTCTGGTAACGGGTCTGGGCTCTATGTCTAGGCAATAAAACAGCTCCAGTCTTCAAGCTGCTGAATTATATCCATCAGAACCACCTCTATATTATTTCTCCTGACACCCCTAGAACGCAGATTAATGGTGTAGATTCCTAAAATGTAAATTCTCCAGTTTTACATTCTTCAGCCCTGTGCTGTAGTCACTAATATGTATACAACGGCGGATATAGTATAAGACTGTGCTGAATTCATCCAAAACACGATGGATTGCTTACGTTTCACCAACTAAATTTCTAATCACAGCTAAAACACATTTAATAATAATTACTTTAACCTCAGATAATAATCAGTAATACACAAGAACAGGACGTTAAATTGAACGTGACAAGAGATATGTACATCTTCAAAATGTCCTGTTACGGAAGTCCAGACAATTAAAAATGTTGAGGTGTAAGCCCAAATCTCCAGGATAATGAAGGAGGAAGTGAAACAAGTTTGGTCGGTTCCCTATAAATGCTGAAAACCTTTACATAGGATGAACGTTCTTTTCAAATTTTACACTTTGTTGTCCTTTATTTTGTCTCAGAAAAGACAGTGGATAAAAGATAGAATAACAGGCAGAGAAGTAGTTAGACAGAGAGCGCTCACCTCTTCTGCTTTCTGATGTACAGAACCTGGAGAGACACAGGGGAGAGAGAGGGAGAGATGAGAGACAGCGGAACGGAGAAGAAACAGACTGAAAATAAGACAGGGCTGGAAATTACGACAACGCGGGTGTGGAATTATGTGTAAATGTGTCATATTAATGTGTACAATGCGTTTATATATCCAGCTGTGGGTGCAGTATACACAGATCTATATTTATGGCATTATGTTCAACTATAGAAATATAAAGTGTTCCATCCCCCGCTGACACTGGGGGCAGCCATCTTTTGGGCTAAACCAATATGAAATATTTACGAGAATGCAGCCTATCAATTTACTAGGAGGCAGCAACGTCATTGAGGCACGAGGCACTAGGTGCCTCAGTGATAAGCAGTTATGCTGCCTCCATGTGTAGGTGGAAGGATGTGTCTGCTACACATTACTAAGTAACAGTAATGTGGTTTGCATCATCAGGGGCACGCACCATTGCCACGGCTAGTCCAATCACAGTCACGATACCAAGGGAGAGAAGCCAAGTGCCCACTGTGGAAGTCGCACCGGTATCTACCCCTTTCGTGCCATTGTAGGGGGCAGTGGTAGTGCCTGGTTCCACGGTGACCCCAATATAGAGCGGGGTTGTCACACTGCGATCGCTCATGATTGTGTCGTCACCAGCAGCCTAAACACCAAGTCACACATTCCGCAGACCACCTGCCTGGAGAAAGACCTCCATATTAATGCAATATACACATATCACACATCATGCAGATTTACCATCATTGTCTAGACTACAATGTCTGAATACATACGTATAACGTAATTGTTACTAAACAATTGGTTATTTGTTTCTAGCTACCATATGCTGGAAATAGAGCACATATTAAAGTGGTTTTGATGCAAATGTCTGTCTGCAGGACAATCCAGCAGCCGCCTCTATGTTACGTACACAAATGCTCTATGTTCCGCACATGGTACTTTACTCATTGTCGCACGGTGCAGGTATTGCTACTATAAGCTGCCTTCAGACCTGAACCACACGCGGGGAATGTTACCCCTTAACCATAATGTGTCACTAACAGAGCTACTCCCAGCTGCAGAACGCTGCATCTACCCAGCCAGCAAAGACACAGCGTTCAGAAGCTGTGAGTCGCTGCTGTCTTCCTCCACTATAGGGATCAGTGATCCCACCATGACATCAGGTGTTGTACACCATACTGGTCAGGTACCACAGAGGGAGTCACACACACTGCAACATAGCCTGATACATTGTTACAATTCTGAAAAACATTTATCCCTTTGTGCTGCAGACAAGTTGATACATTTAAATATATGGCAAACACAACGCAGCATAAAAAGAACAATTACTAACAAATAACTCGGTTGGGGAAATGACTATAAAGAGACATTTATGTTGGAGATCTACATGCACAAACCATATATCCAATGTACACACACACACTAAGGACATGTTCAATATGTACATACATGTAATATGTGCTAAAATACAACAGCATGCTTCCCACATGTGTCAGCTGTCAATCCCTATCAACCTGTGCCTCCCCACTAGCAGAGTAACTCCAAGTCATACATGGCATTCTGAGACTTGTAGTTCCACAACAGGTGGTGGGCCACAGGTAGCCTATACATTATATACAGTCTCACCTGTGGTTCTGCCCATCAGCTACAGGAACCTGGGAAGATGATGAACCAGTGCTGCTGTATCTGCCCCAGTGGGGAGCAGCTTGGGGGGAATTGCCCCAGTGATCAGGTCTCCTCCTGTTACTGGATGCTTAGCCACGCCTCCTGTCAGTCCGGGCTTCAGTGTTATTGGTTATTACACCTGTCATTCAAGAGACAGAAAGGAGGGAACATGTCGTGGAGTGCGTCATCGTGTTTCTGCGCATGCGCCTGTGCCTGTCACACCTGCCAGCTGTGAGCAAAGAACCTTCCTAGCGGCCTACAGTGCATTCTGGGAAGGACCACTTTCATTGCGGCGGAGGCAGCAGACGCCAACAAAATGGCTCCAGAAATGGAGACGGAAATGATGTCAAGGCCTTAAAGTAGCTAAAGAGCAGACTCACAGCAGAACACCCGTGTTTGTATGACACATGTGACGGACACTGGTGTGTTTAACAATAAATCTTACAGAATAGCTGGAGATATACGTCTGTGTTTTAGGAATTTTCTGTGGGAACTAATGTGTCCTGTCTATGTTGCTGGGGGACACCGGAAGTAGGCTGTTCTCTGACATTTAAATGCTCCTATTAACTCTTCTGGTCCCAGGTAGGAGCAACACATGTTATGTTAGAGCTCATGGGGGACACTACCTGGCTCATCTCTCGCATTCAGTAGCTCTAGCATGGAGGACATAGAGGCCAAGTGTCCCTGGACAGCCTGTTTCTGTTTCTTCTTGTCCCTAGTTTTCTGTCTGTTCAAATACAATATTTTTGGGCTTAGATGCTGAGTGTCACATTCAGCATCCCTCATTATTTATGTCAGATTTGGGTTTCCTGTGGCTATGCAGCTGCTGTGGAAAAGTCTCAGCCTGCTCTGCCAGTCCCTGCATGCTGGGATTTGTAGTTCCACAACATCTAAAGAGCCTTATGCATGGAAGAAATGCTTTATTCTAGATATGCCCAACTCCTGAAAGATTGTATGTGTATGTACTGAGGGTTGTATAGGTGTAGTGACGTTTGTATCCGTCATTAGGGAAAAATGTGACCTTCTCCTGACGTGACAATAGCACACATACAAAAGCAGACAAACCAAACTACAATAAGTCTGTAAAAATCTTGTCCCTCAGTCATTTCTTGTTAAACTGTCAGGTGTTGGTAACTCAGTTATAGATCTATAATCCGCTTTGTGTGACAGGGTTTATGTACCCGCCCAGGATTCCTGGAAACATGGTCGTTTCACAAGAAAGTATTCAACCCTCCTACAGGCTCGGCGTCACTCGTGTGATTGTTCTGTCAGTAAAGTCTAGTGACCATGTTTATTGTATGCTAGTTTTATTATTATTATTGGGTGGGTGGGAATGTGAACTTGGATTTTGTTTCTGAAATGTAATGTTTGCTCCTGGCAGCGATGACTGTGTCCTGTGCCCCAAATATTGCAGGAAAACTAGGATTTTGTCTGAAATGTAATCGTACTAAAAATCATAAGGTTATATCGAGATGTCTTCTCATGTTGCCGCATCCAGGTGTGTGTGAACAATGGTCCTAATTCCCCACATTTATAGGCAGATATGAACCATTATAGGGTTGATCAAGTGTTTTAGGAGCATCCTGGGAGCTTTTCCCAAGTGTCAAATAAATTGAGATATGCTTTAAAAAACAAACGCCCACAGCCTCCACATGGTGGGATATCTGACATATTGTTCTCCTGTATCAGAAGACGTAGTCTCTGGGAGGCCTAGTGTCCTTTAGGACAGTGTCTGGCGTACATCTCATCTCATGTTTTACTGTCTAAGGTGATTTATTTCACCTTTCTGAGTCCTGTTTATGCCTTGTGTTACAGGCCATGGCAATTTTACCTCGTATCCTGCGCCGGCTCTTTCCCAAAGTCTCCCAGACTCCAGGTCTATGCAGAAGGTTCGGAGCGCCCGCAGTTACCCCAGAGAAGCTGGCTTCACATTGGCAGAAAGTCTTTCATGATCATGGAATCCCGGAGCCAGAGGAATCAAGCGAGATACTTATAGCTCATGCACTAGGAGCCAAAACTGTGAGTGAGGAGACGGTGCACAGTGCTGCGCAGGCAGGGTCAGAGCGATGGAGACGATGCACAATGCTCCGCAGGGTCAGAGCGATGGAGACGGTGCACAGTGCTCCGTAGGCAGGGTCAGAGCGATGGAGACGGTGCACAGTGTTCCGCAGGCAGGGTCAGAGCGATGGAGACGATGCACAGTGCTCCGCAGGGTCAAAGCGATGGAGATGTTGCACAGTGCTCCGTAGGGTCAGGACGATGGAGACAGTACACTGTGCTCCACAGTGTCAGGACGATAGAGACGCCGCACTGTGCTCCACAGTGTCAGCGATGAGGGCGGTGCTTCACAGGGTCAGAATGATGGAGACGGTGCACAGTGCTCCGCAGGGTCAGAATGATGGAGACGGTGCACAGTGCTCCGCAGGGTCAGAATGATGGAGACGGTGCTCCGCAGGGTCAGAATGATGGAGACGGTGCACAGTGCTCCGCAGGGTCAGAATGATGGAGACGGTGCACGTTGCTCCGCAGGGTCAGAATGATGGAGACGGTGCACGGTGCTCCGCAGGGTCAGAATGATGGAGACGGTGCACGTTGCTCCGCAGGGTCAGAATGATGGAGACGGTGCACGGTGCTCCGCAGGGTCAGAATGATGGAGACGGTGCACAGTGCTCCGCAGAGTCAGAATGATGGAGACGGTGCACGTTGCTCCGCAGGGTCAGAATGATGGAGACGGTGCACGTTGCTCCGCAGAGTCAGAACGATGGAGACGGTGCACGTTGCTCCGCAGGGTCAGAACGATGGAGACGGTGCACGTTGCTCCGCAGGGTCAGAACGATGGAGACGGTGCACGTTGCTCCGCAGGGTCAGAGAGATGGAGACGGTGCACGTTGCTCCGCAGGGTCAGAGCGATGGAGACGGTGCACGTTGCTCCGCAGGGTCAGAGCGATGGAGACGGTGCACGTTGCTCCGCAGAGTCAGAACGATGGAGACGGTGCACGTTGCTCCGCAGGGTCAGAACGATGGAGACGGTGCACGTTGCTCCGCAGGGTCAGAACGATGGAGACGGTGCACGTTGCTCCGCAGGGTCAGAGCGATGGAGACGGTGCACGTTGCTCCGCAGGGTCAGAGCGATGGAGACGGTGCACGTTGCTCCGCAGGGTCAGAGCGATGGAGACGGTGCACGTTGCTCCGCAGAGTCAGAACGATGGAGACGGTGCACGTTGCTCCGCAGGGTCAGAACGATGGAGACGGTGCACGTTGCTCCGCAGGGTCAGAACGATGGAGACGGTGCACGTTGCTCCGCAGGGTCAGAGAGATGGAGACGGTGCACGTTGCTCCGCAGGGTCAGAGAGATGGAGACGGTGCACGTTGCTCCGCAGGGTCAGAGAGATGGAGACGGTGCACGTTGCTCCGCAGGGTCAGAATGATGGAGACGGTGCACGTTGCTCCGCAGGGTCAGGGAGATGGGGACAGTGGACAAGGAACACGTCACTATTATACTATGTAATATAATCAGTTTGTTCCCCTGGGGTTCCTCAGTGATACTCGTGTTGTTCTTTTTGTCACTTCCAGTTTCACAGTATGACATCACACATGGCCCGCTCTCACATCTCGGCAGAAGAGCTGACGCTCATAGAGAGAATGGCACAGGAGCGCCTCCGGAGGTGATTGTGTTCTGACCACGCTGAAAAGCTGTTTCTTTTGTTACAGGGTGACGCACAGAACGTGTGTAGGTGGCATAAAGACAAAATGACCTGATTAAGCTCTGTCCTTCCATTGTGTAGTGTTACATAACCGCTGAATCACTGCCTCCCCAGTATAATGGACACAGTGTGTAATATACAGTGATGTCAGAGGAATATTTTATATAATGTCAGAATACAGACACTTTACACTGATCCTCTTTCTGCTTTAGATTCAATGTTTCTGCTTTGAAAATACAAAATACACCATGTCCAGGATTTATTTTCATGAGATTGGAGCTCTTGTCTATTGTATCTCTCATAATGTCCCAATTTCTACCTTTGTAAATACCCACAAATCAGTAATGTGTCTATCCTCCGTTTCCAGGGTCCCCGTTCAGTACATTATTGGAGAGTGGGATTTCTTGGACATGACTTTATTAATGAGACCCCCCGTCTTCATCCCACGGCCAGAGACAGAGGTAAGACGAGGTAGATGGAGAACAGTGTATTTATAGATCTGAGTGTATGTGGTGCGTAACTGGCTGGAGATAAACTGAAGACGCTGAATCACAACCAATGTTATTATAATTATTACTCAACACTCTGTGTCCTACAGCACAATGTGCGTTTAGGCCGTGGAGCGATATACAACAATGTACACACGTGTTACTGCTCCTGATGTCTGTGACTTCATGAATCAGATTCACACAGACGACAGCCGCCTCATCAGCAGAATTTAATTCCTGTATGTGGAATGTGCTTATAGCAAAAATAAAGCCCCAAAATATTTGACTGATCTTGTAGAATAGAATGATCTGTTCTGTCTTGTTTTTAATTTCGATCTCAGTACAGCTATATTTAATATAACAATCGCCTTCAGTTGCTCATTACGCTGTCATATGTTTGCAAAAGTCCATCCCACGTCTCTGACGTTTATCAATAAGTACGTTGTGCTGTTAACAGGAATATTGTGTTATTATTATTGTTTGTTAATGCTGTACATTAATAGTTAATGTATATAACAAACAAATGTTGTAGAGAACATACAAAAGGCATGATACAGGGCTTTGCTCACAAGAGCTTACAATCTAAAGGAGAGAGGCAAATCTGAGACGAAAGGGATGTGGGAGGCAGAGCGAGAATGTGAGCAGAGAGGCCGCGTCAGCGTGAGTGGAGGTTGGTGGGAGACTGGTAAACGTTGGTGAACGGGGGTGTTTTTAAGGAGCGTTAAAACTTTGGAGTCTGGTTGAGTGTGGAAGTGTATTCCTTAGGTGGGGAGTAGCACTGGAGAAGTCTTGGAGGTGGGATGTGGGGAGTTGATGTTGATCATTGGCAGAATGGACGGGGTGGGAAGGAGAGGAGTTTGGAAATGTCTGGGGGAGAAGTGGCCGAGTGCTTTGTAGGTGCGGGTTTGAGTTGGATTTGGTGGAGAACAGGGAGCCAATGTAGGGATTTACATAGGGAGGAGGATGGATTGAAATGGGAAGAGACAGGGGGGACGGAGGCCTGAGAGGAGGACTCTGCGAGTCAGGAAATGAGAGAGAGAGTGGATGAGAGTTTTGGTAGCATCAGGGGTGAGAAGGGGTCGTATCCTGGAGATGTGTCAGAGGCAGCGGACGTGAGTTACAGAGGGGAGAGATCTGGGAGGGCAGATGATGAGCTCCGTGTTGGGACATCCACGAGGAGATAGCAGAGAGATATCTGGACACAGCTGGTCCATCATTTCTGTTCTTCCCCTTCTATCATGTTATGGTGTCTTTTCTTTTAAGAACATTGTTAAACATAATAAAATTGTGTTTTGTAGTACATGAAAAATGTATAGACATGTGGTTTAATTCCCCAATTGCAGCATCATTACAACCTACTTACTTATTACCTAGAAGTAATGTCTTCAAAGATCACACAATAGAAAAACGTCTGCCCTAGAAATAGTTGATTTCTCCCTTTACAAACACCAATCCTGTAGTAGTTTTTACAATCTAGCTGTATTAAAGCATTATCTCTGCTATTTACAATCAGAACGCGATTTCTGTGTACTGTGAGCTCTGTATGTGTCGTATTAAGGAGCTGGTGGGACTGGTGGTGGCAGATTGCCCGGATTTGCGCCGTTCTCCAGCGCCGGTGATATTAGAGGTTGGTTGTGGATCAGGAGCCGTGTCTTTGGCGTTACTCCGGAGGATCCCTCAGGTAGGATTGTCAGCCGCTTGTTGCTCTATCATCCTGCAGAGTCACAATGTAATGTCAGGAGAAAACCAATACATCTATTTTCCTTCATAGATGAAGGTTTCCATTCTCTTTATAGTATGTCCTATAACGTGTTGGACCTTCCCTCTGAGTGGAGGGCAGGACCTTGGTTTCCGAGTGGTTTATTTCTGTGTAAAAGGAAAATACATTCAGCTCGTTCTAGGGATCTGTCTTGTTGAACGTGCCGGCAGATAGTTGGTGCATTAGACACGAGGGAGCGAGGGAATCTCTTGTGCGTATCCTCGGTGCATGTACGAGACAGGGGCCAGTACTATGACATTGCCGTGGAACATGTTACTTTCTTGTAAGGAAACCGGCCCCACACATACGATGAGCATCTCTTATCTGTATCGCAGGCGCGAGTCATTGCCGTTGATAAAACCGAAGCCGCTGTGAGTCTGACCCGGGATAATGCAGAGAGGTGAGTGACATGGGGATTATTAGGGATCATGTTGCGCTGGCCGTAGACGTGGGAGCCATGTACCAATGCTGGCTCCAGACACTTCTGACTCCATGTTTCTTCCCTCAGACTTGGACTTCAGCACAGGATTGACATCCTGCAGCATGACGTATTATCAGGTAAGACTCGGACTCTCCCAGAATGCCCTGCTCTCTATGTGCAATGTCTTCACCCGCTGTCTCTCTGGCTTCCATCGTTACACAGATCCCGCGGAGCGTCTCCTGGCGCTGGGCCCCGTAGACGTAGTGGTCAGTAACCCTCCCTATATATTCACAGAGGATCTGTCTGAGTTGGAGCCGGGGATCCTCAGGTAAAGCCGCTGTAATATATAGATTGTTACAGCAGCCGTATTGAATGACAGTGTGTAATGTCCTCATTGTCTTCTTGGTCCTAGGTATGAAGATCATTCAGCACTAGATGGGGGTCCCGATGGGATGGATGTGATCAAGGGGGTCCTGCGGCTGGCACCGCACCTGCTGTCCTCTAACGGGTAGGAGAGATGACAGCGATGTCCCCAAACCGTGAGAAGATATTGAGGTTCTCGGATCTGATCCAGTTCTTATTACAGAGATATCTTCCTGGAGGTGGACCCAAGACATCCTGATATGGTGGAAAAGTGGCTCCAAGACCACTCGGAGGACGAGCTGCACCTGCTCAATGTCGTCAGGGACTTCTGTGGCAAGTGAGTCTCTATCTAAGAGAGCCCAAGAGCTGGTACACTTAGTGCACCCTGTGTAACCGCTGGGTGCCCCCCCCATATTTATACTGCACCCCCTATCTCTCGTATCGGGACCCACCGGATACACGTTTCTCATCTACACTGATCTCATTCACATCTGTCGTCCTCAGGTCGAGGTTTCTTCACGTACGGAGACGGTGATCCCTACGTTGTCCTCAGCCGCGGAGACCAGTAGACGCACTGATGATTATGCCGTATGCTCCAGGTGGTCACTTCCCTGTATAGGTCATTGTATAAAACTGTATTAAGTACGATATGTGTAACGAGAACTAGTCATCAGCGTCGCACTGTGGGGAAATACTCAAATCTTAAAACATTCCCAGTGTTGTGAATTGTGCAGAATCCTTAATAACAGAGAAATCACCCAGTCCTTAGATCGTCCTCCGTATCCAACATAAACCAAGCGCAGCTTCTGAAAACCGTTCCCGACATTAACGGTTAAAACGCGTACAGAACCCGCGTATGGGGAGCGATTTAGAGGATAGAGCTAAATGTGCAAATTTACACCTGGATAAACCAGAATGAAATAAAAATTGCATCTTCCAGTTGAATGTACTTATAGCTCGAACTCTAGATAAGACTCATAGGGCTAGATTTACTAAGCTGCGGATTTGAAAAAGTGGGGATGTTGCCTATAGCAACCAATCAGATTCTATCTTTCATTTATTTAGTACCTTCTACAAAATGATAGCTAGAATCTGATTGGTTGCTATAGGCAACATCCCCACCTTTTTCAAACCCGCCGCTTAGTAAATCTAGCCCATAGTGTCAAAAGTAGTTCTAATATAGGACAAAAAGCTGGATTGATAAAGCTTAGCACGTCTGTTGTACGTCCTCTCTTCGTGTACAGACCTCCAGGCTTCACACCTGGGGCTGGATGTATGCATTGAGGTCATGTGTGCTAGAGATGAATTATACAGATAGTTTAATTTAAGTCACACTTCTTGAATCACCATTTGCTTTTCCAATTGTTTCTTATTCTCTATTATATAGGGGGCGCTGATAGGATTAGTACATAATATAATCAAGATTGTTATTTGTTTGGAATACACATATATATATATATATATATATATATATATATATATATATATATATATATATATATATATATATATATATATATAGAATTATTTTTTTTAAACTCTTTATTTGAAGAGGAAACAACAGGAACAGTACAGATAACATTTTTGACAAGAAAAATTTTAATAATCAAGGTGTTTCCTCTGAGTTTTATACTTTTATATCGGTGGGGGGGGGGGAGGGGGGTAGAAAGGCACAAATATTGTCAACAATATAGCTAATAAATAATTAGGCACGCAAACTTGGAACATTGCTAGGGAAAACTGGGTATATATATATTGAATTTTGTGTATGTGACCAACCTGCCCCCATATATATTTACATTTAATATATTTATATTTAAGATATGCGTTTTGAAGCCTGCAGCTCAGGTGTTTTTCCATGTTGTCACAGGTGTCCGTGTGCTGACGTATAATCAGTTACAGAATGCTGATATTATGGTTTTCAGTTTGACTCATAGACTGAATTTGATGATTGACCCTTAACGATCATGTGACATTGTTTAATGGTTAAATAAACAATTTTCTAGAAACAAACGTGTAATTAATAAACCTGATGAAGGGGTTACTCCCCCCCCAAAAAAAATATTTTTTTGTCTCGCTCACGTCACAATCCATAGGCTCTGAACGCACCGTAACACCTTGTAAGATATTGTATATTAATATATTACTCAGTTCTATGTCTGCAAAACAGACCACATTTCCCTAGCGCCCTCTAGGGGTGACAGGCCACACCGCAGCGGTGGGCTAGCTCATGGCTGGTAGGGCCAGTTGGACTCTGAATGTGACATCACCATCTAAACAGGGACTGTACTGGGGCTGACGGTGATTATCTGCCTGGTCACGAGAGCTGCGGCTGATCCTCTTAGGGACGGTGTGACCCCGGGGTCACCTGTTACCCACCCTGGCACATAAGGACATCACTTCCATAGGTGCCGGGAGCAGTAAAACCTCATTCCTCATGCCTCGTACCGCTATACTACCTCATACTTCTAATATGAAAGTCTTTTATAGGAACAGTGAAATCTGAGCATTTATGCAAAAGACCTTCTGTTCTCTCCCCTCTCCTCCCGCCCCTCTCTTCCCCCCTCCCGCATCCCATCAGGGGATTGTGTATTATTGTCTTTTCCTAGAAGCCACAGTGACAAAGTCCTCTTGTGCAGAGAGATTTTCCAGGAATCCGGAAATGAATGATGAGTGGAAATTGTCAGACGCTCCCTAGAAATCTACTGTGAAATATGATCAGTGCCTGCATCTGTATGCTGCATATATGTGTCTATGGATATACGTGTTACATCATATATATATATATATATATATATATATATATATATATATATATATATGTATCTTCTGTCACCAGGCATATCACCAATCTAATCCACCATGAGCGCAGATGAGGGTTTGTGGGCTGTCCGCTCCCTAACAAGGTTGAGTTATTTTAGCACTGTCCACGATATATATATGTTTCCCTTGTATTGATTCAAGTGTCCAATTCTCATAGCTCAAATATATATATTAAAGCGGCCAATCTAACGAGTGCTGAGTTTGGTCATTTGTGTGTGTGGAATAAATGTACAGGCATCGGCAAATATTGTCTGGTATTGATTATTGATTGGATGCAACCGGAACACTCTAGGATCTCTCATCCACCCTCATTACATCCTCCCATTCCCGGTTACAGGACTTTTTTCGGGCTGCACCCACTCTATGGAATTCTCTCCCTCGCACAATAAGACTCTCCTGTGGTCTACAAACTTTCAAGCGTTCTCTGAAAACCTACCTCTTTAGACAAGCTTATAATATTCCTCAACCACCCTCTTAACCTCACCGCCTTTAGCCTGTTACCGCCTGTTACACAATTTCACACAAGACAACTACCCCCTGACCAACATTGTTGTGTGACAGGATCATTTAGCTTTATGAGTCACTTTTACCTTTGCAGTCTGGCTGGGCCAAAATGCAAAATGTAGATTTAACCTCATGTGTCAATCTCCCATTGTCCCATAGATTGTAAGGTTGTGAGCAGGGACTTCTCCCCTCTTTGTCCGCTTTACCCAGTTTATTAGTTTATTATGTTTGTCCCCAATTGTAAAGCGCTACGGAATATGTTGGCGCTATATAAATAAATGATGATGATGATGAGGATCGCTGTCTGTTTAGGTTATCCTGGGATTTTTATACCGTGGTTCCTGCTGTATTCAGCCTTCCAGCCACCTCGTTACAGTGCTCCATTATAGAGGAATATTCAGACATCATTAATTCACTTTAAACCCATCACCCAAAATGTATCATTAAAGCGTAAATGGGAGGGGGGTAGTATAGTATAAAACCTCCATCTCTGTGTCTCACTGGTTGGTCATTCACCACCAACAGCCCTCATCAATCTCAATGCATAGCCAGCGAAGTACTGTAACTATACTTCTCTGAAGAAGGTTAAATCCTGTTTTATTTATAGCACACAATGCTCGTTAGCCGCTGTACGCTGATAAAAGGACTGAGTGCTGCTGACACACTACATACATGTTGCTGGAGATTTGTTCAATCGCTGCTTCCTGTGTACTTGAGTTGCGAGATCATCGGAGTGATCTGTGACTGTGTTTGAGAACTACTGAGAATGCTGTTTATTTACTGAGTATCGGAGGAGGAGAGGGACAAACTGTCAGAAATATTCTACACGATCAATAATATCCTCTGCGTCTGTACGCTGTACATAGGGGCTGTTTATAATACCCGGATAGTGCGCACTAAGTATCAGGGTCATAATCTTTTCACCAGCGATTCTCTGAGACAGCCGTAATCCCCCCAGACAGACAATACTGAAATACAAGTTATATTAACAATACTCTGACCCCTCTCCAAGAGACTGGTGCTTGGTAAACGCAGGGACGAGCCGCACTAAACGCAGGGATGAGCCGCACCATTTTCCATGGTCATTTGAGCCGGAGATCTTCCGTTATAAATCTTATAGACAGATATTGATATTAGGAGATCTAACCTTAGATTAGGCGTCTTTCTTTTCAGGTCCCTCTGTAACGCCGTCATTGAAAATATCTACATTCAAGTGAGGTTGTCTGAATTCTACAACAGGCGCAGTCATCATGTGGGACTACAA
This sequence comes from Mixophyes fleayi, assembly GCF_038048845.1. Taxonomy (NCBI): domain Eukaryota; kingdom Metazoa; phylum Chordata; class Amphibia; order Anura; family Limnodynastidae; genus Mixophyes; species Mixophyes fleayi. The sequence continues at coordinate 139,801,459 of NC_134409.1, forward strand.
GTTTCAGCATGCCCTGCCCTATATTACACTGGCACACATGCTAGTTCCCTGAGCCGGTGTGTGGCACGTAGGAGCTGATGCCATGTGAGTAGTTGTTTGTGCAGCGCATCTGGTGTGAAATCGCTCTTCGTATAGACGTGTCTATGCAGATCTCCTGGCGTACACCAGACGCGTATCCTACAGCTTTGCAAATAACCAGAATTTAAGGCTTTTTTAGTGAACGCAATTTGGGGCATCAGCCCCTTAATATGGTGGCTCTATGGAACAGGTATTTGTGTGCGTGTACAGAGAAGTGTGACTCGCACAAGGTTCTGTGGGCTGCGTGCCTATTTCTATTCTGCGGGTATTATTCTATGTTACGTACAAACAGATGTTATCAGGGATTTAATAGGGACAAGATGTCCGGTCCAGCTATTGCACTAGAGCCAGTGGAATTTTCCATACATATTTTGCACACAGTGTAATGAATTATTATAAGGTTTCTCTACCTTCAGATTACTTTCATTTGTTGCTCTCAAGCAACTTTCACAACATAATGCTAAAGCCAGCAAGTCTACCTGATAGTGCAAATACATGGCTGAAAAAAACAGAAGGAATCTCAAAAATAAAGCATTACATTTAGTTAAAGTCGCAGGAGGGTAGGCACAAGCCAATAAATGATTCAATATAAAGTAAACGGACTAGGATGGACTTGTTCAAAATATGCAGCACCTTATTGGATGCTGGTTGTCCTGTCCAATCAGGTGACGTATATTCGGCACCCACAGTCCCCAAAAATGTGAAGAACCCACCAAGGATCCCGGGTTCAACAAAATATACAACAGTCAGTAAATAAAAAATATAGGTAACATTTAAAGCAGAGTTGGGCAACCTATGGCAGAACTACCTCCCAGCCAGGCCCTCAGAGCATTATGAGACTTGTAGTTCCACAGTATCTAGAGAGCCACAGGTTCCCTGTTCCCGTTGTAGAGACTGTAATGTAATAATGTGCAGAATGACCCAGATAATTATAGTGTTCCAGTAATTGGGAAAGTGACTTAGTACTAAGCCCAGCATACAGGTAAATGGAACATTAAAGGTATCTTTCACAAATATAAGACAGATCCTTTACCCAGATGTCTTACATTGTATATTATCTGTATCAGTGCTCTCTGGTGTGCATAGGAAAAATCCTCCCCCCCCCCCCCCACCATAGTTAAACCCTTAAGCTCTGCATGTCTGTATATGTGAATGTTATCAGTATTGTGGAACCACAAGTCCCAGCACGTCCTGCCAGCCCACAGCTGGACGGCCATCAGTTCATGGTGGTGTAAATGTCTTCATCAATGTTTTGGCCATACGCTGGGACATTAGGAGTTAAATGCCTACCCTCCTTCCCCCGTCTCCGCTCTTACACCTGAAATACCTTCAGGTTGCATTTTACTGGACATTATCCAAGGCCGACCCGTGTAATGTCAGATTTGCAGTGATCGCTGTGCTCTGCGGTGAGGTACGGCCATTGTGTCAGTTCCCAGGAACATATGGGGGATTTTCCAGACTTCCTGGGAAGAGGCAGCTCCTGCGCTGTGATTGGCCGCCTGGCACTTGCAGGCTCCGCCCTCCGGCTTTATCAGGTTTTCTGAGAAAGGGACCAGTTCCAGGGAAGTGAGGGGGGGTGGAGGGGGGTACAGAGGCTTCACTGCTGGGGGGGGTACAGAGGCTTCACTGCTGGGAGGGGGGGGTACAGAGGCTTCACTGCTGGGGGGGTACAGAGGCTTCACTGCTGGGAGGGGGGTGGAGGGGGGTACAGAGGCTTCACTGCTGGGGGGGGGGTACAGAGGCTTCACTGCTGGGAGGGGGGTACAGAGGCTTCACTGCTGGGAGGGGGGGTACAGAGGCTTCACTGCTGGGAGGGGGGGTACAGAGGCTTCACTGCTGGGGGGGGTACAGAGGCTTCACTGCTGGGAGGGGGGGTACAGAGGCTTCACTGCTGGGGGGGGGGGTACAGAGGCTTCACTGCTGGGAGGGGGTACAGAGGCTTCACTGCTGGGAGGGGGGGTACAGAGGCTTCACTGCTGGGAGGGGGGTACAGAGGCTTCACTGCTGGGGGGGTACAGAGGCTTCACTGCTGGGAGGGGGGGTACAGAGGCTTCACTGCTGGGAGGGGGGTACAGAGGCTTCACTGCTGGGAGGGGGGGTACAGAGGCTTCACTGCTGGGGGGGTACAGAGGCTTCACTGCTGGGGGGGTACAGAGGCTTCACTGCTGGGGGGGGGTACAGAGGCTTCACTGCTGGGGGGGGGTACAGAGGCTTCACTGCTGGGGGGGGGTACAGAGGCTTCACTGCTGGGAGGGGGGGTACAGAGGCTTCACTGCTGGGGGGGGTACAGAGGCTTCACTGCTGGGAGGGGGGGGTACAGAGGCTTCACTGCTGGGGGGGTACAGAGGCTTCACTGCTGGGGGGGGGGGTACAGAGGCTTCACTGCTGGGGGGGGGTACAGAGGCTTCACTGCTGGGAGGGGGGGTACAGAGGCTTCACTGCTGGGGGGGGGTACAGAGGCTTCACTGCTGGGGGGGGTACAGAGGCTTCACTGCTGGGAGGGGGGTACAGAGGCTTCACTGCTGGGAGGGGGGGTACAGAGGCTTCACTGCTGGGGGGGGGTACAGAGGCTTCACTGCTGGGAGGGGGGTACAGAGGCTTTACACCGCCTCTAATCCCTCTTCTGCAGAACTCACATCCTAACAAACACATTACAGAGGAGGAAGCGTGACCAGTGTGTACACACCGGGCATGTGGCCCCCGGGCCCCTCCTTGGGCTGCCTCACATGTGGGGGTTTTCCCCTTTAAAATGTTCCTAATAGAACACTGAGCCGAGTCCCCCTCCCCGCTTATATCAATTTACTTCCTTTCTTAAAGACCCTGTGAGCAGCCGGACTGAGAACAGACTGCAGGAGTCTGAAGGGTTAATAAGAGAATCCTGTACATTACATCCAGCACATAACACGATTGTCAGTTACTGGGCGAATAAACTGGTTACTGACAAAGAGACCCAATAATAAGTAACGTGTATATATATATATATATGTATGTGTGTACATATATAAGTAACGTGTAACTCTGTGTACATGTGTAAGTAACATACATGTGTGTGTGTGTATATATATATATATATATATATATATATGTATGTGTGTACATGTATAAGTAATGTGTAAATGTGTGTACATGTGTAAGTAATATATATATATGTATATATATTTATTAATGTATGTGTGTACATGTATAAGTAACGTGTAATATGTGTGTACATGTGTAAGTAACGTGTAAACATGTGTAAGTAACATATATATATATATATAAATGTATGTGTGTACATGTGTAAGTAATGTGCAAATATGTGTGTACATGTATAAGTAACGTGCATGTATATGTATGTGTGTACATGTATAAGTAATGTGTATATATGTGTGTACATGTATAAGTAACGTGTAAACATGTGTACATGTGTAAGTAACATATATATATATTAATGTATGTGTGTACATGTGTAAGTAACGTGTATATATGTATGTGTGTACATGTATAAGTAAGGTGTAAATATGTGTGTACATGTATAAGTAACGTGTAAACGTGTGTACATGTGTAAGTAACATATATATATATATATATATTAGTGTATGTGTGTACATGTATAAGTAACGTGTAAATATGTGTGTACATGTATAAGTAACATGTATATATGTGTGTACATGTGTAAGTAATGTGTAAATCTGTGTGTACATGTATAGGTAACATGCATGTATATGTATGTGTGTACACGTATAAGTAACGTGTATACATTTATAAGTAACATGTAAACGTGTGTACACGTGTAAGTAATGTGTAAACATGTGTGTACATGTATAAGTAACATGTAAATGTGTGTACATGTATAAGTAACGTGTAAACATGTGTGTACATGTATAAGTAATGAGTAAACATGTGTGTACATGTGTAAGTAATGTGTATATATGTATGTGTGTACATGTATAAGTAACGCGTAAATATGTGTGTATATGTATAAATAACGTGTAAACGTGTGTACATGTATAAGTAACGTGTACATGTATAAGTAACGTGTGTACATGTGTAAGTAACATGTAACCATGTGTGTACATGTGTAAGTAGCGTGTAAACGTGTGTACATGTATAATTAATATATGTGTGTACATGTATAAGTAACGTGTAAATATGTGTGTACATGTATAAGTATGGTGTGTATATATGTGTGTACATGTATAAGTAACATGTAAATATGTGTGTACATGTAAAAGTAAAGTGTAAATGTGTGTACATGTATAATTAAGGTTTATATATGTGTGTACATGTATAAGTAATGTGTAAATATGTATGTACATGTATAAGTAATGTGTAAATATGTATGTACATGTATAAGTAATGTGTGTATATATGTGTGTACATGTGTAAGTAATGTGTGTATATGTGTGTACATGTGTAAGTAATGTGTAAATGTGTGTACACGTGTATGTAATGTGTAAACATGTGTAGGTAATGTGTAAACATGTGTGTGCATGTATAAGTAACGTGTAAACGTGTGTACATGTATAATTAACGTATGTATATATGTGTGTACATGTATAAGTAACATGTAAATATGTGTACATGTGTAAGTAAAGTGTAAATATGTGTGTACATGTATAAGTATGGTGTATATATGTGTGTACATGTATAAGTAACGTGTAAATATGTGTGTACATGTAAAAGTAAAGTGTAAATGTGTGTACATGTATAATTAAGGTTTATATGTGTTATATGTGTGTACATGTATAAGTAATGTGTAAATATGTATGTACATGTATAAGTAACATGTAAATATGTGTGTACATGTATAAGTAACGTGTAAATATGTATGTACATGTGTAAGTAATGTGTAAATGTGTGTACATGTATAAGTAACATGTATATATATATATATATATATATATATTATATGTATGTACATGTATAAATAATGTGTATGTATGTACATGTATAAGTAATGTGTATGTGTGTACATCTATAAGTAACATGTATATATGTGTGTACATATATAAGTAACATGTATATATATATATATATATTTGTGTTTACATGTATAAGTAGCGTGTATATATATTATATGTATGTAGGTACATGTATAAGTAATGTGTATGTGTGTACATGTATAAGTAATGTGTATGTGTGTACATATATAATTAACATGTATATTTGTGTTTACATGTATAAGTAACGTGTATATATGTGTGTACATATATAAAATATATATATATATTTGTGTGTACATGTATAAGTAACGTGTATGTATATATATATGTCTGTGTTTACATGTATAAATAATGTGTATATATGTGTATGTGTGTACATGTATAAGTAACATGTATATATTAGTTCATCATATTTTCTATCTAACTCGTTAAGAATAGTAATATTCGTCCCAGACACTCTTGAATTATTTTACCGTATAAGTTCTGACCACAGCTGCTGGCGACGGAGGAACAATCCCCCTTTATAAATAAACGTTTCTCCATTATTCCATTATATTACCTCTCAGTCTTCCTGTCTCCAATGTCAAAGTGTCCCCTTGTTCTATAATTCATCTTATTAATATAATAATACTTCAAAAATATACCATGGCTGCATGTTATACGATAGAGAACGCAGGCGCCCACTTTAGACATAGTAATCACTAATTATATATATATATATATATAGTGTGTGTATAATATAAATATATATATAGTGTGTGTGTATATAATATATATATATATAGTGTGTGTATAATATAAATATATATATATATATATATATAGTGTGTGTGTGTGTGTATAATAAATGTATGTATATATATATATATATATAGTGTGTGTGTATAATAAATGTGTGTATATATATATATATATATATATATATATATATAGTGTGTGTGTGTGTGTATAATATAAATATATATATATAGTGTGTGTATAATAAATATATATATATAAATATATATATAGTGTGTGTATAATTAACCAGTGAAATGTTGGTTCATCTTCTCCATCTCCTCCCATGTAAAGATGCTGCAGGTACTCTCAGTGCGAGTACAAATTGCAACAGCTGAACCTGAATCTTACACGTCGTCGGATTTATGTCTTTAAAGCACCAACACATTGTGTAGCGCTGTGCGGCAGTTACACAGCTCTGTGTGTCAGTACAACCTGTAGCTCAGCAGCTGCTACGATGCAGCCGTCACTCCCACCCACCGCTTCCTTCTCTCCCTTTCTAAGAAAGGCTAAGCTGAGAATTTCCTGGTAAACGCTGTGATCGGGGAGAGAACGGGGAGGGGAGTGGGGTAAAGGTTAGAAATATTTCTGTGTCTGTACAGTGTAATTATGCCCAGGGCAGTGTGTGTGTGTGTACAGCGTGTGTGTGTGTGTGTGTGCAGCGTGTGTGTGTGTGCAGCGTGTGTGTGTGCAGCGTGTGTGTGTGTGTGTGCACTGTGTGTGTGTACAGCGTGTGTGTGTGTGCACAGCGTGTGTGTGTGCGCACAGTGTGTGTGTACTGTGTGTGTGCGCACAGCGTGTGTGTGTGTGCAGCGTGTGTGTGTGCAGCGTGTGTGTGTACAGTGTGTGTGTGCACAGCGTGTGTGTGCACAGCGTGTGTGTGCGCACAGTGTGTGTGTGCACAGTGTGTGTGTGTGCGTACTGTGTGTGTGTGCGTACTGTGTGTGTGTGCACAGCGTGTGTGTGTGCGCACAGCGTGTGTGTGTGCGCACAGCGTGTGTGTGTGCGCACAGTGTGTGTGCGCACAGCGTGTGTGTGTGCGCACAGTGTGTGTGTGTGTGTGTGCGCACAGTGTGTGTGTGCGTGTGTGTGTACAGTGTGTGTGTACAGCGTGTGTGTGCACAGCGTGTGTGTGCGCACAGTGTGTGTGTGCACAGTGTGTGTGTGTGCGTACTGTGTGTGTGTGCGTACTGTGTGTGTGTGCACAGCGTGCGTGTGTGTGTACAGCGTGTGTGTGTGTACAGCGTGTGTGTGTGTACAGCGTGTGTGTGTGTACAGCGTGTGTGTGTGTGTGTGTGTGTGCGGAGAATATAGATTTAACTGAGGAGAAATTGGGATAATACAGGTTTACCTGAAGGAAGGAGCTACGTGAGAGAGCAGGGGGGCAACATGGAGCGTAAAATACCTATTTTGGGAAGGAACGCTCAGTGGTTAAATGCTCTATGTGCAAAACGAGTGATGACACAGAGACACATTTGTAGTCTGGTTGGGTTGAATGCGCCTGCTTATTGCTAATATAAAAGCATCATAATATAATATATATATATATATATATATATATATATATTATATAATATATATATATATAATATATAATATATATATATATATATATATATATATATATATATAACACACACACACAAGGTCTCTCCTTGCGAGAGTTTTACATTCTAAAAGGATCTAATTCCTGTGTCTACAAGAACATAAATTGTCAGCTCAGTGGGACAGAGAATCTGCGCCTGAAATATTCTGTGCGCAGCGTTCTGGAGAATTGTACATTTTATGTTACAAAATAATAAAGCCAGCTATTCTGAGGCAGTCACTGTGGTAACGACTTACATTTAATGTGTTAATGGGCTCGATCCTGACTTGACGCCGTGGCATGGAGAAGACACTGGGAGCTTTAGTGATCTCTGTACTCGGCCGTATGAGAACACGGCGTTAGTACCAATAATAAGAGTGCACAAAATCACCCATATAGGTGCTGGGGACAAGTTTAAACCCAAAAATGCAAGAAAAAAAATTGAAAATTAGTGAGTTTGTGAACTTAATGCAGTATTATAACTCTCATTACAAGTGTTCAGCTGAATTTATTATATGGAAATAAAAATCACTCTATTTTCTGCCATTTTTACAGAGCTGCAGAATGTGTATAAAGTAGATCATTGGTTACAGGAGTATCCTGGGTGTTATAGTTCAACAGCAAAAGTTATATGGGATAAACATTAGGCCTTTTATGGAATAACCCACATAAGATTATAGCTGGAACCAGATTCTTTCTGCTGTTAAATGGGGACTCTAGATCTCATACAGCAAAGATTAGATGTTAGTATAGGTAAATTACACAAACTGTACAAACCCAGAAGGTGGGTATAGTGAGACCCCCTTACGTATAAAGAGATATAAGAGTCGGGAAGAACGGGAGAGTGAGGTCACAGGAGATGTGGTGAATGACTGACGTCTGTGAGGTCACAGGAGATGTGGTGAATGACTGACGTCTGTGAGGTCACAGGAGATGTGGTGAATGACTGACGTCTGTGATGTCACAGGAGATGTGGTGAATGACTGACGTCTGTGAGGTCACAGGAGATGTGGTGAATGACTGACGTCTGTGAGGTCACAGGAGATGTGGTGAATGACTGACGTCTGTGATGTCACAGGAGATGTGGTGAATGACTGACGTCTGTGAGGTCACAGGAGATGTGGTGAATGACTGACGTCTGTGATGTCACAGGAGATGTGGTGAATGACTGACGTCTGTGATGTCACAGGAGATGTGGTGAATGTCTGACGTCTGAGGCCCCGAGATAACCACACGACAACAAGATTAATATAAAATCCTATTTATTGGCAGATAGTCTTTTTCAGGTCTCATTTCTTTGTATCAAAATCCGATTGTCTGATAAATACATCATCCGATTCCCTACACAACGAGCTCCCTCACCCAGACACCCATCACTATGGTAGTACGATCATTAGCAAACGATGGGACAGTTCCGTGTTTCCTGCCTGGAGAAGTCCGATGGTTAAGGAGCAAATATTATTCTTTGAGTGAATATAAAACCCTAGAAAAAGTTGGGTGTAGGAATTATAATAAATATGGTGAGTATATACATTGTTGGACATATGGCATTGTGCACCCTAGTTAGGAAGTGTGATTGATAGACAGTCCTGCTCTGTAACAATCAGAGCTTAAACGGGTACCTCTGCAGGTACTCTACCATCCTCCTGGGCAGAGGCAGCTCCATCATCTCCGAGCCGGGCGCAAGGCTCCGGTTTATCTGCAGTCTGCACAGGTGCTGCAGACTTGGGCTCTCTCCGCTCCGGTGCAGCGGTTGTAGTAGCTTGAGGTGTACCGCCTCCGGTTCTTTAAGGGCGGGCGTCGCAGGCGGCAACGGGCTGGACGTCTCCTTACAGCTGTCGGGGTTGCAAGTGGAGACGTAATACTGTACCAAGCTGACGACATCGGAGAACGACAAGATACGTGGCTTGGACAGCCAGTTAGAGTCCAGTCGGAAAAGACTGTCCGAATATTCGATGCGAACGTTTGTGGGGCCGCGGTTCGTCCTGACGGACAAGGTGAAGAGGTAACTAGGGTGAGTGCTATCTCGCACGAGGAAAAACCCTTCTGGCATCTTCTGTAGCTTCTGTTTGGCCTCCGTGGCGGTTATAGACCCCCAGTACCAACCTGACGGGACGGGAAACAACATGACATTTAGGGACATCGACAAAAATAAAACTACAGAATTATTCTCTAATTTCATCTCAGCAATCCAACTCTGCACTCGCCCCAGAACCAACGCTGCAGGAAACATCTAACATTCCAAAGTCTAAGGGTTAACTGGATGATGACTGCGCGATACTGAAAGATCTGGAGCCAGATACACAGATCTGTCTTAAATTTGCCTTAATAAATGACTGCAAACACACTTTGTGAATTTGGTATAATTCACTCCAAATTTAACCATCAATAATGATAGAACGTTAACAGTTTAGAAACAAATCTACTCAAATCTGTATCTGATCATTGTGGAGATAACGGTTTTATGACCACTTGATCTTAGAAATGACTTTATACTATACGGAGTTAAATGTTTTTATTAAAAAAAAACAACACATTAACTTTTGTGAATTTGGCCCCTTATTTTAATAGATATACATTAATTGTGTGATTAGTGACCTCCTGATCATTATTCCTGCTGGGTAAAACTGAACATCAAAAATATATGTTAAATAATTAATAACATTCACTCACAGATGAGACTAACAGACTTTAAAGTGGAAAATTACATGTACGAGGGACCTGTTAACTGCGTATTACCGATCACCGTCCCTGCTCGTAATCAGTATTACAGTTACCGCCCAACACATTATTATAAACGTTAAACCTATCATACATAGTTCATGTATGTACATAAAATGATCTACACGCCATCTGCGAATTGGTTCATATGTGTGTCTTGGACAACTAACTTTAATGGACATTTACTAATCTAGAGTACAGTACTAGACTTTAATTTAAATTTTTTATTTATGTTATGTTTTTTTAAACGTACCCCCCGTGTGATGGTTAAGGCTCACCAGTGCCCCCTAAATTGTGTTTGTCTACACTGTGTATCACATGATCTGAGAACATTTAAGCTACACCGCTCCGTTTGCATTTAAATCCTTTAACATCTCTGATTAATTCTGTGTGTTCTATTCTTCACTAAGAAATGTTGTTATTTTTATTTGTTTATAAAAGATTTAAGTTGAACCCCTTGACGGTATTTCAGGTATTGAGATGAGCACCGAGTCCTTAGATAAAAGAGGAAGGGGGGGGGGGGTTCCCATTTTCCAACTTATAGGAGATTTTTTTTTGTCCGTGGAATAAAAAATGTCATGCACTTAGGGCGTTTGCACAATGACTGCGTTTGCTTTGTGCCTCCGTTGCGATGAACGTACGTTTGCTGCACATGGGGTGAACTTAAATGGAACAAGAAGCAGTCAAAATAACGCAACGCAGTTGAATGTATAATCATAATGCCAGTGGGTTCATCACCTTAATAACATGAGACACTTTCATTATATGTATTGTGGATCTAGTGATTGCCAACTTAAACTCCAACGTCACTGATTTTAATTGTATCTTATGTGGGGTATTCGGGCTTAAAACCAGTACTTAGAATATAGATATACCTTCCTTATACTTGTGTTAATAAAATTAGATTCAACAAATTCCTAAAACACTAATCACCACGTTTAGTACTTAAAAAAAGAGCCGTGGATTCTGTTTTCTTGGAATATGCGAACTGCATGTAAACGGTGCATCCACGTTGGCATTTACAAGAATATGAAAACAGTAATCTTATAGGGGGTTCTTACCGGATTCCCTCAGATAGCAGAAAGTCTTAGCGATACATAAAAGATCCTCCTCTGGGTCCCGGATTCTGTTCTGGGCAGGGGGGGGAGGCACCTGGGGGTCCGCCGTCCTTGTGGGCACCTCTGGCGTGTTAGGCGGCTGAGAGGGACAGGTTGGAGGGTCCAGGGGATGCATGACTTGTGTTGCAGCAAATCCAGGGACCCCCACACAGGAACAAGGTCCACAAACCCGCTGTTCTGCCAGGAGGCTCTGTGGACTGAACACAGACAGTGACATGTTATATACAGGTGTAGGAGAGAGAGAGAGAAAACATGAAACATAATCATCTGGAGGAAATGCCCTACTGAAAACTCAGATACACACTCACTAATCCACAGCACATGAATATATATATGGTATTATAATAGGATATTCATGTTTTCCAGTAACATTCCAGGGAACGTGGCGTACAATCATTTTCCCCAAAACAACCCAATTACTGAAACCTATCTGACACCCCAGTCTCTTACCCTCTCACACACAGGATCATATCCGTCCAGGAGGAGCGGAAAGGCATGGGGGTCTCTCCAAGAGACAAGCTGGGGATGATGAAGACTCCTGGTCTCAGTGCACTGTGCTGGCTCTATATATAGCTGTGCAGGGTGTGTGTCTGTGAGCTGCCTGCTAGAACAGCACAACTAAACCTAATACATTTCCAAGAACTTTCCAGGAAAACTGGGTGGAACAATGTAAATCCACCAATAGGAGGAGGCTGGAGGGGGCGTGGCCCTGAGTCTGCTCTGGTCCCTGGGTGGAGCTTAGGGTGTCTGACTGTCCTCAGAAGTGGGGGTAATAAGAACTGCGAGCTGCAGAATGGGAGGAAAGACGGCAGCGGGCAAAGGAGGTTCTCTGGGCACAGAGTATGGCATACTTGCATGCAGCATGGCACAGGGAGTTATGGCACAGGGCATTGCATGGCACAGAGCATTACTTATAGCATTGCATGCAGCATGGTACAGGGAATTATGGCACAGGGCATTGAATGCAGCATGGCACAGGGAGTTATAGCACAGGGCATTACTTACAGCATTGCATGCAGCATGGCACAAGGAGTTATAGCACAGGGCAGTGCATGCAGCATGAAACAGGGTATTGCTTATTGCATGATACAGGGAATTATGGCAAAGGGTATTGCTTATAGCAGGGCACAGAGCATTACATGCAGTATGGCACAGGGAGTTATAGGACAGGGCACTGCATGGCACAGAGCATTGCTTATAGCATTGCATGCAACATGGCACAGGGAGTTATAGCACAGGGCATTGCTTATAGCTTTGCATCAGCATGGCACAGAGCTCATACAACCAGGGATGCATTGCTCCCCAGCAGTGCATGGGTTAAGCCTGCCTGGTTCGTGCCTAATGTGATGGGTCCCTGAAGGGTTAATCTAGGTGCTTATTTGCTTTTCCATCTTCAGCGATTTGGGAGCGATTCCAGACATTCCAGCGGACATTCCTCCTCCGCTCACCGTGCAGCCAGATGAACGTGTTATTACGTGGTTACATCGGCATGTCGGGCTATATATAGCTGACAAACAGCGGAAGTTGTTTCAGCTCTGACCCCCCCTCCAGTACATGGAAGACACAGCGTCCATCCATTCACAGAACCTGCGCTGCGGGGATTGTGATGCGTCTGATGTTCGTGTGCGTTCTGCAGCGCAGTAGAAACGCACGTTCTCCTGCTGGGATCATCCAACCTATTGTGGTCTCTGTTCCCGGTCAGCTGCTTCTAATGCGAATATTGCTATTTGTAGTATACAATACAATAGTCCCCCGTAGGATATCGGTTATTTGCATCACTGGTGTTTTTAATGTAGTTTTAATGAACACTTTGGTGTGAATGACCCTCAACTATCAGATGTTATATATTGCTGGGCACGGTCATGTAATGCTTAGGCATTTTGGGGGGGCCGAGCCGTAACTTAAAATCTTAGCGCCTGAGGTGAGAAACAAAAATGCCGCCCCCCCTAGTCCTCAATTTTAACCAAATGAAACTAAAATATTCATAAACTGCGCCCCCCTTCAGCGTTGCGCCCTGGGCGGTCATCCCTATCGCACAGCCCTAGTTACGGCCCTTTGTGGGGAATACATCCTAAATTATTAACCCCACATGCCAATGCTATAGCCACCCCCCCCCCATTCTTCATCATAATAGTTCTTATTCCAGTTATTAGTGCAGGTTATTAAGACATTTAACAATAAATGTCCCAGTTTTCAATGCTGACTGCAGTGCAGCTTCTGGACCGTACAAATTATATAATGCAGTTTATCACATCTAACCATAACCATTTATACCTTGCACATAATTAGATTAAATCCACTATTATGTTTAACTGTATCCCTGTCAATATTTGGCAGGGATAATGTTGACATTATCCGCAGTTCTCATGTGAATCATGACATTATACATCTTACACACAACTTTTGTGCATATTCTAAAGCTTCCTGTGTTTATTACATTCTATATTGCTCTATGTACAGTTTCCTGTTGTCGGTTTGGTTACCGAGGACTTGTTGAGAACAACTTGTACATATTTACATAGCTTAGCGACATCTTTGTGGCATAAGCGTCGGCCGCTTGTTATCGAGGAACTCACCGTTCCAGACTCCTCCTTAAGTACACAGTTCATTAAAATGTTCTTAGTGTTCCTGACAATTGAAATATTCTCTTCTATTTAGGATATCCGGGAACTGACCGTAGAATGTTACGATACAGGTGAGGGATCACAAGCCCCCAGCCTCCCAAGCTGTAGTTGGTTTCTGATGAATTATGTTAATAATTCGGGAGTACAGGATGGGTCATATTAACATCTGAGCTCAAATAATGTTTCTGGAGAAGACAACGGACTACTTCCAGGTGGATCTACCCAATATTTTGTTTCAAGTTACAGGGATATTCCTAAAATTGTAGTAAGTTTTGAGATGTAAACCCTGATTCTCTCCCAAGGTCCCCCCTAGTGTTACCTGTCTACAGGTTATACCGAATGAAGCTATTGTCTAAACCAGGGAGGAGATCAGGGAATTCCAAGTTATTAAACGCCGGTTGCGCTGGGAAGGTAGAAGACATGAGATTAGATTTCTTATTATATTTATACCACATCTGTAGAGTTGTGGACTATGGTAGGGTTGGGGTGAGAGGTCCAGAAGAGAACTCGCAGAGTAATTGGGAATATCCATGTTCTTATTTACAAGTTTCAGTGGGTTGGTTGGATGGCGTTGGAGTCCACCAAGTAGGGGTTCAGGTTAGGTAGGACCAAGACACTGTTGAGAAAATCTCTGTAGATCAAGTTCTTATTTAACCTGGTTCTATGATTCCCTCAAATTTATCACTTGATCTTTGAAGCCTCCCAAAGCATTTATTTCTTGCCTCCACGACCTACAGGGCGTATAGGGCATTATGAGGATGGTCATCTCGACTCTGTCTAGGAATCCCATCCAGGAGGTATTGTACTTTACATCTCCTCAAGGAATCTAAATGGACAAGTAAATGTGGGGGGGGGGGGGGTAGTTACTGGAGAAAAGGAGGGATGGGACTAAGTGTCCCTACATTAGCCAAAGATTGGTATTTGGTTGTGTTATATTATTAATAATGTTGTCCACTATATTGAGTGTTTGTTGCTGTCCTGTCATTTGACCTTTGCAGAGTGAACACAACTTTAACTTACTCATATCATTTTTATTTTTTTTTGTCCAATACATTCTGGGCAAAACCTTAATTTTACAGTGCCATTTACTTATAAATAGTACACAATAATACATAACAAAAGTTAATAAACTGACAAGAAAATACCTTCTTCTCTTTGCCCTCCGGTATTTCCACTGGTACATGGACATCTAAAACCATTACGCGGACAATGTCCTGCTTACTCTAACAAATCCCAATATCTCAATACCATCCCTGATGTTCGTAATTAGATATTAAAGCTCACTATCAAACTATAGGATAAACTCGGACATAACTGAGGCCCTCGCCCTTAATTTCCCTCTTAACATCCTACAGCACTTACAAGACACCTTTAAATTTAGCTGGCACCAAATTAAATATCTGGGGATTAATCTCAGCACTCACTGTGACAAGTTATTTGCAGCTAATTTCCCCTTATTAATTACTTATTTACAACGGGAGCCACGCTCCTGGAACTCCCCATTTATTTCATGGGTCGACAGAGTCGCAGCCGTGAAGAAGAACATCTTCCCTAGATGACTTTATTTGTTCCAGACGCTGCCGGTCCATGTCCCATCTATGTCCTCAAAGACAGACAGTCCATTATCTGCCACTTTGTCTGGTCAGGAGGACGTCCCAGGGTTCACCAGAAGGTCTTGTACCGCCTTGCTGAAAGTGGCCTGAATTCAAAAATACTGTTGGCTCATCTTCTGCAGGCCGTTCTAGCTCACCAGACTATGGGTGGATACAGAAGCAGATCTTCAGATGTTATCCCCTTACACTCTATACTGGCTGGGCCCTAAGGACCAGCCTTCCCGTCACAGCCCTCCCCCCCACACACACACACTATACGCCTCTCTCTCTCAGTGTGTGGATACGGCACTCGAACTCTCAAGCTTATTAATAATCTGAAGAGAATGTTTCCAGTTTGGAACAATCCATCATTTCTCAATTCTAAGCCTTTTACATCCCGGACAAATCATAACTTTAAATTCCTCCCTGACATAATCCCGATGGGCCTTTTCCCTGAGCTCCGTGATCGCCTTAACCCCCCGCCCTCCAATTTCTATCAATATCTTCATATGCGACACCTCTATAACACTCAGATCGGTGAATACACGTCCTGTTGTACCTCCCATTAGAGGCCTCATATCTACTTTTTACGCACTTCTGATGTAACATAACGAGCCCGACAAAGATCCACACGAACTGCGCTGGGAGGAGGACATGGCCGAGATTCTGGAAATAGAGGAGTGGAAGACAATCCGGGAAGCTGGAGCTAAATCTTCAATCTGCACCCGGATTAAAGAAAACTTGTACAAGCTGTTGTTTCGCTGGTACCTGGTCCCCTCCAGGCTGAAGGCAATTTATCCGACATCTTTGGATTTCTACTGGCAAAACTGCAGCCAGAGCGGTACCCTGTCCTGCGTTTGGTGGAGCTGCCCCAAAATTTTGCCCTTTTGGTGTGAGGTCTCGGATCTTATCCATAAAATCTCTTTCTTTTTCTGTTTTGTGGTTTCTACAAAAATATGTTTTTAATGGTATTGTATGTGATGTTCTTCCCTTACTCCCTTGCGCCCAACTTTTATTTGGTGTATCCCCTTCTCACTCTGTTTTATTATGCAAAATCTCAATAAAACTTTATTTAAAAAAAACCATGAAAGGAAAATAATGGTCAAATCGTAACTTATGGACCAGTGAAGAAACAAATGAGCATTGGACAGAATCCAATCAGATGTAAAGGAGAGACCTGGGCCCATCTTCGCCAACCTGGGGGGCCATATTGTCCCAAAAGAGACCTGGGGGTAAATGTATGATCCTCCGATTTCTGCAATTCGGCGACTTTACAGTGAAAATGTAAAGCAGCGATGGCTTGTAAAGGCAAGTTTGCCTTTGCTGATCTGCATTTAAATGGTCTGTTATTTTGTTATTTCTGAAGATCCACCAGACCTTTTTTGCATTATGTGAGGACTACTCTGGTGATGTGGAGGAAGGTAACACACATTAAGGCGCTCTGGTTAGATAGGCCGATAAATAGGCCAATAATGTCCTAAATAAGCCCAGGCAGAGAGATGAACCCTGTTCTCCAACTTATCCTATAGCAGGATTTACACTCAGAATGGACAACATCCATCAGATCAGCCGAACGTCTACGTTGGTCGGAATGTTGGGAGCGTCGTCCGTTACAGAAGATTTTATTACGTTCTTAGAATCTTCCGTGAAGACTTGGCCATATGTCCGAAAAAGGAGAGTGGTTGATTATCCAATGGATCCTAATTTTTATTATCATTGATACACTATGGACATCTTAAATAACACGGTCATGCTGTAACAAAGCATTGTTCCACAGTGAGAACAGGGCTAGGCGCCTTTATGAAATAAGCACAATTGCAACCTCAGGAGGTCATGGATGTATCTAAGCATTTCTTCACCAAACCATGTGGCCTGCAAACATTGTTAGTAATCCTCCGATATACTTCTAAGCCTCCTTGTCATATTAGAACCAAACCAATTTCCAGTTTAACTAATGGTGGTGAAACATTCTGGGAAAAAGCAGAGGATTACTAAAAAGTGGTGTAATTCACATTGGTGGGGGCTGTAAATTAAATTAAGGTCCCAAAAAGACCCACACAGTCAGTGGGTGATCATCTCATAATCTTGGTTCTGGGTCCTCCCTAACAATGCTCTGGTCATTGGTCCATCTGGCCAAGTCTAGCTGACCTATAATCAAACCAAAATATTGTCTCAACAGAGTCACCATTATGTTTAGCTCTCACTAAATGATTACAGAAAATTCTGTGTTTCTTATAGAAAATTTGTTGGATATGTAAATTACTTCCAGAATATCTGGGACAAGTGTTGTAAACTATGAATCCTGTTCAAAATATCTCCATAGGGCCAAAATCGACGTAAGGTCGGCTGTTTGGGCCTCCAGTCCGTAGTAACACATTGTACCTGAGATTATACTATCAGTAAGGGATAGGGTGTTAGCCCAGTACAAATACTGTCTGGTCCAGATGGATCAACCAAGGCCTCAAATGGTTCAATCTGTTGGCCAGAAACTGTGCAAATAGTTTGACAATCTTACTCTTTTAATAAATTCACAGATGTAGCTAAACTAAATGAGGTGTCCACACAATATTGCATTCTATTCCTGATTTGTTATGATATTATTTGAAAACTTGTATTAATACAGACAATGGACCACCGGGCAGTGGAGATGGTGAGGTCAGACTTTCTGCAGCATGTTCTACCACCAGGTTACATCATCTCTTTCCTGATGGGAGGGGTGTCTTCCAGGATGACATTACCCCCCATCCACAGAGCATGTGTGGTCGCCCAATGTTTGATGAGCATCATCCTGCCTGGATCGCACCAAGACCATCACCCGCTCTTGTCATCTCCCACCTTGATTATTGCAATCTCCTCCTCTTTGCCCAGCCTGTCACGCATCCGCCCCCTCTCACTGCAGTCTGGCCTGATTGCGGCATCTTGTCTTACCTCCCCCCCCGACGGTCCTCTTCCACTGGGCCTCTATACCCCCCACCTTTGGATCTCCCTGACCAAACCTCCATTCCTTCAGTGCTCCTTTCAAAACTGACCTCTGCTTACCCCGCCTCATCCTTAGACAGCCCCCCCCGCATGTCCCACCTGCCCCTTCCACTAGCTTCCCACCACCCCCACTGTCTCTGTTTGTTTTCTCGCCCCTCTAGAGCGTTAGCTCTCACAATCAGAGTCCTCTCTTTCTTTATGTTCCAAGTTGTGTCTTCTGCTTTGTTTGTTCTCTCACTCCAATATGTATTTGTATAATGTTTGTCTATTGCTGACTGTGCGGAGCAACGAAATCTGTGGCGTCCCCTAAATAAATGATGATACTGTCTGTACTCTGTGCGCCGAAGCAGATACCTTGTGGCGTCCTATAAATAAAGATTAATAATGATCTGTATGTCACATCCTCAGTCACCAGATCTGAAGCCAAACTCGCATTTACCGGACATTCTGGAACGACACAGTTGTAATTCATATAAACAATGGATGAGATAGCCATTGTTTATATGAATTACAACTGTCCGGGGTTTCTTTGCATAAAGAAAGATCACAACATTATAGATCCCCAACACCCAGGGTGGCGTTGATGGAAACTGGTGCAGAAAAGATGCTATAATGAATAGCAAGCAAACATGTCTGTCTTCAATTTCCAATTTGCACCAGAAAAATGACATGTAGTATTTGGCTGATTTCCGTTACCTGTGCGTCCAATGTCATGTCCCCACAGTGCTTACACCGTGGGACGTTGTTTGCATGTGAGAGAGATAAGACACATTATTTATCCTGCTCCGTGCTACATTAAGTTACACAATAGAGTCCTCTTTTATAATTTGGGCATGTTTATCTACAATCGTCTGTGTGTTGCATTTATATATCATATGAAGTTTATTTTTATCATTAGCATATGACTGTTTACTGTCTACATATCAACAGGAACAAATAGATACAGTGATACTGTCTTCACAAGGGTCATAGACGTTAAATGACATTACATTGAGACTGGTAACTTTATTGTTGTACATCTTGCGTGAGTTGGATACACAGGGTATGGAAATATCTGGGTAACAAGCAGATTTCACAAAGGTTTATTTAAACCGGAGGAGGAAAGAATTGGGCTGTACCTCTGTTGAATGGAGAGAGCCCTTAAAATGCTTAGGATACCCCTGAACCCTTCTTGCTCTTGGTCACAGCTGGGAGTGATGTCAGACGCTGTCATAGCTGACGTGGAGCGAGACGGCGCTAAATTCTAAGCGGTGACGGGATTTACTAAATTGTTGCCTGTAGTGTTTTCATTCATAGCCAAACACAATAAAAATAACTAAATTAATACAATTGTTTCCCGTTGAGATCTAACAGACGAAGCAGGACCAGCAATTAAAAAGAAAAACTAATTAAAGTTCATTGCCGGTGAGGTAGTTATCATTCGTTGAACACTAGGATACGATGGGCCTCGTTCATTAAGGAAAGTAAGGCAAAAAAAAGGAGTACGTTTTCTCCTAGGCAAAACCATGGTACAATACAAGGGGTGCACATTAGTTTATTGTTTTGCACATAAGATAAATACTGGTTGTTTTTTTCATGTAGCTCACAAATACTTGATAGCTTTATTTTTACACTGACATTTACAGTTGATCTAGGACATGCTCTACCCCAACTATAAATCTATCATTACATTTTAAATTTACCTCCCCCTCCAATGCAACATGGTTTTGCCAAGGTGCAAAGTTACTCCTTTTTTTTTTGTTTACTTTCCTTAATGACTCAGGCTCATTGTGTCTCAGACATTCTGCTGCTGGAATTGGTTAAGAATCAGGCTGACGGACGACCGACCGCGCTGTAACAAACCCTTCCCTTATTTATATTTGGATTTACATAACAATCAGTAAAAATTAGCAAGTTAACAAACGTTTATAGCCCCATGGCCAGTGTCCACCAACCTTGTTTTTATCCAGGACTTCTCAAACTGGGTTCCTCGGATCCCCAAGGTTCTGCCTGGTAGTGTCAGGGGTTCCGCAAGCCGAAAATGGATAATAGAAAAATAACTGGCAACAAAAATTTGTATGTTTTAGTTTGCGTGGCGAGATATCGCATATAGAATATGTCGTGGACATGTCTGTGTATTGTGCACATCAGTATATATTCATCGTACAGCTATGTAAGCTACTACCAGCAGTGCTTGTTAATCATCTTTCCCAATAATAAATTCCTCATTTTATTTAGGTTCTGCACACAGTTCCACATTTCCTAAAGGTGACTTATTTCGGGCATGTAGGGAGCGTCGGAGCTCTAAGAACACTGCAAACACATTCTTTTCCTAGGGCCTGATTCATTCAGGGACACAAAATCAACGTATTGTGTTTTGAAAAGGCACATATGGTGGAAATACGCACATCCGAATTCAACAAGGAGCGGACGTAAAGACACCTCTGGTGATGAATACATGTCTAGGTCCGCTCTGCTCTAACAGACACTGCAGGATACATCCAATACATATGTGGAATATGAAGTCTAAAGAACGCACAGAAAAAAAAAGTATTCAATTAATGTCACCTACTAATAATATAGTAATAAGTTTCCATCTTTTCATCCTTTCTCATTAGCTCTGCTATGTCAGGCCGTGGAACGAGCACCGAATCTGGGCATAAGGGGGGGAGCCGGGGGCTATTAATAGGGGATTGTATACAATTAATCATGGTCAGTTTACTTTCCTTCATCTCTTCCACTTATAGCTCCCTATAACCGGTCCCTACAGCCCTTATTAATCCATGTTCTGGGGAGACGTCGCTCGTTGAGCAGAGTGTCAGACATTGCACATGAATCCAGGGCTGTTTTACTATCTATATTCCGAATGATGAAGAAAACATGAGGTTAAAGGAGATATTTATTCTGTGTTTGTCACATTCTCTCATTGATATCAGGGTGGTTTCCAAACTGTGTTATTCATTTTTTTAGCTGCTGTTACATTTCAGACTCTTTCAGATGTGCTCAGAAAATGTGGTCACGCTGCTGACACAGTGGGAAATGATCGTCCTGGAGTCCTTGGCTGTTGATATGAGCGTCACACATGTTATCTGACAAGCGGAGGGGAGCAGGTACCGGGATCAGTGGTCCTAATATCTGTATGGTTTTCAGAGCAGCTTCCTCGAGCTGAGTTTCGTTTCAGGCGCAGTGTGAGCATACGCTCGTCTGAATGAGCTGTTGCCAACCTTTAGGTTGGTATCACAACCTGGGAGCGCTCACCCACTAGGTGACCTGGGCTTCTGCCTAGGGCCGGTCCCAATACCTGGATTACTGTGACTCGTCTGTTTTCTCCACCACTCAGGACTCATCCTCACAGGACAGAGGCTGAGTGACTCACAGTGAATGGGCTTTGCCATCCGATTGGCGCTAATGGCACCTGCCAGGCAGCATGTTAATAGATCTTGATGAGGGCACAATTTAGGCTAGTCACAAGCAGATTAGCATTACACAACCTGTCGTCCTTCTGTTGTGGAACTACAAGCCGCAGCATGCCTGGTAAGCTGGGCTTTGTAGTTCCACCACTGGAGGGCAGCAGGTTGTATAACACTGGTGTGGGCATATGATGATGTCTGAGTGGGACTGTGAGGGATGACGTGCAGGGGCGGATCGAGGAAGAGGTGCTGACATCTATACATTGCTCGGAATATCATACTGACCTGATCCTAATGCGTATTTCTGGGAGTCTGATACCGAGCTGTCTGCAGACAGACACAGCTGCTGGGGTCAGACTGGGAGACACATCAGTGTCCTGTGTCATCAACAACTGCAGGACGGGCACCGGGAGTTTCTTATGACTGTGCCCCAGGATCCCTCCACGATGGGACCGTTCCTGTAGGACGGTAGTGGAAGCAGCTGGGTGTTTATCTGCTGAGATACTGGAAGTGTCACTAATTGTTATTATTGCAATCAGAACTGTAGCAGATAAGAGGCAGGAACAGGTGCTACTGGGGGTGAGGGGGAGAGGGCTGTTATCAGGGGCAGGGGGGGCTAGTCCCATACTGGGCTACCTTGGGCTGGGCCACTTGCGTTTTTTTTCCATTAAAATGTTCCTAATAGACTGAAGGGTGGAGTCTTGTCCCCCAGACTAAAATTTACCTCCCCTCCCCTAATTTCAGTTTATACCTCTCCCTGACACCATTTTGCACCCCCCTAAACCCTAGCGCCCTAGGCTGCAGCCTGGTCAGACTATTGGATAATCAGGCTCTGGTACTGTCCGTTCCAGCCATGTGTGGAGCTATATCATGCAAGACACTCTACGGCACACGGACATACAATAGAATATTACTGTAAATAAGGATATACAAAGTCACCGTGGAGTTTGTGCCCACACGAAGAGCCCATACGGGTATATTTCTCTATATATTTCAAATTACGAGTGGGCGGAGCAAACTGCTGTACTGTAATACAGAGACAACAGCTCCACCTGTCTGCAGAGAGTGGAACTTTACAGCCAGCTTCCACCGAGATCCTTTACAATATCAAGCCTCCAATCATCATCATCATCATCATTTATATAGTGCTTTACAATTAGGAACAAACATTAATAAAACAATACTGGGTAATACGTACAGACAGAGATAAGAGAACCCTGCTCACAAGCTTACAATCTATAGGACAATGGGAGTTTGAAACACAAGGGCACGTGCTACATCATATTGCACATTGGACCAGCTAGAATGCAAAGCTAAAAGTACTGAGTGGGCTGTGTGTGTGGCAATGTTGGTCAGAGGGTTGTTGTCTTGTGTTAGCTGTGTAGAGGGTGGTAATAGGGGAGATTAAGATGGTGGTTGAGGAATACTATAAACTTGTCTGAATAGTTGGGTATTCAGAGAACACTTGCAGGCTTGAAGACTAGAGGAAAGTCTTACTGTGCGAGGGAGGGAATTCCACAAAGTGGGTGCAGCCCGGAAAAAGTCCTGTAACCGGGAATGGGAGGAAGTGATGAGAGTGGAAAAGAGACGCAGATCTTGTGCAGAACGGAGGTGTCTAGTTGGGAGATATTTTGAGACAAGTGAGAAGATAGCAGCATGAGATCGTTGTTACATAGAACTTGTCATCCTGCAGAATGTGAAATATGATGGACTATCATACACAGACAGTAACTGTAACACACAGACTGTGACAGCAGAAAGTCGGTAACATGAAAAATAAATATTTACTCAACGCAGGTGTGGCTGGATCACTTATCAATTACTTATTGTATAAATATGTTTAAATTATTAGCACAGTACAAATGTTCTGATTTTTATCATATTGTGATGCACTTGTATAGGAAATGTATTTATTTCTGAGACAGTGCCAGAAGAGGAAATTCATTTCAGTCCTTATTAGGACTTCCTGAGCTAATAAAACATTACTGCTTCAAGATCCTGCTTTGACGCCTTCTTACCTGCTGTAATTCTTGTGACCAATCCAACCCGTTATCCGGCTGCTCTGAGGTTTGGACCCAGCATCCAGTACCATCGCTCTGCCCGCTACCTGCAGCTCTGGCCAGTGTGATAGGCCACGGGTGACCATCCACATCAACCATAATCTAAAGGAAGAGGGCAGGGGTACCAGTCCAGGTGCCCAGTGAGGGGGTACACTAACAGCAACAGTTACCCAGAAGGACGCGGTTCTGGACGCCGCTAAGGAGTCCAGTGGTGGCAGCAGCATAAGCCCCTCCTACTGCGGTTAGAGGGCGCATTTGGGAGAAAGAATGGGGACTGTGAAGGCGATCCCCAGCAACAACAGTAGGGTGGCATAGGAGGTCCATCCTGCCACAGCAGACGGCTGGCACGGCGACCTCCTCCCATACTTACTGGGCTTCCTGTGTTCCACCGTCCCTAATTCCAATGTGCCAGAGGTATTAACTAGACATTTGTGGGCCCCACTGCAAAGTTCCAGTCATATATACATGCAGCTCTGACACAGATCTAAGGGGACACTAATGAATGTGACACAGGAAGTGGAGGGGACACTAATGACTGACACAGATCTGAGGGGACACTAATGAATGTGACAGATAGTGAAGGGGACACTAATGAATGTGACACATGGGGAGTTGAGGGGACACTAATGAATGTGACACATGGGAAGTTGAGGGGACACTAATGAGTGTGACACATGGGGAGTGGAGGGGACACTAATGAATGTGACACAGAGTGGAGGGGACACTAATGAATGTGACAGAGTGGAGGGGACACTAATGAATGTGACACAGAGTGGAGGGGACACTAATGAATGTGACAGAGTTGAGGGGACACTAATGAGTGTGACACAAAGAGTGGAGGGGACACTAATGAATGTGACACATGGGGAGTGGAGGGGACACTAATGAATGTGACACAAAGAGTGGAGGGGACACTAATGAATGTGACACATGGGGAGTGGAGGGGACACTAATGAATGTGACAGAGAGTGAAGGGGACACTAATGAATGTGACACATGGGGAGTGGAGGGGACACTAATGAATGTGACACAAAGAGTGGAGGGGACACTAATGAATGTGACACATGGGGAGTGGAGGGGACACTAATGAATGTGACAGAGAGTGGAGGGGACACTAATGAATGTGACACATGGGGGCACATTTATCGGGCAAAACGAGAAATACTTATCAATCCTTATCGCACGGATAAGGATTGATGTATTTCTCAAATTTATGAAAAATGGAACAGTTCCGAAAAACTGCTGTTTCTGTGATAAAAAAAACCATACTCACCACTGGCTCTTCGGTCGCGCTGGCTCCCGATCTCCTCCTCTTCGGTGTACTTTCTCTTCTTCATGCAACTGCGCATGTGCCGTCCGGAGAGCTTGAGGCTGTGACAGGGAGGGATCACAAGATCACTCCCTGCCCATGCGCTGTCCAGCTCTGCTCTCCGGAGCAGAGCTGGACATACCGAAGAACAGAAGTTTTACCAGCATTTCCTATGATGTACAGCTGGTACATTAACACAACAAGTTCCCGAAAAAAAGATTTTTTCGGGACTTGTTAGATTGCGGCCAGGAGCAGTCACCATTCTGTTGAATGGTGACTGCTCGCAAAAACGATCAGGAGTGCAAAGCAGCAGATATCCATGATATCTGCTGAGATGCACCTTTAATAAATTTGCGGAGAGCACATCATGGCCTAATTTACACGGTAAGTGCACGATAGTGCACTACTGTGCTTTCTTAAATATACTCCATGGGGAGTTAAGGGGACACTAATGAATGTGACACTGGTTGCCTGTGAGCAGAGCCCTCTTACCTCTGCTTGTTTTATTATGGAGTTTGTTTCCAATTGTAAAACGCTGCAGAGTATGTTGGCGCTATGTTCATAATAATAATCATAATGACATTGTAAAGACCAAGAAACATTTCCAGCCCTTTGTCTCCCTCTAGTGGTGTTTGTCAGAGAATCCGCACTGCATTGTATCGTATCAATGATGTTACCATGATACTATCATCATCATCATCATCATCATTTATTTATATAGCGCCAACATATTCCGTAGCGCTTTACAATTGGGGACAAACGTAATAAACTAATAAACAAACTGGGTAAAACAGACAAAGAGGTGAGAAGGCCGCTGCTCGCAAGCTTACAATCTATGGGACAATGGGAGATTGACACATGAGGTTAAGTATACATTTTGCATCTTGGCCCAGCCAGACTGCAAAGGTAGGGTGACTCATAAGCTAAATGATCCTGTCACACAACAATGTTGGTCCGGGGGTAGTTGTCTTGTGTGAAATTGTGTAACAGGCTAAAGGTAGTGAGGTTAAGATGGTGGTTGAGGAATATTATAAGCTTGTCTGAATAGGTAGGTTTTCAGAGAACGCTTGAAAGTTTGTAGAACAGAAGAGAGTCTTATTGTGCGAGGGAGAGAGTTCCATAGAGTGGGTGCAGCCCGAAAAAAGTCCTGTAACCGGGAATGGGAGGATGTAATGAGGGTGGATGAGAGACGCAGATCTTTTGCAGAACGGAGTTGCCGAGTTGGGAGATATTTTGAGACAAGAGAGGAGATGTATGTTGGTGCAGCTTTGTTGATGGCCTTGTAGGTTAGTAAAAGTATTTTATGTTGGATTCGGTAGAAGACAGGCAGCCAGTGTAGAGACATACAGAGTGATTCAACAGAGGAATAGCTATTTGCAAGGAAAATCAGTCTTGCCGAAGCATGCAAAATAGATTTTAGGGGTTTGAGTCTGTTTTTGGGAAGACCAGTAAGGAGGGAATTGCAATAGTCAATGCGGGAGATGATTAGTGCATGAATTAAGGTTTTAGCAGTGTCTTGTGTGAGATATGTGCGGATTCTGGAAATGTTCTTTAGATGTATGTAACATGATTTAGATATAGAGTCAATGTGGGGAACAAAGGATAGGCGTGAATCAAGGATTACACCTAGGCAGCGAGCTTGTGGGGTGGGATTTATGGTCATGTTAAATGGTTTGTATCACCATTTCCACCAGTACTTGTAACTTCTGTATTTCATGGTATATATAGAGCTGAGATGAGGCTGACAAGTCATTCTACTGAATTACACAGGAGAATGTGTGAAATGTCAGTTTTGAACATTTTGCTCATCTTACACACATGGAATCGACACCTAGGGCTAGATTTACTAAGCTGCGGGTTTGAAAAAGTGGGGATGTTGCCTATAGCAACCAATCAGAATCTAGCTTTCATTTATTTAGTACCTTCTACAAAATGACAGCTAGAATCTGATTGGTTGCTATAGGCAACATCCCCAATTTTTCAAACCCGCAGCTTAGTAAATCTAGCCCCTAGTCAGAGATGAACCCACTTATATGTCTGCTAAGTTCATAGTAATAAAACACATTTTATTTTTATTATATATCTGCATTTTTCCTACATTTTGATGCCTCGTTTTAGAAGGAGGAGAATTGAGTAACAAAACTCATTGTATTATAATGATAATATAATATTATATTATATTAAGCATTTAAATCCTCAAACAACTATTTTAATTTTTTTATAATATATTTTTATTACAATAAATATTATTATTAAAATAGCAAAATAATGAATAATTACCTTACGCACAATTCGCAATGAATAACTTTCTACATTTTACAATTCCTGGGTAGATCACAGATATCCCAGAGGATATTATGTATCAGATTCGTTTGCTACATAAATATGAATGAGAACAGACTAATGATCTGCAGTATCTAACGCACCTGAGAGGATCCTTCAGAAGTCACCTGGTTTCATATCAACAACTATTTTAAAAGCGTCAGTAAATTTAGAACTTCGGAGCATATTAGCAAAACTCAGAAACAGCCGTGGGACGTATCTCTTCCACCCTGTCCATTCTAAAGACATAAAGTAACTTATTTTTAAACACTTTCTAGCAACTGCCAATAATAAAAAGATTCTACTCCCCCTAGTAAAGTGCGAGGGTGCAGTAATCACCCCCAATACCTCCCACTCGGGGGACAGAGCAACAAAGTGTAATAGATAAATAGAAACAATTATTGCAACTGTCTAAATCATTGTTTCATGATAGTGGACAATAGACACTATGGGGCAATTAGCCGCGAGGTGCCGCTGGACATGGCTGATGCGGTACAGAAATCTCCGCTCATTTACCCCTTAGATCTCTATGGACGCGAGGGAAAATGAGCAGAGATTTAAATATATACTCTGATGCAGTTTGTCTCTGCGGAGATACATCGCGTCACATTGCGCTGAATTGACTCTGCCCCTATAAGTGGTAGTCGCTGAGTGAGATTCGTAACATGAACTTGATTCTGGCAACCCAACCACATATCGCCTTTGGGGTAACAGATAAACAACAACCGTGGTTAGACTGAGCGGCCCGGGGGGGGGGGGCGATGCCCCACTGCCCCCCGGCCCAGCCCGCCCCTGATGTTAGGCCAGTCGGAGAAGACTTTGGTGTGAGTTGTTTGGCTTAACATATATTGCAGTCTATGGAACTAACATTCCCTGGGTTTATACAGTAGCACAGTTACACCTGCGTTACTTGGTGAGTGCAGAGCATCAATGTAGATGTTAAAATTTGCGTAAAGGTATTTTGGCACCAAACTTAACAACAGATGAGTTGTAGATCTGATGGCAGCTGCTGCGGTTAGAGCCGTCCCCATGTTCTGTACAGAATGCTATGAATGTAATATTGTGCACAGCTGTAATAGGGGGCGGTGAGTATCTGCGACACTTACAGGACGTCTAACGGGTGTAAATCCCAGCTGACGAGGGGTAAGTTTATACTTATTCAATTTGTAAATCTTTGTTTAATAGTGTTATCGGCCTATAAGAAGAAATGCATTCTGGGGTTCGATCTAAAGGTGGTGCCAGGATCACTAAATATCAGAAAAGTCATTGTATCTTTGTGTAATTGTTGGAATAGGGAAGAGAATACGATAGAATATTCAATTCCAAAATGTTAAAATACTCAGTGCTGAAACCACCAGGACTCGATCTGACTGCAGTATCACTTATATCTGCATTTAGTGCGTCTCTCTGGGTAGATGATATTGTTATTATTATTTTCATAGATTTGTAAGGTGCCACAGTGCTCTGCAACGCCGTACAGTAGGGAAACAGTACATACATAAAACATGGACACACATAAAACAGTACATACATAAAATAGTACATACATAAAATAGTACATACATAACACAGGGACATACATAAAACATAAAACAAGGACATACAAGGCAGACAAAATAAACACGAAAACAAAGCGTACGGAGCACCCTGCTCATTAGAGAACTTACATTCTAAGTGGAAGAGGACACAGCTGAAACAAGAGGAGCGAGTGGGGCTCAGAGTGGAGATTAAGACAGTTGTGAGGGTGTATTAGTGTGAGTAGTGTTATCGAGGATAAAGTCACCTCTAAAAAATAGATGGGCTTTCAAAGAGTATCTAAAGATTTGAGGGCTGTGGGAGAGTCTGATTGGGCGTGGTAGGAATTCCATAAGTGGGGAGCAGCACGGGAGAAGTCTTGTAGGTGGGAGTGAGAGGTGGTTACCAGAGGAGACAAGGCGCAGGTCAGAGGTAGATCTAAGAGGGCGGGAGGGAGAGTATTATGATAGGAGATGTGAGATGTATGCAGGGTGGTGTTGTTGAGGGCTTTGTAGGTAAGGGTGAGTAATTTGAATTTGATTCTGGAGAACACAGGGAGCCAGTGTAGGGATTTGCAAAGTGGTGCAGCAGATGTGGAGCGGTGATAGAGGAAGATCAGTCTTGCAGCAGCATTTAGGATGGATTGAAGTGTGGATATATGGGTGTCAGGAATACCAGATAGCAGGGGGTTACAATAATCAAGACGGGAGATGATGAGAGAATGGATAAGAGTTTTGATAACATGTTGAGTAAGAAAAGGGCATATTCTGGCAATGATTTTAAGGTGGAGTTTACAGGACTGGGAGAGAGTCTGGATGTGAGGAATAAAGCAGAGGGCGGAGTAACGTGTGACACCAAGGCAGCGGGATTGGGAGACTGAGGAAATTGTGGTGTTACTGACAGTGAGGGAGAACTGAGGGCAGGTGGGGACTCTGGCTGGAGGGAAGATAATAAGATCTGTTTTGGACATGTTGAGCTTTAGGTAGCGTTGGGACATCCATGTGGAGATAGCAGACAGTTGGTTACACAAGATAGTACATAAGGAGAGAGGTTAGGGGAAGAGATATAGATTTGGGTGTCATCAGCGTAGAGGAGGTATTGGAGGCTGAATGAGCGAATTAGTGCCCCAAGAGAAAAGGTGTATAATGAAAAAAGTAAAGGGCCAAGGACAGAGCATTGTGGGACCACAACAGATAGTGGAGTGGAGGGGAGGATGTGCCAGAGGTAGAAACACTAAAGGAGCGGATTGATAGGTTGGAAGTGAACCAGGAAAGAACTGTGTCACGAAGGTCAATGGAGTGAAGGGTGTGTAGGGTGTGTAGGAGAAGAGGGTGATCAACAGTATCAAGAGCAGCAGAGAGGTCCAGGAGGATGAGTATGGAAAAATGACCCTTAGGGGTAAATTTATCAAGCTGCAGGTTTGAAAAGTGGAGATGTTGCCTATAGCAACCAGTTAGATTCTAGCTGTCATTCTGTAGAATGTACTAAATAAATGATAACTAGAATCTCCACTTTTGAAAACAGCCGTAAACTCACAGCTTGGTAAATTTACCCCTTAGACTTTCACAATATGATAACTTGGGATTTTTAGCTTTGTCCAGTAATAATCGGTATTAAGTGCTATTGTCTGAGCTGTGTATAAGTTTTCATGTAAAGAATGAATATTTGTCATAATATATGAAGTAGATGTGTAACTTTCGCTCATTGATTATTAAACCTGTTGTTTTCTTCTTTGCGGTCTGGTCTTATTAACTACAAACTTCCCTGTTTTGTTTCCCCACCTACAGAATCTATTCTCGGATTAGTTTAAACTTTATTTGGCCATTTGACGATAGAAAGTTTTCTAAAATCTGTTTATCATATAAAACTCTAGTGAATCTTCTATGGTATTTGCCATATAAACCACAAAGGCCTCAGACATTAGGAAGCGTCATACGTGAGATATAGTCCCTCTTGCTCTAGGCCTGGTCACCTATCACGTGACCCATTAAACTGCTTTTGAAGTTTCCTAAAAAAGATTAACTTGTTCCAAAGTTCCAAATTATAGTCCACAAACTCCAACCAGTTACAGTAACTGTAGCAGGGTCAGAAATTACGATACTGAATGAAATGTGTGTGATCTCCAAGGATCTGATATGATTTATCCTATAAAATCTTTCTTCCCTCCAGATCCTTGGGTGAGTCTTCACTATAGACTATCCTACCCCAACTGATTATACCCCCTCAGGGTCCAATGGTCCGGCAGGGAGCCATTACCTGTATCCGGGTTAAAGTGAAAGGAAATCTCTGATCAATGTGATTTAGGATATCACAGATTACTGCAAATTTTGTTAAGTATAAATTGCATTTAAAACCATGTTTGGGGAAACACATAGAATCCTGATACTAAAAATAACTCAGACTTCTGAGGGCTGTTTTACCCCCTGCGGGGCTGTGTTCAACACTGTATAAAACAGCACTGGTTTGTACTGAATGTATCATTATTGTTTCACTGGTAACTTCAACCAGTGTCCTTGTTAGGACAATGGAGCTAAATAAACA
This sequence comes from Mixophyes fleayi, assembly GCF_038048845.1. NCBI lineage: Eukaryota > Metazoa > Chordata > Amphibia > Anura > Limnodynastidae > Mixophyes > Mixophyes fleayi. The sequence goes on from NC_134409.1 coordinate 139,832,994, forward strand.
TCACTTACTTCAAAGACCTGCTTAACAACTTCTTCCCTGCTGGAATTCCTGTGTCCTACAGATTAGACCCAACTCTAATCCGTTCCCGACTGTATTGAGGTTTGGACCCAGCTTTCTGTTACCACCGCTCTGCCCGCTACCCAGCAGCTCTGGCCAGTGTGATAGGCCAGGGAGGATCCATCCACAGCAACCCTGATCTATCATCATCATCATCACCATTTATTTATATAGCGCCACTAATTCCGCAGCGCTGTACAGAGAACTCATTCACATCAGTCCCTGCCCCATTGGAGCTTACAGTCTAAATTCCCTAATATACACACAGACAGAAAGGGAGAGACTAGGGTCAATTTTGATAGCAGCCAATTAACCTACCAGTATGTTTTTGGAGTGTGGGAGGAAACCAGAGCACCCTGAGGAAACCCACGCAAACACGGGGGGAACATACAAACTCCACACATATAAGGCCATGGTCGGGAATCTAACTCATGACCCCAGTGCTGGAAGCAGAAGTACTAACCACTGAGCCACCGTGCTGCCCACGGAAGAGGTCATGAGTACCAGCCCAGGTGCACCAGCAAGGGGGTACCCTAGCAGCAACAGTTACCCAGAAGGAACCCGGTTCTGGATGTCAGCAAGGAGTCCAGTGGTGGAAGCAGTATAAGCTCCTCCAACTGCGGATAGATTTAGGATAAAGAAAAGGGGACGGTAGCAAGACAAGCCCAGCCGGTTCCCAGCAACAACAGAGAGGATGGCATAGGTGGTGCATTCTGTCACAATGATGTTCCTGGGTCCAGGGAGACAGTAACTTGTAGCCTGCGCTGGGCACCAGCTCTGCTCTTGTGTTGCTGGAAAATGTTTTGGAATGTTGGTAATTCTGGGATTACTATTTCTTATCTAAGCAGCCAAGAACCATTTTTTTCTTACTAATTTTAGAACTTTGTTACATTGTGACAATAAACATTGATACATGTACCTTTTATTTATATGAAAGTAGTCGGTGGCTGGTCGATTAAGGGAAATCTCCCACGACTTCTTCAGGACTAGGGCAATCAGTTTCTAGACAGGTCTTGTCCAAAGTCTGCTGACTCTGGAAACAGAAACTGGACGTTCATAACCCGCAGAGCCAGAGATGGGGCTGTCCAGCTCTAGTGGTTTGTGATCTTTGCTGTAGTCTGTACAGTGCAGACATGGATGTGGATGACAAATGTCAGCCCTGTGACATCTGCCACCTGTCACTCACACTCTGCACAACATAAAGGCTGCACAGAAAACGTGGACAGCTGGGAATAGATACGACACTATTATCCACTATACAAGGCTGAGACATTTTATTTATATCTTACTTCACAGTGAAAGTGAGGAATCTCCTGCCTTGCTGAAATAATGAAATAGATTGTCAGCTTTGTGGTCAAGGAGACATTTCTCTCCGAGAAGTTTTGCAAAGACAAATATTCAGGAATATTCAGCAAAGTTTAGGATAGTTAGGGACTGCACTGGCAGAATATTTTTGTTTTTGTTTTATTTTTTAAAATTTAAATGAAATCTCGATTAAACATTTATAGGAAAGTAAACTGGGCAAATCATGTACATGAAGTAACAGAGGAGTTTATACTTAAATAAATCTGCCCAGCATGCAATCTGTCCCATCTCTTTACGGACAGGTGATATTTTAAAAAGCTGCTTAGAAAGGTAAATATTTTGCATCCCTCACTAAATAGTGATGGGGTAACATAAATACTCTATGCATATTGGTGGATTTCACATATAGGGCATGATCAATGTCACTATAACTAACATCCTATGCTTTTCCATTATAGCTTTTTGTCCTGTATTAGCATAATTTCAGTCATTTGACCCAAGCTGGATTTTGAAGTTACCATATGGGCCTAGGCCTAATTAAACCATTATGACATCATGGGAAAACCTCACAAACATCTCTATATCAGATATTACCTCAAGACATATAATAAAGCTGCAGGTGCTTCATGTGGGGGATGGGGGGGCTCAACCTTCAGACCAGCACAGGATGTGGGATACGTCATGCATGATCAATGCACCTTACCCTCAGCTTCTTATATGAACATTTACATTGTTGGGCTTATCTTTCATTGTGATTGTATGATAAATGTGTCAGATTATGTGATAGATGTGATAGGATGCTGCAGTTTCTGTAATCTGCAAGCTGTATAATGTTTGGTTACACTTAGTGTTTGTGGCGATCTGCATCTCATCTGCAACTGTTTAACCATTTGCAGCAAACCATATTTCTAAGCACTCCTGCCACCTACAGGTTGTTAGTGGGCATTGCTTCCCAATAAACTACAGCCTAACACTGGTTTGTTTGTGATACCATTAATAAAGAATTCCCCACGGTCCTTATTTTTAATCAGTATAAATAGTTATATAACAATATATGTGATTTCTGCAACATGGTTTGTTCTGGTGCATATTTGCTCTATTTAGTCTAATAGAAGGTTCTACTCAGAGTCAGGAGCTAGGTGATTAATAACCAGCACGACTGGTCATTGTATGAATGGGGGAACATTTATGTGAGGCTCGGGATATCAGCGTATTCCACTGCGTGGTCATGGTGCTTCTAGAGAGGATGTTCTGGATGTTCTGGTCCCCAAACCAGATTCCCTCCTGCAAAATCCCCAGCTTCTATCTAGTACGGGTCAGTCCGGCTACTGCCGGAACTGACATGGATGCTATCCCTTATACCAACCACCAGAAACATCTTTATATAAGTTGTATCTACCTTGAAATACAAATTGTGTGATTTTTAAGCATCATCAGATCTGGCAACAAATTAAATACCAATAATTTCTATATTTCCATCTTGAATTCCCTTCATTTTGATGCACCCCAAAATGTGCTGCTTGAGACTTTGTGTTTCCTCATTAAAGGTCTCCTCTGGTTTTCCACAGAGCAATCTCAGTCCTAGACCAATGTATCAGGACTCTGTGGATTGGTGTCAAACTCTAAGAGCCCTTATAATAGTGTCAGCCAGACCCTAGAATAGGACCCTTCGATTATATATTCTATTATATGACACATTAACTAGCTGATTGTCACCCAAACTATGAGGACAGTCGCTCTAACCACAGAATAACTTTAGGGACATTTTGTCACCTTATACAGTCCTCCCAAAAAGTGCAAGAATTTAGGAAAAAGTTATAATGTTTCTCACCGATCACACGAGCACCTCAGTGGCTTATAAACATAATATACATGGGAGACAGCAGCATATCCCATAGTTTTAAAACATTCATCCACAAACAGATGGCAATTAAGAGAAGTTTCCCATAAGAAGCCAAAGAGAACGTCTATGTACAGATATGAAAATCTCTGAAACAAAGACTGAGATTCCACTCAGTAATATCCTAATTCAGGGCTGTCCAACTGGTGAGCACAGAAAACATATGTAAGAGTTATAAGTGCTGCCTGCTGTTCAACGCGTTTCACTGATTGCTGATCAATGTAGTTCACAGACTGCCTCCCTGGTTCTCATCCTACCTATCTAATCGCTCTTTCAGAGTTAATTTCTCTGGATCCACCTCTGCTCTGCTTCCTTTATCAGTTGGAGTTCCTCAAGGCTCAGTCCTAGGTCCTCTGCTATTCTCTATATACACCACTTCTCTTGGAAAACTAATAAGCTCCTTTGGATTTCAGTATCATCTCTATGCGGATGATACACAAATCTGTCTATCCTCTCCTGATCTCTCACCATCTGTGTTGTCTCACGTTACTGACTGTCTTTCTGCCATTTCATCTTGGATGTCTTCTCGCCAACTCAAACTCAATCTTTCAAAAACTGAATTAATAATATTCCCACCCAAGAACAGAAGCTTCCTGCCTGACATTTCTATTTCTGTCGATAACATGACCATAAATCCCACCCGGCAAGCTTGTTACCTACGTGTAATCCTTGATTCACAACTGTCGTTTATTCCCCACATCAACTCTATATCTAAATAATGTTACATACACCTAAAGAACATTTCCAGAATACACACATATCTGACACAAGACACTGCAAAAACATTAATTCATGCACTCATCATCTCCTGCATCGACTATTGCAATTCCCTCCTTACTGGTCTTCCCAAAGTCAGACTTGAACCCCTACAATCTATTTTGCACACAGCGGCTAGACTGATTTTCCTTACAAACCGTTACTCCTCTGCTGAGCCACTCTGTCAGTCTTTACATTGGCTGCCTGTATTTCAACGAATCCAATATAAAATTCTTCTACTAACATACAAGGCCATCAACAAAATTGCACCGACATACATCTCCTCACGTGTCTCGAAATATCTCCCGACTCGGCACCTCTGTTCTGCACAAGATCTGCGTCTCTCCTCCACTCTCATCACATCCTCCCATTCTCGGTTACAGGATTTTTTCCGGGCTGCACCTATTTTGTGGAATTCCCTCCCACGCTCAGTAAGACTTTCCTCTAGTCTTCAAACCTTCAAGCGTTCACTGAAAACCCACCTCTTCAGACAAGGTTATGATATTCCTCAACCATCAACTTAATTTCCCTAGATTACCCTATTGCCATCCTCTACACAGCTAACGCAAGACAGCAACCTTCTGACCAACATTGCCACACACAGCACACTCAGTACTTTTACCTTTGCAGTCTGGCTGGTCCATTGTGCAATATGATGTAGCACATGCCCTTGTGTTTCTAACTCCCATTGTCCTATAGATTGTAAGCTTTCGAGCAGGGTTCTCTTACCTCTCTGTCTGTATGTACTACCCAGTATTGTCTTATTAATGTTTGTTCCCAATTGTAAAGCGCTACTGAATTTGCTGGCGCTATATAAATAAATGTTGATGATGATGTTGATGATTTCACTGACTGCTTCTCAACGCATTACGCAGACTGCTGCTCAACGCGTTTCACTCAACCATTTCCTTGGGTTGTATGTTACATGGAGTATGAATATGGTGAATCATAGTCGCACATGCCACAAACTCCACGCGTTTTGCTGAAAGGAACTTATTTGTAAGTCTTTTATGCCCATCTTGTGGCCCATGAACCACAGGGTGACATCATTGCATCACCCTTTTCTGGAGCAGAAATTTCCTATTGGCCTCTCAGGGAACTCTAATACTTGCCCTCTCCCAGGACGAGGGGAAAGCTGGTAAATTTTAGCCCGGGAGGGGGGGGGGGGTGGCAAGACTCAACTCAGCAGCCTATTAGGAAGGTTTCAAATGAAAAAAATGCATGTGACTCAGTGACCCCCAGCCCAGGACCCCACTATTAGATACACAGCAGACACCAGCCCATACTCGCTGGTCCTGTACATAACTCCAATCAGAAACTGATATCACAGTTAATCTGGCCACACAGGAGTTGATCAATGTCTGATTTGGACACCCACAAAGAGCGCGTGGGATTAAAAGCTCCATCTTAAAAATTGCAGACTTACATGTGTGTATTGAGTCACGTTTATCTGGAGATATGTCCAACTAACACCACAGCCGCATTTATGTATTAGACGTATAAATGTGCACTTACTGCTAACAATAGCGCAGAGCTGCAGCTTGTAGGAGTCAGTATATGTCACATTACCCTATTCCTACTCAGTATAATGTAATGATCTCTCATAAAGTTACATTTTCCAAATAAATAAAATAAAATTTACCCCAACGTCCATTGTTTAAATCCAATGAGAATCTTCTTCCCTGCTGTAGTCCAAATGGAAATTACAAATAAAAAATTCTGAATAGACAACAGCGACTTGTTGTAATATAACCGGGATACTAATGAATTGAGTCTCAGCCGGAGGGGTCAGTGCGCAATCAGCCAATCAGAGATGGCTGGACAGCGCTGATGGTGTCCCCATCATCATCATCACCATGTATCTTTACACCAGACTTACGGTACCCGCAAAGATCTCGCTCCTAGGAAGCGTATCTGGGGATCTGAAGAAGTCATGTATGTAGTACAGAAACGTGTATATTTACACCCAACGCATGGCCTTATAAACTTTCATATTGGTCAGTTACAAGGAAAAAACATTATAAAAACAAGTACCAAATGCTGTTTTTAGTGTAAACAGAAATGTTGCCGACCGTTGCTACGTGTTGGGCGCACCGCACAGCGACAGGGTGATATATAACATGTAGGCAGTCGCCGTTACAGTAAAACCCTTTGATGTTTTTCAAGGGACGAGGAAAAAATTGGTGCCGATTTTTGAAAAGCGTAAAATGAGGGAAAAGTCTATAAACACCGAACTACAAATAAAATGTGAGAAAAAAAGCATAGAAGCAATTTGTGAGTAACCACGTATGTAGCGTGTAACATGTAACACGGCTGCACGCAGTGGCCTTTCCACGACAGATCTCATCTGCGCAGTAATGTGAAATGTTAACTTGAGAAAGCGACTTCCCTTATCTGAGCAAACATACCCAGTCCTACATGTATGTACACGTGTGGCAGGGAGGGGGCTGTGACATGTGAGGAAGGGGTTAATTTCGGGAGCAGTATAGGGGTGATCCACCCCCTCCTCACACTGGGATTATACCATTTATAAGGGTCTCAGAGGGGGTGAATTCAATTGGCCGCGTTACTTTTACTGTGCATTATTACCGTTATTACGGTAGACTCAACGCCGGCTTTTTGCTCGCAGCTCCCTGAGCTGCGAGCAGAAAGCCGGTTAAAACTACCATAAAAACGGTAATAGTTTTAACGCAGCGGTACTTTGGGGGGAATTGATTTCCCCCAGAGTGTCTTCTGCTGGTTCGCTCAGGTCCTGATTGGACGTTAGTCCATTTACGCCATGTAATAAATCTGACTTGTGCAGAATGTGTTCCACCGCGCATGATCTTGTGGCTGTATTTTGAGTTGAGCGTATTGCACACTTGCGCTTGGAGAGGCGGATTGCGGGCGTTCACGTGTAAGGTCAGTACAGTAGAGGAATGAGACACAAGCCGACTATACTCATTAGAGATACGTCTGATTTTACTTACAAGTATCTTTAATATACGTCTTTCAGGAGGTGTATTTCTGTCCTATAGACCCGGTGCAAGTCTCTGAGCTAATGACGACGACGGACACATTAACACATGTACACAAAAGTCGCAGTTATACATTTAAGTCTACATCCGTCCCTCTGTGTTCTCAGTCAGACTGAGTATGGCTCGCAGTATACCTGGATCTCTCCCCACCTGTGTAGCTGCTGCTGTGTAGCACAGTTTAGGGATAGATTCAGTGTGACACAGGGGACGTGATGTGTCTACAGAGATCACTGCTCATTTTCTGTTGCGTCCCATAGAGATATGAGGATAAATGAGCGGAGATTTCTGTACCGTATTAACCGGCAAGGTGCACAGGCAAACGTCGAAGTGATATCCGGCAGCACCTCGCGGGTAATTGAATCTGCCCCTTGGAATATCCCCTTTATCCGTCCCGACTCCACCCCTGCCCAACACTATTGTGTAAACTTTGTGACACTAAATCATGAAATACCACAGAGTAACTGACATCCTAAAATAAAGAATAAAGAATTATTGTAGCGCTACTAAAATAACATAATAAACATTTATATACATTAATGCAATCTTTAAAAAGAGCATTAAACAGGATAAAGTTCTTTATAGTTAAATACTCAATATTTATTACTACTGTATAGAACTCATTACTAAAAGAAACAATTTAGCAAAATATATCTTAATGACATCAATATATAAAACAACATTGGGAGCTCTGCATAAGATAATAGTAACTACTATCCACAAACAATATAAATATTTGCACATTAATATATAAATAACAAATACCGGTCTTCACAATATGTATAAAATGTACTGTATAAGAATTCACTATTAGACCATATAAACATAATGGGCCTGAGTCATTAAGGAGAGTAAAGCATTAAAAAGGAGTAACTTTGCACCTGGGCAAAATCATGTTGCATTGGAGGAGGGGGTACATTTAAAATGTAGGGACAGATTTATAGTTGGGGTAGGGCATGTCCTAGATCTTGGACTTTAAATTTCTGTGTAAAAATAAAGTGATCAAGTATTTGTGTGCTAGATTATAAACTAATTTGCACCCATTATAGTGTAAAATGATTTGTCCCAAAGAACATTTACTCCTTTTTTTGCCTTACTTTCCTTAATGACTCAGGCCCATGAGAGGATGTACAATATAAGATATGCAGATACTTAATAAGGGACATGTTAGAGGAAAAGCAGATTTATCATTTGTCGGTTGTGGAAGATGTTATTTATATTGTAGCAGAGAATTGTGTCCTTTGTGGTGTTTGGTTTCCACGCGACACTGTTACATCTAAACGCATCACTGCCGATACAGTCTGCGAGAACCGCACGGCTGCAGTACTCCCATTGTGTCATATGTAATAAATTATATTACATTGTACTTATTGCATTTTATTTATCTATTAATAACTTACATCCGGGAGAATTAAATCGGGTGGTGAGAATTGCATCTAACAAGCAGGAAAAATGGATTATAAAGGGAATTTGGTAAATATTGAAAAACAATGACTTTTATGTTTGTTACTTACATTGCATGGATCCTCAGTACAGCCCCTCACTCATTCAAGAGTCATTTTGTCCTAATATCCTACAGAACATCCAGTATCACTGTCTGTAACATTGTCACATTGTAACACTGTATCACTGTCTGTAACATGGTCTGTAACACTGTATATCACTGTCTGTAACATTGTCACATTGCAACACTGTATCACTGTCTGTAGCATGGTCTGTAACACTGTATATCACTGTCTGTAACATTGTGACATGGTCTGTAACACTGTATCACTGTCTGTAACATTGTCTGTAACACTGTTTCACTGTCTGTAACATTGTGACATGGTCTGTAACACTGTATCACTGTCTGTAACATTGTCTGTAACACTGTATCACTGTCTGTAACATTGTGACATGTCTGTAACACTGTATCACTGTCTGTAACATTGTCTGTAACACTGTATCAATGTCTGTAACATTGTGACATGGTCTGTAACACTGTATCACTGTCTGTAACATTGTCATATTGTCTGTAACACTGTATCACTGTCTGTAACATTGTCACATTGTCTGTAACACTGAATCACTGTCTGTAACATGGTCTATAACACTGTATATCACTGTCTGTAACACTGTATCACTGTCTGTAACATTGTGACATGGTCTGTAACACTGTATCACTGTCTGTAACATTGTCTGTAACACTGTATCACTGTTTGTAACATTGTGACATGGTCTGTAACACTGTATCACTGTCTGTAACATTGTCTGTAACACTGTATCACTGTCTGTAACATTGTGACATGGTCTGTAACACTGTATCACTGTCTGTAACATTGTGACATGGTCTGTAAGGCTGGGTACACACTGCAGGGTTTTCGTGGCAATCACACGATAAACGACCGTGCGGACCGATATCGAATCAGTGTGTATACTCCAACGATGAACGATTATCGTTCCATTCAATGTGTAAACTGGACTAAAAATCTTGTTCAGTGATGAAACGATGCTCCAATCCTGCAGTGTGTACACACTCAGGACCAGCAGTGTCCATAGATCTCTATGGAGTTTACAGAGTCACCATCTTTTCAGCCGATGGTTATGACAGATGAAAAGCACAGATCTGATGGTAAATCCAGGGCCATCTTAACAACATTAGGGGCCCCCGGGCAAAGCAGTGCACCTGGGCCCCTAGAAATAGATATAGATATATTATATAGATGTATACAGCTACAGATACAGATATAGATATATAGATGTATACAGATACAGATATAGATATAGATATAGATATATAGAGATAGAGATAGATAGATGTGACCCTTGAAGGATTTTTTTGCAGGTTTTTTTCTTTTGCAGTATTATTTATTCTCATTAAGAGCCGTGCCTATGGGGCCCCCTTGCCCGTGGGGCCCCCTGGCAGCTGCCTATCGTGCCCAATGGAAAAGATGGCCCTGGGTAAATCTTGTAAAACATGTACAGTGTGTACACAGGAATCGGCGGCTGATCGGGACTTTTTCTTCTGACGTTGGTAATCGTTAAAAATGTTGCATCGGGAGAAATTTTCTGGAGTATGTACCTAGCCTAACATTGTATCACTGTAACATGGCCTGTAACATTGTATCACTGTCTGTAACAATGTATCACTGTCTGTAACATTGTATCACTGTAACATGGTCTGTGACATTGTATCATTGACTGTAACAATGTATTGCTGTCTGTAACATTGTATCACTGTAACATGGGCTGTAACAATGTATCGCTGTCTGTAACATTGTATCACTGTAACATGGTCTGTACCATTGTATCACTGTGTGTAACATTGTCACATTGTAACATGGTCTGTAACATGTATTACTCGCTGTCTGTAACATTTTATCACTGTCCTTAACATGTATCACTGTATGTAACATGGTCTGTAACATTGTATCACTGTAACATGCATTCCTGTCTGTAACATTGTATCACTCACTGTCTGTAACATTGTATCACTGTCTGTAACATTGTATCACTGTAACACTATTACTGTGCTGAGAAAGTGCCTCATTCTATTTCTATGAGATATATACATTGTATCTCTGTCCTGATCCCTGCAGTGTGTACTCGGTAAATATACAGATATGTAGAAGTGTGATGTGTGTATCCTAGCAATCAGTGATTACTGGAATGGAAGAGGTTAATCAGAAGCCCCTCCCCCTCTGCCAGTCTCCGCCCCCCCTGGTGGCAGCACAGAATTACTGTGGGTGTCTCTGTCACAAGCTTCCAGGACTTTAGCACCGAGCTGCGGCCATGAGACTGGGGGCTGAGTCCTGAGGGGGCACCATGGAGGAGAATGCCAATGTGCAGGAGATGACCACTGACTGCCCCCCGAGCCTGGCACAGGGCACCAAGCAGGAGATCAAGCGCCATGCCATCACTGATGACTACAAGGTGTCCAAGCAGGTGCTCGGCCTGGGCATCAATGGCAAAGTGCTGGAGTGTTACCGCAGGGACTCCGGGCAGAAGTGTGCGCTGAAGGTATGGCACAGGCTGGCAGCGGGTGTGCCAGGGCAGCTCAGGTACCCTGTACTGGTGGCAGGGGCAGCTCAAGTGCTCTGTTACTGGGGGCAGGGGCAGCTCAGGTACCCTGTACTGGGGGCAGGGGCAGAGGCAGCTGGGGGGAGGGGGGGTGTACAGGTGGGCAGTGTGAGTGCCAGCCTCCGGAGGGTACAGTGCCAGCTTTATATCGGGGTACAGTGTGAGTGCCAGCCTCCGGAGGGTACAGTGCCAGCTTTATATCGGGGTACAGTGTGAGTGCCAGCCTCCGGGGGTACAGTGCCAGCTTTATATCGGGGTACAGTGTGAGTGCCAGCCTCCGGGGGTACAGTGCCAGCTTTATATCGGGGTACAGTGTGAGTGCCAGCCTCCGGGGGTACAGTGCATGGATGTGAGGGTACAGTGTGATTATCAGTTTGGGGGGAGGGGTGCTGTGTCTCTCTGCTCGTTGTCGCAGACAGTAGTGATAAAGTCGCTCCATTACTGTGTGACCAGACCGCACGATTCCTAGACGATGACAATCTATGACCTGCAGGAGGTGACAACGAGTCAGTAAATCAATATGTCAGGAATTTGACATGGAAACTAAACACAGATGTTTTATGGTCTGGGGCTGAGCTGTCACCCTTATTTATCATCTAATTAGCCCAAACCCAGGTCTGTATGTGGTGAAATGATTTGTCGGGGAAATACTTATGATCTTTGGCTATTTATCTATAGATGGACTGTTCCTACAGAGAGGACCTGTGGTGTGTAAGATAAATTCAGTGTCTCATGTCCTCTGTGAGATACATGATACCATATAAAACTGATATCATTCACACATATATACCTCAGGAGCTTCTCATAACAGAAGATATGTGAGACAGCTAAGATCATGATGGAATATAGAGGGGGGGATTCAACAAAAATTCACAGGATTTATTTTGCTTCGCCCTATATATATATATGTATATAGGGGCTTAACGCCAGCGCTATGTATCACGAGGACTTTGCACAGGAAAGAGACTATGGGCTAGATTTACTAAGCTGCGATTTTGAAAAAGTGGGGATGTTGCCTATAGCAACCAATCAGATTCTAGCTATCATTTTGTAGAACGTACTAAATAAATGAAAGCTAGAATCTGATTGGTTGCTATAGGCAACATCCCCACTTTTTCAAACCCGCAGCTTAGTAAATCTAGCCCTATATATTTGTATTGCTGTGATACCTGTCCTGTTATTATGTCATCTGAGGATGGCGGGATCAGACAGAGGGGACTGAACAGAGATCATTTACTGATGAAATATGCATTGCCCTGTCCCCCCAAAAATAATATTTTTTTTGGGGGGGGGAAGGTAAATATAATATATATCATGTTTACCACTATATTTTTAATGGAATAGATTTTGTTTAATGTTTTATATTTATTAAACATTTTGTTTGTGCTACCTGCGGAACCAGAAGCTCCACCTACGCTGCCAGCCCTGCGACCCTGCGCTTGGTCAATAGAGCAGAACGGGGGCTTCATAGCGATAAGTAATCCTTATAGCGATACTCATCATCATCATCATCATCTATTTATATAGCGCCACTGCTTCCACAGCGCTGTACTCAGCTGCCACGGTGACGAAATTATGTTAAATAGCAGAAATGAGACATATTTTATGACCACAGTAAGTGGAGATAAAGTATGAAACCACAAGATAATTGTTTATTTAACAAATAAGTCCCTTAATTCCTGTGTACAACTGGTGTTCTACCACCTGGGATCTCTGTGCAGCTGTTTGTCCCCAGGTTCCCCCCATTCTTCTTACAGCCCAAAACCAGGTCCTTGGGGGTGTTACTAACGGGAGGACTAATCCCTACATTTCTGATGGGTCGTCCACTCACCGTCATTAAGGTCGGTTCCGTATTACGGGGCTCTGATTGGGGTGGGGGGGGCACATAAATATTTTCTACGCCCCAATATCAGAGATCAAATGTAAATACATTTCAGGAACTCACCTGTGTATGAATTTATTTAGTAGCTCTTTTATAAGACATCCTCTGTGAAAGCTTAATGGACCATAACATGTAACAATGTTCCTCTAAGATGTAACAATGTTGCTCTAACAGCGGAGCAACAAGTTATCACCGGCACATGGAGGAGACAATAAGAATATTCATGAGAATAACAGAATAATATAACGGCTGCTCGCTGTGGAGCCCAGTGATGATTCCTCTGGTCCTCTCCCTTCTACCTGGTAACAATATAAGTAGTGTCAGTCGGAGTTCTCCTTTATAGAACAAGAGGCTCGGAGATGAGATATAAGAATCTAATAATAAGATGGGTAAGAGCTGGCTCTGCCTATCAGGGGCCCAGGCACAGGCGGAGGGAGGATGCCATGCGGCTCAGTATATTATTTATCTCATATAGTGGAGGAGACAGGTCCAGCTGGATTTCTAGCAGTTTAAAAAGAAAGGTGATTTCTGTTACTATTGTTTCATGAACTATGTATAAATGAAATGTCTACTTTAAAGTAATTTATGTAGAAGTTTATATATATATATATATACACACACACACACACACACACACACACACACACACACACACACACACACACACACACACACACACACACATATATATAAACTGTGGCACATTTCAGGTAACAAATTGATTGTTGGGCTTAATTGTTCCTTTACTGATTGACTACTTCATATTCACTTTCTTAATTTAAATTGTACTCGTTACTTACCCGTTACCTTCCCTCCCACACTCCGGCCCCAGATATGTGATACTTTTATGGTCTATACTTTATTTTCCTCTTCTAATATTATTCTCATCTCTCCATATATTTACTAAACTGCGTGTTTGAAAAAGTGGAGATGTTGCCTATAGCAACCAATCAGATTCTAGCTTTCATTTATTTAGTGCATGCTACAAAATGACAGCTAGAATGTGATTGGTTGCTATAGGCAACATCTCCACTTTTTCAAACACTCAGTTTAGTAAATATACCTCTTTATCTTTAACCCCAATCACCTCCTAACTGTCCTGTAATGAGGGTCAGAACGATGGATACATTTAGGGTTAGTAGAAGATGGACCTGAACACACCATGTTACTATACAACAATCTTATTTACAAGCAGGGACTATTCTGGCTCCTTACACGTAGCACACAAATACTGGGCGGCTTTATTTTTACACTGTAGTTGACCCAGGACGTGTCCCCTCTTAAATCTAATCCTGTCCGCGCATTTTAAATTTGCCCCCCATGCGGTGCAGCATGGCTTTGCCAAGGTGCAGTTCTGGGGGTAGCTTCTAACTTACTATCTGATTGTAAACAACATTCAGTAACAATAGCGGATGAGGGTAATAGGTCATCTGAACGATGTGCAATAGAAGACAGCAGTGATAGATCGGTGTGGAACTACAAGTCCCAGCATGGCCGACAGCTGGAGAGCCGTAGCGTGCACTGTACACCTGCACGTCACGTGTACCTGCACGAGGTAACTTTATATGACATAATATGTGGAGGTAGCCGGCTGTGGCCGTGAGTCAGTGAGGGTGGAAGCCGGATTGTGTTATGATTGAGGGTGTGTTACTCTCCTGCTCAGGAATGTGACTCCATAAGGACAGGAGGTATCCCGGCATGCAGCAAACAGGTCGTAGGGAGTGGTTACTATGACCCAGAGCCGGTTATTTGGTGCAGGAGGATTTATGCTGAATGATGCATAATGTTACAGCTATAGGGGACAGGTCTGTGCTCAGGGCAGACACAGACAAGTGTGTAATTAATTCTTATGGGATGCTGCTCCCCAAAAGCTGGCTGACTAAGTGTATTTCATGAAGAGCCCATATATGTGTGTGTGTGTGTATATATATATATATGTATTAGTAGCATAGAGGCCAATGGTAAAGATGTCTATCTATATATATATAATAGTAGCAATAGCTGTCACTAGCATTATAAACAAAGCCATGGGACACTATAGGTACAAAGTACACACTATAAGCAGTATTAACAACCTGCGCCTGGAGTTGCAGACATCAGGAGGTGCTGATAAGAAGGTGACATAAGAGGAAGTAGATATGTAAATAATGGTCATTAACTGATGTTTTCCAGTGATTTACACACTGTGTTCAATGCTTATTGGCTGGTAGGGCATGCTGGTTCTTGTAGTTCCCCAACAGCTGGAGAGCCTACCTGGGGTCTGAGGTCTACAAAGTTGTGATGTCACTAATCAGCGCTGTCATTACTTCATCCCTCAGTGGCCAATATACGGGGTAATGTTCCACCTCAGTATATGTAAATGTTATTGTTATCTATGGTTTGGCAATGGGGGGGGGGGTCGTTTATAGTGTATAGGGCTGAACCATTTTTTCATAAGATTACAGGCTATAAACTAGTGACATTACTGAGGCACGAGGCATTTCATGACTGCAGCCTATCGATTCACTAGGAATTAGTGACATCACTGAGGCACGAGGCATTTCATGACTGCAGCCTATCGATTCACTAGGAATTAGTGACATCACTGAGGCACGAGGCACTTCATGACTGCAGCCTATCGATTCACTAGGAATTAGTGACATCACCGAGACATGACGTGCCTCACGCCTCAGTGACTAGTTACTAGTGAACATGAATATCAGTTCAGCCGGTGAAGCGGCTCCTCCAGTGGGCGTAATGTGCCAGTGCCTGGTTGAGGTACGAGGGGCCGGTTGGTGCAGGTTCTGCCCAGCGACGGCCCCTGATGTGTAGGACCTGGGCAGACGATGCCCACGTAACAGTTTCTGGGATCTCTGTGCTGTAGCTGGAGGAGGGGGCTGGGGATATTTTACTGCCGTAACCAGAGCCGGGTGGCTTGTGACAGACGCACATACCCCTCTCACCCTGATGACTTCTGATCTTTAAAAAGAAAGTGATTATGAGCTGCCCCCCGCCCCCACTCACCCCGAGGTGGTTCATACAACGTCTCCCAGATATGTGCCCCTGTTATACCCCCGGGATCTGTTACAGGGGGAGACAGTCAGTGCCGGGGTCTCTGTAATCCAGAATCAGTCACAGGTTGGGCTTGTGAGGGGATCAGATAGAACGTTTCCTTTGTTGCAATTTTACATAAATTGTCTTTTTTGTATTATAAAAGCTAAATGAGATGAAAATGGTTAAATTCTGCTTTTACACAACTGTTCTTATTATTATTTTAAAGCAGTTAGTGAACCCCTAGAAATAGCATAGTAATATGTCCTCATAATAAATGTAAGCTCCCTGTACAAGGTCCGTCTGTCTCTGAGGCTTATTACATGTTGTGCGTAGCGCTATAATCTGCATAAGGCCACTCTCAGGTTCAGGTAACAAGAACCCCCCCTCCCCCCATCCCTGTCAGCCACACCCAGAACCCCACCCCTCTCCTCGTGTCATGTGACCCACTAGTGGTGGGAGGAGCTGGGAGCTGGATTAAGACCTCATGGGGCCCATAGGCAACATACTGGTTGGAGCCACATCCATTTTAAAAAAAAAAAACAAAACAAATGGGTTTGGATAATCTGGGCCCCTCAGTTCCCATGGGGCCTTAGGTGGGAGCCTAGGTAGCCTAATGGGTGATCCGGCTATGGAAGAATTAGCAGCTGTCCAGCATTCATTACCAGGCTGCCAGGGTTAGTGCCTGTTTATTATGTTGTGTGTTCTCTGAGACTCTTCTGGTTGGATGAAATGGTGTCCGCCCCTTGCGTAATGGCGTCCAATCAGAGAGCACCAATTCCCAAATTTATATCATTCAGCCGGAACTCTGTGATAGATTTATCAAAGGGTTTTTCCCAGCGTTCCTATGTACTGTATATATATATATATGTATTGGCAGCATGGTGGCTCAGTGGTTAGCACTTCTGCCTCACAGCACTGGGGTCATGATTTAGATTCCATGACCTTATCTGTGTGGAGTTTTAGTGGCGCTATATAAATAGATGACAATGATGATCAGTGATCCCTTTCACCAAGTCGCCAGCTCTCGCCGTCACAGGCTTCCCAATACTGTAAGGTGGAGTCTATTTATCAAGCATCGCAGATGCAGGTAGTACTTGTAGCGCTTGTACCTGTTCTATTAACCAAATCTCAGAAAGAGAGGACTAAAATAATTATTTGCCATTTGTTTTTTCACTCTGTGGGGTAAATGTATCAAGCTGCGAGATTCCGCCGGGTTTGAAAAGTGTAGATGTTGCCTATAGCAACCAATCAGATTCTAGTTATCATGTATTTAGGACATTCTACAGAATTACAGCTAGAATCTGATTGGTTGCTACAGACAACATCTCCACTTTGCAAACGCGGCGGAAACTCCCATCTTGATACATTTACCCCTTAATCTTTTTTAAAATGAATGAGAATATCGTCCCGTCACAGAAAAGACATAACGCTAGATATAATAAAGGTTATATATTATATATACCACATATCTTTATATATAAAAGCTTTTATATACTTTTTTTTTATGCTACCAGTGATTCTAGTTCCGCGTTGGGGCCCCGCGCATACCGAGCACAGCGGAACGAAGGCTTCAGCGATCAGTAGCTGTAGTTACTCTGCAGAATATAATGTTAAACTGTGGTGATAACTCATTTTTTATCGCTCAATAAGTATTAATTTCATAAATATATCTACAGGTCTTTTCTGTTCCAATTAACCACGACTGAGGGAATAACGCTGGTGCTGTAGAAGTGATAGGAGCCCAGGTTCAGCATTATAATTTTTTTGAATCACACTTGATTACGTTTTATCTAACAAGCAGCTTGTGTCAATGACTTAATCATTATCCTGTGACAAGGGCGTAGGGGGATGGTAATCACCTTCATCGTACAGCATAAGGACAGACTCAATGTTCTGTATTATTGTCGGCTGCCTGTTGTATTTCACACGTCCCCTCGGCATTCACAGCCGTTAATAAAGGCAGATTAGTAACTGGGACCTGCCCAAAATACCTGCTGATCCATAAGTGTGATCGAGGGGGTTCTCTGACCATGTACCGTGCGAAGCCGCAAGCCGAGCACTTATATACGGCCCCGGAGCTCCCACATGACTTGTAATACCCTGATAATGTACAGTACCTCCAGCAGTACATAAAACTCAGCAGCGATGTTGTGCTATGGTTTAAAACACATTGTACTATAAACTAAAAGGAAGTCCTGTATTTCCAACATAAGATGTCGGCTAGTAGAATAGAGATGCACATTTTTCATTTGAGAGTTATACATTTTTTTGGGGGGGGGGGGGGGGGTTGGGTTCATCTACTTTTACTAAGTTTGTAGAATAACGACACGATGGCTGAGGAATTGAGGGATGAAATACGATTTCTGTGGGTACATTACTGACGTTACTTCGTAAATTCATCGTCTTCAGCCCAAGTTTGCCGACAAAATAAGCATTGACGTAATCCAACCAGATTCTGTCATAAAATAAATGTAAACAAACCGTAATATAAGGATTAATTGCCACCTAACAATGTCATTGATGTAAATATATCTACAAATAGTCCTTATAGTCAGTCAGGAATTACCCATTCTTCACCTAATCAGATGGACTCTGTAATGCGCCCATTTAAGGAGCCAACGGCGGTGTTAGCAGCTGAGCTATAAACGACGTCCACTGATAAAGGGAATTGTAATATTAGTTTACTAGTTATTTTCACCTAATAAAACAGCCTCTGGGCTACAGAAATATAAGTCATTGGGGGATGTTACTTGTTTACTGAAGCACAGAATCGTTATATACAACCTACACATGCAGAGAATGTACCTGCGGTAATCCTGCTTTATAGGTGCCATTAAATCACTTTAAAAGCAATTCCAGTAATTGTTTGCATAGCAACAGTGTGAGGCAGATTCTCGTCAACAGCAGCGGAGGACGGGTCTGTCGCTTATGAAATGAGACAAAGGACAAACGTGTTCTGTACACATGGTTATATAATGCTGTTTATTCTGTACATTAATAAATTAATACGTTTTTTGCATTGTCCTTTGTTTACAACAGCACATCTGCTTCTATAGATGCAGAAAGAAAATTCACCCATCCTTGGTATCCCCTCCCTGCACGCACTTCTGACCTCATTGTAAAGCGCTGCGGAATTTGCTGGCGCTATATAAATAAATGATGATGATGATGATACCTCCTAATATTTGGGTATCTAACATGGGTACAGGGGGTGTGGCCATGACATAATGGGGGCATGGCCACACCCCTGAAGTGCTAGACTGATCCCTAATGTCCTCCTCTCCAAACACCTCACACACAGCAGTGCAGGCGGCGTCCGTCCAGCAGTGCAGAGCAGCAGAGAATGAGGTGTACCTACCATGTGGGACAATACTGATTGGGATAGCGGGTCAGAGGCTGAGCCAGAGCTGGATTAACAATAGGGCTAATGGGGCTACAGCCCAGGGGCCTCAGGCAGCTTGGGGGCCCGTCAGCATTCATCGGGTTGGGGGCATCCCCGCCCCCGGCTCCGACTGTCGTCTGTTCAAGGAGAATGGCTGGCAGCTAACAGCAAATGTTATGCTGTTAGCTGCCTGCTGTCACTGTAGTACTTATACGGTGAGCAGTAATCTCCTTACTGAGGAGATCTCTTGAGAGTGAGACAATGACTCATAGTCTCACTCTCACGAGATCTCCTTAGTAAGGAGATTATTGTGCACCGCGGAAGCACTACAGCGAGTGGAACAACGGAAGGAGGTAAGCTCACGGGGGGGGGGCTCACAGAACCCTTAGCCCGGGGACCTCCCTTCCCTTAATCCGGCCCTGGTCAGAGCCCTCAAATCAGGACTATCCTGCCTGAACCGGGACGTTGGGAGGTATGCTTGTGTGGAACGTGAAGACAGAGTGTGGTGCCAGGCTGTGACATCATAACCCTGCGCCGCACTCTCCGCCCACTACTACTGCAGCCCCTCCGTGTCCGCGGCCACCACAGTAAGGAACATAAATACATTATGTGGCGCATTCAGGGCCTGATTTGTTAAAGAAAGTAAAGCAAAACAAATGAGTAACTTTGCACCTTGGCAAAACCATGTTGCATTGGAGGGGGAGGTAAATATAAAATGTGGGGACTTATTTATATTTGGGGTCGGACATGTCCTAGATCAGCTTTACATTTCAGTATAAAAATAAAGCTATCATGTATTTGTGCTACATGACAAAGCAGCCAGTGTTTAACTTATGTGCAAAATAATAAACTAATGTGCTCCCCTTGTTTTGTAACATGGTTTTGCCAAGTTGCAAAGTTACTAATTTTTTTTGCTTTCCTTTCTTTAATGAATCAGGCCCTTCAATGTTTTAGATGGCCCCTAAAGCCTGGCACTCTGGACGACCACTTAGGTCCGCCTAGTTGTAGTGTCAGCCCTGTCTACAGCGCTTCTTTATCTACAGCACATTGCCCTCCAAGCGCATTTCACGCTTCCGTCTTCCCAGCCCTCAGACCATCTGTCATTGTTTGGGGGTCTCCACCTGAATATCCGCTGTAGACAGTAGAAACGCCCCATAGATTGTAAGCTTGCGAGCAGCCTTCTCACCTCTTTGTCTGTTTTACCCAGTTTGTTTATTAGTTTACTGTGTTTGTCCCCAATTGTAAAGAGCGCTACGGAATATGTTGGCGCTATATAAATAAATTATGATGATTAGAAAGCTCCGCCCATCAACAGTTTAGTAGCGCCACCTTCATGTTAGCTGCCAGACTATCCCTAATGACCGGGACAATCCCAAGTTTGCTATTGGCCGACTGCACAGTCATTGTGTGCGCTGAATGTAAATCTCACCGTCTCATCTCTGTGCTTTATAGCTTAATACTTAATAGAAGCATTAAAAGTACAAATGTAACAGTCATCACCACCATCATCATTAGTTCCAGTACACGTGGTCGTGCCGGACGGCCAGGGTTACAGATCGCACCAATATGTTCCTGGAAGTAACTTCAAAATGTGAGATGTGAAAAAACAAAGTCTTTTTGCAGCCCCACAAGGTCCCCCCCGTCCCGTGCACTGATTGTCTCATTATCCGTCTCTACAGACACCACAGACATTCTCTGAATCATTTCTGCCTCTGGTTACAGTCTGCCAGGTCATTGTCTGAGCCTCTTTGTTCCTCAAAATTTCTAAAATGTTCATCAAAATATTTTCCTAATTCCTCATGTGCCCATAATGTGAGTTTTTACCCCCTGCTCTGTGACCCCCCAGATTCTCCACGACTGCCCCAAATCCAGACGGGAAGTGGAGTACCACACCAGAGCGTCAGGGGGTCCCCACATCGTACCCGTGCTGGACATCTACGAGAACATACACAGAGGGAAGCGATGTCTGCTCATCGTCATGGAATGGTATGACAACACGTGACCCACTTCATATGACACGTATGTACATAGTGAAAGACGGCCATAGGGGAACATCATTATAATAATATAATTATAGCGCTGCACGGTGGATGGTCATTAACAGGCTGGGACACAGCGATGGGACAAGAACTGCAACCTGGTCATATAAATCATAATCGGTGGCTCTTCAGCTGCTCCTGGCTGGCTGGGTATGCTGAGACTTGTAGTGCTACAACTGCTGGACACCCACTGGCTGCCTAAGTCTGATGTAATCACAGAGATTCATGTATCGCTGAGTAATGAAAGACTGATGCCCAGAGATAGGGCTGTAGCTGTCATCTATTGAATAATCCTTAACCTGATGTTATTACCCAGCGCTGAGCAACAGGAAGCAGCTGGAGTCTTGTGAATTCCATCAACGTTCTTGCTGTCACAATTGCAGAACTACAAACTCGCCTTGAGAAATATTTAGGAAATAGTAGTCTTCACACCCATAGAGTGTCCTTCATTTAACAAGGATTTATAGGTGATAAGGAGGTTAATCCATACAGAGGGCAATAGATAAACTTGATGTGATTTAAACCAGTGATGTCACAGCAGCTCAACAGACTGCAGTCTCTGCTTTGCAGTAGATCCCGTTTGGACACTGTACTCCAGCTGTCTTTAAACAAATGGACTGGTACTTTATAACAGAGCTGGTGGGATGTCATGTTAGCACTGGGCCATGTGTTCATGGTCCATATGTGAAATTGGCATTTAGGCTTCCTGTACAAGAGGCAGTGACATCACTGATGTACTGCAGACGGGCGATCTTTACATTGTATATACATTGATTTCTGCTTCTGTGTTGTGTGTCAGTATGCAGGGCGGGGAGCTGTTCACTCGCATCCAACAGAGAGGAGACCAGGCCTTCACTGAGCGAGGTAAGGAGACGGATTATCACATGTTTATATGTACGGCCTATATGTGCTCTCGTCTTGCAACCACAGTGGGGATCGTTTGAGAGGTGCAGGATAATGGCGCCTTCACTACCGTTGCAATTACCTTTTATCTGTGTATTATGAGTGTCTGGTTAATATAAGACAATGAGCCCCATTGTGACACGTTTAATGTGAGAAAAAATATGAAAGTGAAGTTTAGTTTGATAAGGGCTCACAATCCGCTCTCCTCCATCAGAGGCCTCAGAGATCATGCGTGACATAGGGATGGCCATACAGCACCTACATGAGCTGAATATTGCTCACAGGGATGTTAAGGTCAGTACATACATGTTTATGTCCCGTGACGGCTACACGTGAGTTTCTTTGTGACTCTATGTCATTGTTTGTACATCCCCCCAGCCGGAGAATCTGCTGTACACGTCCAAGGACACCAACGCCGAGCTGAAGATCACTGACTTCGGCTTCTCCAAAGAGACCACCATACAGAACGCCCTGCAGACCCCGTGTTATACCCCATACTATGTGGGTGAGTAAAGGGCAGGGGGAGGGGGGTGAAGACATCCAGGGAGGGTGCAACTGGGGACGTTCTGGGGGTAAGAGGCTAAAACACTAATTGAGTCATTCAGTGTCCTTATTCTTACTGTGGCCCGGTGCGACTATAGGAGCAGCTGGGAGCGTCTTACCTGATGCCATGTTGGTAATGTGCTGGGAGTGTGGCGCTATGATGTCACAGACAGCGCCACTCTGCCCAGACAGATGCCATCCTGCCCCACACTTCACACAAGGTGTGGGGCGATCCCTATGGGGGGCATCTGATGGGGAGGGTGGATTAGGGCACCCGCTAGCCATGTTGGAAGACCCGGGGTTATAGGCGGTTCAGCTGAGTGATGGCCGTTCCCTGATAACATTGGTAATTTGTTCCCTTCTCCGCAGCTCCCGAGGTCCTGGGTCCAGAGAAGTACGACAAGTCCTGCGACATGTGGTCTCTCGGGGTCATCATGTATATCCTGCAAGTATAATAGACATTATTGAATCCATCCTCCACGTGTCGACCGTCTACTCGGCCTCTGGCCTCCCTGTCCGTCCTCCATTCATCCTCTGCACATATCTACCAGTCCAGCATGTATTGATGTCTGTTCTTATCCCCAGGCTCTGTGGTTATCCCCCTTTTTATTCTAACACCGGCCAGGCCATCTCTCCCGGGATGAAGAAGAGAATCCGCATGGGCCAGTACGAGTTCCCAGCACCGGAGTGGAACGATGTGTCGGCAGAAGGTACCGAGCTGCAGTCCGCAACATTAACTAGCTTACCTTTGTTTTCAGCCTTGTGTTACATCATCAGGCAAAGGGGGTTTAGTCTAAAGCTGGGAACACACCTATGTAATCTTACTGCAGATGAGATTTCTGTAACGATTTCAGCAACGACTAAAAGTCCAGATGAGCCGATCCATGTGTACACACCTACACAACTTACCTTCAGATCTGTCATCTTCATCTCTCATAACCATCTGCTGAAATGATCGTGACTCATGTACACTGTACAGATATCTGCCTACACTGCTGGTGGTGAGTGTGTACACACTGCCATATTTGCCCGACATTGTTCTATCGCTGATCGTGATTTTTAGGAAGTTTCTAAAACCAAATCAACAGATGCGATGTGTTTTAGTGCGATAAAACATGGTGGTGGCAGCGTGCTCACTCTTCCAATATCTGACCAACCGGTTGTGAATCGTGTGATCTGCACAATAATCGCATCAGTGTGAACCCAGCTTTACTGGCCTGAGATCTGACACAGATGCTGCTCTCTGAATACAGTTATATATAAGACAGACCTGTTTCATAACACTGAGTAAGACTATGAACTCTGCTAATGATTTAAGGGGTCAATATACAGTCTGCCAATCAGAAGTGGCAGATAGTACCGCTCATTATCATTAACACTATCATTGTACCATCGCTCCTAATAGGCGCATCTGTGGATGCAATCACATAAAGACGCCGTTAATAATCGCCTCCTTTTTGTCTGTCCGCTAATAGCTAAACAGATAATCCAGCAGCTTCTGAGGACGGACCCGACGGAGCGGATGACAATCACTCAGTTTATGAACCACCTGTGGATAAACGTAGGTTGAACTCCTCAGCAGAACGTGATCTGTCTGTTGCTGGTTGTGAATTACAGTGTGTCTGACGCCATCTTGTTGTAGCCTTCCCAGCCCAGTGGCGAGTAAACCGGATCTGTCACCAGATGTATCACCCTTACAATCAGCTGGTTACACTTTATCATACACTTAGACAAAGCAATGTAAACAGTCTCCTGGGGCCAAGCACCTCATTTCACCTCAGACACAGGCTCATTGCTCCCCCTTTGTATCATATGAGGAGTCAGATATAGTCTATATAGCAGACCTGGCGAACCTGTGGCTTTCCAGGTCTTGTGAAAACTACAAGTCCCAGCATATCTTACCAGCCAGCGGCTGGCTATCTACTGACAAAGCATGCTGGGGCTTGTAGTTTCACAACACCTGGAGATCCACAGGTTGGCCAGACCGACTGTATCACTCACAGGAGAGTGTAAGGGTTCAGCTAACTGGTCTCTTAGGTCTGAAGAAATTTAGCAGAACAGCTCTCCATCATCCCAGTAATAGATATACAATAAATACTCCTCTGACCCAGCACAGTTGTGGGGGCCAAGTGCAGAGTATTTTGTTAAAGGGCGGAGGCCGGGGAGGTGACTGAGGGAAAGTAGACAAACCGGCCCCTCTGGTAAACGTCAGGATTGCCTAATGTGAACCGTAATATGAAATTGCACAAACTTTTCAGCTCAGTGATTACGAAACATCTCTCGGTGGTAAGAACACTCTACAACCTCAAACCTATTTCTGGAAATCAGTTGCTGTATACAAGAAAGAGGAAGAGACTCGTCACGCTATATATTCCAATGGCTGCGGTTACAGACTGCAAATAAAGACTCAACATCTAGCAGCAACTTGTCTGCAAAATAACCACAGCTGCGGACAGGGGCGGGGTGGACTGGGGGGCAGGAGGGCATCTGCCCCGTGGGCTGGTTCCATAGCGCTTGGGCTGGGTCACTTGCCCCCTAGGCAGGCCCGGCGCTCCCATTAGGCAAGGTTAGGCACTTGCCTAGGGCGCAGGGCTCTGGAGGGCGCCACAGAATACTAAAAGACTTTAAAACTGTGCGGCGACCGCTGACCATACCTGTCACGGCCGCCGCACAGCATTCAGATGCACGGGGAGGGGGGAAGAGGCTATTTTGTCACCACCGCCGCCTCTCTGCTCTGTCTCCTCCCCTCCACTTACTAGTGTCAGTGAGTGGAGGGGAGGAGACGGCGATTTTTGCAGGGGGGGGCGCCGCTTTTTTAAAAATGCCTAGGGCGCCGTGGACCCTAGCACCGGCCCTGCCCCTAGGTTAACATTTGCCAGCCCCTGGGTGCGGAGATCTGGGGTGCCTAATTGGTGCAGTATTTAATAAACATAATCCAACTATCAATATGATTCTAACACTACAATTATAATGTAAGTTGAATATTATATGGTCCTGAATCACCTGGTTCTCACCTGGTTTCTTTCACACATCACTCTCATCATTGCCAACATTTTAATATAATTTACTGGGATAAATCTTTAGATCCTGGGACTGTCCTTGGAAGTTATGGAGCATTGACAACTTAGCCCCCTGTTATTTGTATCAGTTTGAGGGGGTCTTTCCCCTGGGAACCCTAAGTTGGCCCCAGATGGATTTGCTTTCCGTACTCTACAGGACAAGAGATCACAGGGCGCCCAGCAGCAGCGAGCTCCACCCCCTGCGTCGCCCAGACAATGATATAAATATTCACTGTAGTTGTGATGAGAAAACAAATGTTTCTAAACAAGATGAAACAGAGTTAGAAGGGATCAATCTCACTGCCCGGCATCGGATGTGACATGATCCTTGTGTGTCAGTTTTGTTTGGCTACAGAGAAGCTAAAAGCTTTATATGAATAGATCTGAGTGAGCCCTGCAGCCGGTGGGTGGTATTATAATGTATTTATAACGAAGAGCTTTCCATAGATGGCATAGGTACATGACTCCCCCTACAGGCCAGGAGAGGAAATGCATCACCTGTTAAATTACAGTAAAGTTCAGTTTCTTAATGTTGCATTTTCTGGGACCAGCAATGTCCTTGTATGTAATATTTTACCAATTAACCAGCATTATATTCCTTTAATACTCATTTATTAAGGTAGTTTACATGTTGGTTCTTTGCTATTTGGTGCTAATGATTTTCCCCTGTACAGCAATCTATGGTGGTGCCTCAGACCCCACTACATACAGCTCGTGTACTGCAGGAGGACAGAGAACACTGGGATGAGGTCAAGGTGAGTGGATCACATTATTATCCACGTGCAGTGTTGGTTTCCATGTTGGATTTGTAGATCCTCTGACCACATTCTACCAGTCATGATTTTCTCATGTCAGGGTCTTCCTGATCCATTATCCCCACTCCCGGCTCTTCTGTCCACACTCCCGGTTCTTCTGTCCCCACTCCCAGCTCTGCTGTCCTCACTCCCAGCTCTGCTGTCCTCACTCCCTTCTCCTCTGTCCTCACTCCCGGCTCCTCTGTCCCCACTCCCAGCTCTGCTGTCCTCACTTCCAGCTCTGCTGTCCTCACTCCCTTCTCCTCTGTCCTCACTCCCTTCTCCTCTGTCCTCACTTCCAGCTCTGCTGTCCTCACTCCCAGCTCTGCTGTCCTCACTCCCTTCTCCTCTGTCCTCACTCCCTTCTCCTCTGTCCTCACTCCCTTCTCCTCTGTCCTCACTCCCTTCTCCTCTGTCCTCACTCCCGGCTCTTCTGTCCACACTCCCAGCTCTGCTGTCCTCACACCCAGCTCTGCTGTCCTCACTTCCTTCTCCTCTGTCCTCACTCCCAGCTCTGCTGTCCTCACTCCCTTCTCCTCTGTCCTCACTCCCGGCTCTTCTGCCCCACACCCAGCTCTGCTGCCCCACTCCCGGCTCTTCTGTCCCCACTCCCAGCTCTGCTGCCCCACTCCCGGCTCTTCTGTCCACACTCCCAGCTCTGCTGTCCTCACTTCCAGCTCTGCTGTCCTCACTCCCTTCTCCTCTGTCCTCACTCCCTTCTCCTCTGTCCTCACTCCCTTCTCCTCTGTCCTCACTCCCTTCTCCTCTGTCCTCACTCCCGGCTCTTCTGTCCCCACTCCCGGCTCTTCTGTCCCAACTCCCATGTTTTCTATCTCTACTCCCGACTCTTCTGTCCTCACTTCCAGCTCTGCTGTCCTCACTCCCTTCTCCTCTGTCCTCACTCCCGGCTCTTCTGTCCCCACTCCCGGCTCTTCTGTCCCCACTCCCAGCTCTGCTGTCCTCACTCCCAGCTCTGCTGCCCCACTCCCGGCTCTTCTGTCCCCACTCCCAGCTCTGCTGTCCTCACTTCCAGCTCTGCTGTCCTCACTCCCTTCTCCTCTGTCCTCACTCCCGGCTCTTCTGTCCCCACTCCCAGCTCTGCTGTCCTCACTCCCAGCTCTGCTGTCCTCACTCCCTTCTCCTCTGTCCTCACTCCCGGCTCTTCTGTCCCCACTCCCAGCTCTGCTGTCCTCACTCCCTTCTCCTCTGTCCTCACTCCCTTCTCCTCTGTCCTCACTCCTGGCTCTTCTGTCCCCACTCCCGGCTCTTCTGTCCCAACTCCCATGTCTTCTATCTCTACTCCCGACTCTTCTGTCCCCACTCCCAGCTCTGCTGCCCCACTCCCGGTTCTTCTGTCCACACTCCCAGCTCTGCTGTCCTCACTTCCAGCTCTGCTGTCCTCACTCCCTTCTCCTCTGTCCTCACTCCCGGCTCTTCTGTCCCCACTCCCAGCTCTGCTGTCCTCACTCCCAGCTCTGCTGTCCTCACTCCCTTCTCCTCTGTCCTCACTCCCTTCTCCTCTGTCCTCACTCCTGGCTCTTCTGTCCCCACTCCCGGCTCTTCTGTCCCAACTCCCATGTCTTCTATCCCTACTCCCGACTCTTCTGTCCCCACTCCCGGGTCTTCTGTCCCCACTCCCATCTCTTCTCTCCCCACTCCCGGCTCTTCTGTCCCAACTCCCATGTCTTCTATCCCTACTCCCGACTCTTCTGTCCCCACTCCCGGTTCTTCTGTCCACACTCCCAGCTCTGCTGTCCTCACTTCCAGCTCTGCTGTCCTCACTCCCTTCTCCTCTGTCCTCACTCCCTTCTCCTCTGTCCTCACTCCCGGCTCTTCTGTCCCCACTCCCAGCTCTGCTGTCCTCACTCCCTTCTCCTCTGTCCTCACTCCCTTCTCCTCTGTCCTCACTCCTGGCTCTTCTGTCCCCACTCCCGGCTCTTCTGTCCCAACTCCCATGTCTTCTATCTCTACTCCCGACTCTTCTGTCCCCACTCCCGGCTCTTCTGTCCCCACTCCCGGGTCTTCTGTCCCCACTCCCACCTCTTCTGTCCCCACTCCCATCTCCTCTGTCCCCACTCCCATCTCCTCTGTCCCCACTCCCACCTCTTCTGTCCCCACTCCCATCTCCTCTGTCCCCACTCCCGACTCTTCTGTCCCCACTCCCATCTCCTCTGTCCCCACTCCCGACTCTTCTGTCCCCACTCCCACCTCTTCTGTCCCCACTCCCATCTCTTCTGTCCCCGCTCCCATCTCCTCTGTCCTCACTCCCATCCCCTCTGTCCCCACTCCCAGCTCTTCTGTCCTCACTCCTAGCTCTTCTGTCCCCACTCCCGGGTCTTCTGTCCCCACTCCCATCTCTTCTGTCCCCACTCCCATCTCTTCTATCCCTACTCCCGATTCTTCTGTCCCCACTCCCAGCACTGCTGTCCCAACTCCCATCTCTTGTGTCCCCACTCCCATCTCCTCTGTCCACACTCCCAGCTCTTCTGTCCCCACTCCCGGATCTTGTGTCCTCACTCCCAGCTCCTCTATCCTCCCATCTCTTCTGTCCTCAGTCCCATCTCTTCTGTCCTCACTCCCTTCTCCTCTGTCCTCACTCCCGGCTCTGCTGTCCTCACTCCCAGCTCTGCTGTCCTCACTCCCAGCTCTGCTGTCCTCACTCCCAGCTCTGCTGTCCTCACTCCCTTCTCCTCTGTCCTCACTCCCTTCTCCTCTGTCCTCACTCCCGGTTCTTCTGTCCACACTCCCAGCTCTGCTGTCCTCACTCCCAGCTCTGCTGTCCTCACTCCCTTCTCCTCTGTCCTCACTCCCGGCTCTTCTGTCCCCACTCCCAGCTCTGCTGTCCTCACTCCCAGCTCTGCTGTCCTCACTCCCTTCTCCTCTGTCCTCACTCCCTTCTCCTCTGTCCTCACTCCCTTCTCCTCTGTCCTCACTCCTGGCTCTTCTGTCCCCACTCCCGGCTCTTCTGTCCCAACTCCCATGTTTTCTATCTCTACTCCCGACTCTTCTGTCCCCACTCCCGGCTCTTCTGTCCCCACTCCCGGGTCTTCTGTCCCCACTCCCACCTCTTCTGTCCCCACTCCCATCTCTTCTGTCCCCACTCCAATCTCCTCTGTCCCCACTCCCGACTCTTCTGTCCCCACTCCCACCTCTTCTGTCCCCACTCCCATCTCTTCTGTCCCCACTCCCATCTCCTCTGTCCCCACTCCCGACTCTTTTGTCCCCACTCCCACCTCTTCTGTCCCCACTCCCATCTCTTCTGTCCCCGCTCCCATCTCCTCTGTCCTCACTCCCATCCCCTCTGTCCCCACTCCCAGCTCTTCTGTCCTCACTCCTAGCTCTTCTGTCCCCACTCCCGGGTCTTCTGTCCCCACTCCCATCTCTTCTATCCCTACTCCCGATTCTTCTGTCCCCACTCCCAGCACTGCTGTCCCAACTCCCATCTCTTGTGTCCCCACTCCCATCTCCTCTGTCCCCACTCCCAGCTCTTCTGTCCCCACTCCCGGATCTTGTGTCCTCACTCCCAGCTCCTCTATCCTCCCATCTCTTCTGTCCTCACTCCCATCTCTTCTGTCCTCACTCCCATCTCTTCTGTCCTCACTTCCGGCTCTTCTGTCCCCACTCCCATCTCTTCTGTCCCCACTCCCATCTCTTCTGTCCCCACTCCCATCTCCTCTGTCCCCACTCCCATCTCTTCTGTCCCCACTCCCAGCTCTGCTGTCCCCACTCTCATCTCTTCTGTCCCCACTCCCATCTCCTCTGTCCCCACTCCCAGCTCTTCTGTCCCCACTCCCGACTCTTCTGTCCCCACTCACATCTCCTCTGTCCCCACTCCCAGCTCTTTTGTCCCCACTCCCGGGTCTTCTGTCCCCACTCCCACCTCTTCTATCCCCACTCCCACCTCTTCTGTCCTCACTCCCATCTCTTCTGTCCTTACTCCCATCTCTTCTGTCCCTACTCCCACCTCTTCTGTCCCCACTCCCAGCTCTTCTGTCCCCACTTCCAGCTCTTCTGTCCCAACTCCCAGCTCTTCTGTCCCCACTCCCGGGTCTTCTGTGCCCACTCCCGGGTCTTCTGTCCCAACTCCCAGCTCCTCTGACCTCACTCCCATCTCTTCTGTCCCCACTCCCAGCTCCTCTGTCCCCACTCCCGTGTCTTCTGTCCCCACTCCCATCTCTTCTGTCCTCACTCCCATCTCTTCTGTCCTCACTCCCAGCTCCTCTGCCCCCACTCTCATCTCTTCTGTCCCCACTCCCATCTCTTCTGTCCCCACTCCCATCTCCTCTGTCCCCACTCCCGACTCTTTTGTCCCCACTCCCACCTCTTCTGTCCCCACTCCCATCTCTTCTGTCCCCGCTCCCATCTCCTCTGTCCTCACTCCCATCCCCTCTGTCCCCACTCCCAGCTCTTCTGTCCTCACTCCTAGCTCTTCTGTCCCCACTCCCGGGTCTTCTGTCCCCACTCCCATCTCTTCTATCCCTACTCCCGATTCTTCTGTCCCCACTCCCAGCACTGCTGTCCCAACTCCCATCTCTTGTGTCCCCACTCCCATCTCCTCTGTCCCCACTCCCAGCTCTTCTGTCCCCACTCCCGGATCTTGTGTCCTCACTCCCAGCTCCTCTATCCTCCCATCTCTTCTGTCCTCACTCCCATCTCTTCTGTCCTCACTCCCATCTCTTCTGTCCTCACTTCCGGCTCTTCTGTCCCCACTCCCATCTCTTCTGTCCCCACTCCCATCTCTTCTGTCCCCACTCCCATCTCCTCTGTCCCCACTCCCATCTCTTCTGTCCCCACTCCCAGCTCTGCTGTCCCCACTCTCATCTCTTCTGTCCCCACTCCCATCTCCTCTGTCCCCACTCCCAGCTCTTCTGTCCCCACTCCCGACTCTTCTGTCCCCACTCACATCTCCTCTGTCCCCACTCCCAGCTCTTTTGTCCCCACTCCCGGGTCTTCTGTCCCCACTCCCACCTCTTCTATCCCCACTCCCACCTCTTCTGTCCTCACTCCCATCTCTTCTGTCCTTACTCCCATCTCTTCTGTCCCTACTCCCACCTCTTCTGTCCCCACTCCCAGCTCTTCTGTCCCCACTTCCAGCTCTTCTGTCCCAACTCCCAGCTCTTCTGTCCCCACTCCCGGGTCTTCTGTGCCCACTCCCGGGTCTTCTGTCCCAACTCCCAGCTCCTCTGACCTCACTCCCATCTCTTCTGTCCCCACTCCCAGCTCCTCTGTCCCCACTCCCGTGTCTTCTGTCCCCACTCCCATCTCTTCTGTCCTCACTCCCATCTCTTCTGTCCTCACTCCCAGCTCCTCTGCCCCCACTCTCATCTCTTCTGTCCCCACTCCCATCTCTTCTGTCCCCACTCCCTTCTCCTCTGTCACCACTCCTGACTTTTCTGTACCCACTCCCAGCTCTTCTGTCCCCACTCCCAGCTCTTCTGTCCCCACTCCCGACTCTTCTGTCCCCACTCCCATCTCCTCTGTCCCCACTCCCATCTCCTCTGTCCCCACTCCCAGCTCTTCTGTCCCCACTCCCGGGTCTTCTGTGCCCACTCCCGGGTCTTCTGTCCCCACTCCCAGCTCTTCTGTCCTCACTCCCATCTCTTCTGTCCTCACTCCCATCTCTTCTGTCCCTACTCCCACCTCTTCTGTCCCCACTCCCAGCTCTTCTGTCCCCACTCCCAGCTCTTCTGTCCTCACTCCCAGCTCTTCTGTCCTCACTACCAGCTCTTCTGTCCCCACTCCCAGCTCTTCTGTCCCCACTCCCAGCTCTTCTGTCCTCACTCCCAGCTCTTCTGTCCTCACTACCAGCTCTTCTGTCCCCACTCCCAGCTCTTCTGTCCCAACTCCCGGGTCTTCTGTCCCTACTCCCAGCTCCTCTGACCTCACTTCCATCTCTTCTGTCCCCACTCCTAGCTCCTCTGTCCCCACTCCCGTGTCTTCTGTCCCCACTCCCATCTCTTCTGTCCTCACTCCCATCTCTTCTGTCCTCACTCACAGCTCCTCTGTCCCCACTCCCACCTCTTCTGTCCTCACTCCCGGGTCTTCTGTCCCCGCTCCCTGCTCCTCTGTCCCCACTACCGGGTCTTCTGTCCCCACTCCCGGCTCCTCTGTCCCCACTTCCAGCTGTTCCAAGCTCTATTCTCTCCCAACTCCCAGATCCTCTTTTTCCCATTACCAAATATTCTCTCCCTTCTCTTCTTTCCCCTGCTCTCAGATATTCTCTTACTAATCTTCTCTCACTGCTCCCAGACGTTCTCTACCCTTCCCTTGTTCTTCTCTCCCAGACCTTCTGTCCATACCCCCAGCTTTTCTCTCGCTGATCGTCTCTCCTATTTATTCTCTACTCATTATCCTGCCCATACCGGTCCATTATGTCTTCTTCTTCTGCTCCTAAACGTTTTTTGCGGCTCTTCTCTTCCCACCTCCATCTCTTCTCTGTTCCTCTTGCCCCTCTCATTTATTTTAGTCCTGATCCTCTTCTCCTACTGTCTCTTCTGTTTCCTTCTCCCTCATTGCCCTGGTCACTCCTCACTCCTCACTCATTGTTCTTCTTTCTCATCAGGAGGAAATGACGAGTGCTCTGGCCACAATGAGAGTGGATTACGACCAAGTGAAGATAAAAGATCTCAACTCGTCCACGAACAAATTACTCAACAAGCGACGCAAGAAACAAGGTGACGGATCTACGCCTCCTACTAGCTGTAACAACCAATAGGACTGCGCAAAATCCTGGTGGAGAACGTGGCTGTGCACATCTCCGATCATCGGAGATTTTCTGTGGCTCTTAGATATTTTTATGGTCTTTTGTTTAACTGTAGTATATTTTAAACACTTCACTGTTGGGTATTGGGATAACATACCCTGTGTGTACATACATATAAATATTTATGGAACTGAATTGTTGATAAAAGTCTTTACTGTATTTGGCATTTGAAGCGCGTCAGCTCCTCCCACTGCGATTGCTGCGGTGAAGTGTTGTTGCTGATTGTGGTTTGCAGAGGTGGAGCACATTATAAAGGTTATACTTACTCTACCTACACACAGCGGCCATTCACCTGGCCAGGGCTGGGGCGTGCATCCTGCCCCCTCCTCCCCAGCCGCCTTCCCCCTGTTCCCTGCTTCTTACCTTGTGTGGAGAGGGGTGGGATGGCATCTTTTATTTTTGAGAGTGTGGCGCTAGACTGTGACTTTATAGCCCAACACCACACTGCCAGCCTGTCACCAATATGGAGGAGCACCAGATGGCATAGAAAACTTTCCAGCCATTGCCTCTTCATAGGTGGGGGCGCCACAGTGACAGTAAAGATTTTAGGTGCCCTAGGTGACTGCTTAGGTTGCCTTGTGGTAATACCAGCTCTGTGCAGACTTGACCTTAAATCCTCCCTCTCTGCCTTGTGGCTCGTGGCTCATCCATCCTCTCTTAGAGCCAGATTAGCCTAGGTCGTGGTTTCTTTAGGATTGGCGAAATGAGCCCACAGAGACAGATTTGTTTTCCTGTCTTCTCCAAGTGCAACATTGTAGCAGTGAGAGAACAGCGAGGAGATGGATGAAAGCTGTTTCCTGTAGAATAAGGAGATAAATGTAACATAAGACACATTCCATCCTTATTTCTGCTGTCTTGTGCATGACACACAGAGAGGCCTGGTGCTCTAATCCGCATCGTTACAGCTAGATTCATAGTTTTATATTAAATGGTAGCTGGAGCCATTTCTCCCATAAGTGCATCCTGCACTACGTCTGACGTGATGTCTACGTGTTCTTAGGGCCTTGTTTACAGTTGGACATCTTCACTATGTGAGTAACGCGCATTTACTTACATATGTTGAGCCAAATCGCCACAGGAGGATGTCCCAAATTCTTCTCCCAGTCATGGCAAAATAATAATGTCTTACGTAGGAGTCCGGGACCATCTATTTAATTATATATGAATTTCAGAGTGCTGTGCTCATTAATGTTGTTGCATAAACTGGAGGATTCTTTGGTGGAACTTTTCCACCATATTCTAATATAAGATCGTTGGGATGTAAAAGTCCCATATTGTCCTGTTTTAGTCCTTATAAAAGTAATTTCTTTGTATATATATTTTTAGAGTTCTCTATAATTTTCAGACAATAACATTTCATACTTTTTGAAAGCCGAAGTCTTAATTGCATCAGGAAAAAATTATATATATAAAAAATGGCTAAAATGTGCATTATATGAACGTAACATTTTATTTGGGCATTAAACATCACAACCACGTTATACTCGGCATAAGAAGTGACGGAAAAATGGCGAAATAATGTGATAAAATATGGAGGACAAGAAGGACGACCCTAAATATGAGCTATAGTCCCAATCCTTCTATTTTATGGACTATATCAGGAATCACAATGGGAACAGTCAGACCCTGGAAAGAGGGGCGGAGTCTAACAAAGGTCAGGTACTCATCAGGGACCCCCACAAGGAAGTATGGGCCTAACCGCTATCCCCCGCACAGGTATCGGACGTGGCGGCAGGTAGAGGGATACCAGGCGTGACTGAGAGGTATATGCAGGTTGTAGTTTGGAACTCACTGGAACAGATAGAACTAACCAAGGACATCTCTGGAGGAGCCAGGACAAGAGACTTTAACTGGCCCCATCTATCGGTCAGCCTAAAACACTGGTATAATGTCAGCGCTGGCGGCTGCTTCTCTTCCATTTCAGCGATACCCTGAGAGTCTGTCGCTATGATGTCACAGCTAAACGCCACACACCCAGTATGAGCAGAATATACTGCCCTACCTCCCCCTGCCATGGTAAGAAGCGGAGGGGCTGGGGGTCTCCACCTCCAAGGTGGGAGAGGCAACGCTTAGGGCATCCACAGAGCATCCGCTGCAATTACCCCATTGAATATAAAGAGACGGAGGAGCCACAAGGGCTAAATGTCCCCGGATATAAGTCTAGGGCGACTCTGCCGATTCCTAATTCGCTATTGTGCATGACACACAAATCACATGATGGATCCAGCTACACACGTGTTTTATACAGCGGTGTAGGCCGCGGGATCTGATGGTTATATGACTTGCAGTTTGTCTCATACAACTAAGCACACAGTCGCTCTAATATCACCTTAGAGATTAAACTAAAAAGATGTCAGTCATGTTACCGCATCAGCTACATACATCTGAACACGCTTGGAACACACAGGCTGCACGGCTGTACTGCATGTAGATCACATGATGCCGCTTCTACTGTGCAGGTTCCTGCATGTGTCATGTATGTGGATGTACTTTGCTGACATGGCAATCCTAAATGAAAGTAATTCCTGCAGGTAATTAATACTGAGACTCAGTTCCTGCAGACAATTAACATGCGAGGCTCAGTTCCTGCAGACAATTAATATGTGAGGCTCAGTGAAAAGAGTTTGAGCACAATATATTGCAGGAGAATGAGCCTTTAAACACAGTATCAAAATATAATGAAACTTTTAGTAAACAGGAAAATACACCTTAACCTCCCAAACTACTGTCTTGTGCTAACTCCTCAGAATTTATAAAGACCCCTAAGTCTGGTCTCTGAGATCTGCAGCCTTCAGGCGGTGCTCACTGCAGGATAGTGGGGGGCAGGTGTCTGTGTGGACTAATAGCTTCATATTGGTCCAGTCAGTCTCCCCCCCCCCCCCCCCCCAGGCTGTATACAGGGGGTACAAGAAGTTCCTGCTCTAGGGCCCAAAATTTCCTCTCTGTGGCACTAATTTTAGGGCCCACAGACTTCGCAATAGAGGAAACTACAGCAAGACTTGTTCAATTACAGGAATCTCTCTGAATGAGGAGCATAATGATATCACCTCCTGTGTAAAGTGGAAACTGGGTGTTACAATAAATAATCTACATTGGTACATACACGTCTGATTTGACTCCGAGGTCAGGGGGGAGTTTCAGCTATGTAACCTTAGTTATATGTTTGCTAGATAGGAAATGTTATTTTGCAGACTTCACATCTGCAAAAGATGTTCCCAGAGACGTCACTAGGCTATCATGAGAAATAGCTATTCCCAATTGTGCATAACAGCTGCATTTTGTCCATGTGCCACTAGAGGGTGCTATTAGCTTACCAATATTAATTTCCAGTTTGTTATATACATGATGATCATCATCATCATCAACATTTATTTATAAAGTGCCAGCAAATCCTATAGTGCTTTACAACTGTGAAAAAAACCAATACTGGGTAATACAGATAGAGAGGTAAGAGAACCCTGCTCACAAGCTTATAATCTATGGGACAATGGGAGTTTGAAACACGAGGGCATGTGCTACATCATACTGCACATTGGTCCAGCTAGAATGCAAAAGTAAAAGTATTGAGTGGGCTGTGTGATCAGTCACACAGCAATGTTGGTCAGAGGGTTGTTGTCTTGTGTTAGCTGTGTAGAGGGTGGTAATAGGGTAACCTAGGGAGATTAAGACAGTGGTAGAGGAATATTATAAGCTTGTCTGAAGAGGTGGGTTTTCAAAGAACGCTTGAAGTTTTGAAGACTAGAGGAAAGTCTTACTGTGCGAGGGAGGGAATTCCACAAAGTGGGTGCAGCCCGAAAAAAGTCCTGTAACCGAGAATGAGAGGATGTGATGAGAGTGAAAGAGAGACGCAGATCTTGTGCAGAACGGAGGTGTCGAGTTGGGAGATATTTTGAGACAAGTGAGGAAATGTATGTCGGTGCAATCTTGTTAATGGCCTTGTATGTTAGTAGAAGAGATTTATATTGGATTAGCTGAAGTACCCGGCGTGTTGCCCGGGTTTAAATCAATTTATTAAGTTACCAATGAGTTGGATGCAACTGTCAACCTTTTAAAAATAATTAGCAGCTCTTCCAACGCACCCATGAGGTGGCTGCCCAGTGTCCTTTTTGTTTTTTATTTTAAATGTCATCCAAATCCATCTAGTGAAAGGTCCAGAACAGGCTCCCCGGTCAAAAGTTCTGCGTAGTGTACACCAACAGGAGGTCCGACCGGGACATTAACCCCACTAAAAACCTGGGCAGGATCCAACTGGACCACATCGCGTTGCCTTCATCTCAATCGGAGGTGTCCGAATGCATAACCAGACAGACAAACAGACCAATGAATTTTATATATAAGATTAGCTGAAAATCAGGCCAACAATGTGAGACTGACATAGTGGCTCAGCAGAGGAAGAACGATTTGCAAGAAAAATCAGTGTAGGCGCTGCGTGCAGAATAGATTGTAAGGGTGAGAGTCTGATTTTGGGAAGACCAGTAAGGAGGGAATTGCAATAGTCGATGCGGGAGATGATGAGTGCATGAATTAAGGTTTTTGAGTTGTCTTGTGTGAGATATGTGCGTATTCTGGAAATGTTTTTAGATGTACGCAGCATGATGTAAATATAGAGTTGATGAGGGGAACAAAGGATAGGTGTGAGTCATGGATTACACCTAGGCAGCGAGCTTGTGGGGTGGGATTTATGGTCATGTTATCAACAGAAATAGAAATGTCAGGTAGCTGATAGCGGGTGGGAATATTATTAGCTCAGTTTTTGAAAGATTGAGTTTGAGTGGAAGAGAGGACATCCAAGATGAAATGGCAGAAAGACAGTAACATGATACTATCATATGGAACCTACAGAGGTAGTAATATACCCCCTGTGAATTACCCCTCACCCCAGTAATAACAGTTCACTGAATAAGTCTAATTTTTTTAAGTTTGGATGATATTTTGCAAATGTTCTGCTGCCATATTATCTGGAAGAAATGGAACCACTGCTCAGATCACAGCCCAATCACCGTGCAGAAACAACCACAGCCCTCTACCTGCAGTCACCAAGGACACCGACTTCCTCTCCAACGCTCGTTTCTCTATTTCCATCTTTCCGTCACTGTTCACCCAACATTTCAGTTTGTTTTTCTCTCTCCCAGAAATGCTCCAACACCATCTATTCACCAACTGTTTGTGATTCTATTCACATTGCACCTTATCTCCTCGGTCTGTTCTCATGGGCTGTTCTCCTCTCCCCCTCCAAGTACTCACCTCACACTTCCATATTCCACTCTCTCTCTCTCCCTTCTCCTCTTCCTAGTTTCTGGAGATGTCTCTCCTAATGCTGGTCCCTCTCTCTGTTCTACTCACAGAGTGCAGTCTAATCCTAGTATTCCTTTGGAACCCAGCATCCAGTACCAACGCTCTGCCCGCTACCGGCAGCTCTAGTCAGTGTGATAGGCCAGGGGGGGAACCATCCACAGCATCCTGATCTACTGGAAGATGTCAGGGGTCCCAGCCCAGGTGCGCAGTCAGGGGGTACACGAGCAGTGACAGTTACCCAGAAGAAAGCCATTCTAGGAGCCGTTATAGGAGTCCAGTGGTGGCAGTATGGTAAGCCCCTCCTACTGCGGTTAGAGGGCGCAGTTTGGGAGATAGGGGACCATGGCAAAGTAAGCCCAGCTGGTTCCCAACAACAACAGACAGGGTGGCATAAGCGTCCATCCTGTCACAGTCCCATTCTCACACATAATATGACAAAAACATGAGTACCTCCCAAATACTGATCAACCCACCTCCGGTCCAAAATCTTTCCCTCCAAAGAACAGATCTGAGACAAGAGGAGCGAGTGTGACTCAGAATGGGGGATGGACAGCTGTGAGGTCAGCAGTAAAGGATGGGGGTAGGGTAAGATCTAATAAAAAAGTGGATTTTCAGACCGAGTTTAAAGATTTGAGGGCTGCGCCGGATGTGAACGGCGAGAGGGAGATCACTCGTTGATCGGCTGGATAGGTCAGGGGGATCTCAGATAGGAGAATGCAGTAATCGAGGCTGCCAGACGCCAGATAATAGATATTACAGTAATTACCCTGCACTAAAGTAGATGGCCATTGTAAGACATCAAAAGACAATTAGTAACAATTTATGTTAGAGACTAGTGAGCACATTTATAGAAAATATTGGTAACGCATGTCAGAGTTTCGTGATTTAATACATTATCCGGCTGGTGGAAGAAGTTGGCACCTACTGTAAGGGGCTGGCACATGATTGGAGAGACTGCAAGCTGTTGTGTCAGATCTTGTATGACTGACAACCTGACAGTCAGGTATTATCATTGTGGAACCATCCAAATGTGAGGCTGACTCAGCCAGATGACAATATTATGTCACATTTATACAATATAAATGTGTGAATAAAGGACCTATACTAAAGAGGATCACCGACGGGGCGACCACTGGAGCAGGGATCGTAGTCATTCCTAAACCTGGGAGAGATCCTACAGAGGCAGGCAGTTACCGCCCCATCTCACTTTTAAATGTTGATCTAAAAATCTTTGCTAAGGTTCTTGCCAATAGATTGAGCCCAGTACTACCCTCAATAGTTCACCCAGACCAGGTGGGCTTCATCCCGGGTAGACAACCTTCGGACAACACCAGAAGACTGATTAATCTGATTCACATAGCTAACACGGACGCTCTCCCGGCTCTGGTGGTCGCCTTAGATGCCGAAAAGGCCTTTGATAGAGTCGCATGGCCCTTCATGCAACAAACATTAGTTTCTATGGGAATTCAGGGAGACTTCTGTCGTGGTATCTCAGCATTATACCATAACCCAACAGCCTCAATATTAGCCAATGGCTTCACCTCTACTCCCTTTTCTATACACAATGGCACCAGACAGGGATGCCCACTTTCCCCCCTTATATTTGCCCTCATTATGGAGCCCCTTGCAGCACGCATACGAAACAACCCCGATATCACGGGTATACCAACCTCCACTAGGGACCATAAAATAGCTTTATACGCTGATGATGTCATTTTATCACTGACTAATCCTCATATTACGCTCCCGAATCTTATAAAAGAAATTGACACATACAGCTCCCTTTCCAACTATAAGATTAACGCTGACAAATCCGAGATTTTGAGTTTAAATATTGCACCCGGGGAAACTCAGACACTCAAAACTAACTTCAAATTTAGGTGGCAATCTAAACAACTCAAATATCTGGGCGTATACCTAACTAAATCTTACTCCCAACTTTACGCTGCTAACTTTCCAAAACTCATTAATACAATAAAAACTGACCTCACACAGTGGTCTAAACTTACGGTCTCATGGTTTGGTCGTATAGCCACTATAAAAATGAATATATTACCCCGCCTCCTCTATTTATGGCAGACCCTTCCCATACATGTTCCCACACATGTTCTTAAAAACTTACAGCAATCCCTGTCAAAATTCATATGGGCTGGTCGTAAACCAAGAATTCGACTCCAGCTTTCATTCAAACACCAAAGTATAGGAGGCCTGGGTTTACCAAATTTAATAAAATATTATCAAGCCACTCACTTAGTGCAATGCGTACTTTGGCACTCTCCCCCAAATCGGCGGGTCTGGACACATATAGAAGCTGATTTACTCAACATATACTCACCCTCCTCACTGCTTTGGACCAAGCCCCAGCACAGAACCAAACTCTTAAACCATATCCCCACAGCTAAATTCTCATTATCTATTTGGGACCGAGTGACACGTATCTATGAACTTCGTTCCCAATACCCGCTGCTCGTCCCATTATGGAACTCTCCTGATTTCCCTCCAGGGATAAATCATAAAGCCTTCCATTACTGGACTCGCCACCACCTTCTATTTCCATGGGACATTGCCCCAATGAACATCTTCCCTACATTTGCGGAGCTTAAAAAAAGATACAATTTTCCCAATTCAATATTTTATCAGTACCTACAAATTAGACACTTCTACAACTCCCTACCTAAACCAGCCCTCGCAGCCCAGTGCTCCCCCCTAGAATCATTTTGCAAGCACCCAAACTCAACGAGAGACCTCATATCCACATTATACCAACTTTTAAATAACTACGGCCTTCCAACTAAAGAACCACATGAAGTCGCTTGGGAAAAAGACACAGGAGAGGCTATAGATCCTAAAGAGTGGACCAAGATCAGAACCAATCTGGCTAAAACCTCTATCTCTGTTCGAATCAAAGAAAATTCATTCAAAATATATAGTAGATGGTACTTGGTCCCATCGCGTCTTCATACGATATTCCCAGCCTCTTCGGACAGATGTTGGAGAGGGTGTGGTTGTAGAGGCTCCCTGCTGCACATTTGGTGGTCATGCCCCAAGATAATCTCATTCTGGCAGCAAGTCCACAAGTTAATATTCTCCATTACTCATATTCAAATTCCTGACTCACCGCTCTTTTCTTTGCTCCCTAGACCCCTTCCTAATATATCCCGCCCAACCCAAAAACTAATTAGACATATTCTTAATGCAGCTAACTGTCTGATCGCTTCGCACTGGAAGAGCCCGATCCCTCCCTCACTTACTATGACCATAAATTTTATCTGGTCAACATACAGATTGGAAAGTATAACCGCCACCCTCAACGATACCCCTATTCAATTCAAAGCTGTGTGGAACCCCTGGACATCCTTTTATGAAGCAGAACCGCCCCTATCTACCGTTTGACATTCATTCACTAATTTTAACTTATTATTTATTTGCTTAATTTTGATTGGAGACGACTGACTAAATACGCCATTCTCTTGCTCTAGCTACCATAGACAAACTCTCTCATCCTCAAATTTATTTTTTTTTTTATTCTTATTATTTATTTATTTTTTTTCTCCCTCATCAGATACCTCCCTCCTCTTCCCCCCAAACCCCCTGTATGTCTACCCTCACCTACAAACTATTTCTCTCTGTATTCAATACACCAAATTTACATCTAGATTTTACACCACTTCATTTGTTATATGCCTGCAAATGTTGTCAACATGTTATCCTCATGTATTTATGTTCTTCTCCATTCATACAACTCTTGGCTGATATTATATATGTAAAATCCTGTTTAAATAAAAAATAAAAAACTTTGTTTCAAAAAAAAAAAAAAAAAAGAGGATCACCAGGCAGGATTCAAGATCAAAAGCTATAGGTGGAGAAACTCAGCGTTAGTATAAAACACTTCACGTGTTGTATAATAAGACAGAAGATTACTGAATTCCGTGTGATCTCTCAGCCAGCCTGTCACTGGATTCTATAATAAGGTGTGTGTGATGTCACTGAGCTCTCGTTATAGCTCCTGTGCCACAGACCTCACATTGTGTCATCCAAACACAGCAATACAGCTACACGTCTGTACAATAAGGTGACGCTCTACAGTCTTGTTTTATATGTGACCAATAGAAGAACATATCTCAATGATATGCAGTGTATATGCAAATATATATTTACATACAATGCAACTATTAAAGTTATCTTGATAACCTCACTCATGTAGAGGAAATTATGTATCACTGATGGGATAGGACAGTATGTATCACTGATGGGATAGGACAGTATGTATAACTGATGGGATAGGACAGTATGTATAACTGATGGGATAGGACAGTATGTATCACTGATGGGATAGGACAGTATGTATCACTGATGGGATAGGACAGTATGTATCACTGATGGGATAGGACAGTATGTATCACTGATGGGATAGGACAGTATGTATCACTGATGGGATAGGACAGTATGTATCACTGATGGGATAGGACAGTATGTATCACTGATGGGATAGGACAGTATGTATCACTGATGGGATAGGACAGTATGTATAACTGATGGGATAGGACAGTATGTATCACTGATGGAATAGCACAGTATGTATCACTGATGGGATAGGACTGTATGTATTACTGATGGGATAGGAAACTATGTATAACTGATGGGATAGGACAGTATGTATAACTGATGGGATAGGACAGTATGTATCACTGATGGGATAGGACTGTATGTATTACTGATGGGATAGGAAACTATGTATAACTGATGGGATAGGACAGTATGTATCACTGATGGGATAGGACAGTATGTATCACTGATGGGATAGGACAGTATGTATAACTGATGAGATAGGACAGTATGTATCACTGATGAGATAGGACAGTATGTATCACTGATGGGATAGGACAGTATGTATCACTGATGGGATAGGACAGTATGTATAACTGATGGGATAGGACAGTATGTATCACTGATGGGATAGGACAGTATGTATCACTGATGGGATAGGACAGTAAGTATCACTGATGGGATAGGACAGTATGTATCACTGATGGGATAGGAAACTATGTATAA
The DNA here is from genome assembly GCF_038048845.1 of Mixophyes fleayi. NCBI lineage: Eukaryota > Metazoa > Chordata > Amphibia > Anura > Limnodynastidae > Mixophyes > Mixophyes fleayi. The sequence continues at coordinate 139,876,830 of NC_134409.1, forward strand.
CTGATGGGATAGGAAACTATGTATAACTGATGGGATAGGAAACTATGTATAACTGATGGGATAGGACAGTATGTATCACTGATGGGATAGGACAGTATGTATCACTGATGGGATAGGACAGTATGTATCACTGATGGGATAGGACAGTATGTATCACTGATGGGATAGGAAACTATGTATAACTGATGGGATAGGACAGTATGTATCACTGATGGGATAGGACAGTATGTATAACTAATGGGATAGGACAGTATGTATCACTGATGGGATAGGACAGTATGTATCACTGATGGGATAGGACAGTATGTATCACTGATGGGATAGGAAACTATGTATAACTGATGGGATAGGACAGTATGTATCACTGATGGGATAGGACAGTATGTATAACTGATGGGATAGGAAACTATGTATAACTGATGGGATAGGACAATATGTATCACTGATGGGATAGGACAGTATGTATCACTGATGGAATAGCACAGTATGTATCACTGATGGGATAGGACAGTGTATCACTGATGGGATAGGATACTATGTATAACTGATGGGATAGGAAACTAGGTATAACTGATGGGATAGGACAGTATGTATCACTGATGGAATAGCACAGTATGTATCACTGATGGGATAGGACAGAATGTATCACTGATGGGATAGGATACTATGTATAACTGATGGGATAGGAAACTAGGTATAACTGGTGGGATAGGACAGTATGTATCACTGATGGGATAGGACAGTATGTATCACTGATGGGATAGGAAACTATGTATAACTGATGGGATAGGAAACTATGTATAACTGATGGGATAGGACAGTATGTATCACTGATGGGATAGGACAGTATGTATAACTGATGGGATAGGACAGTATGTATCACTGATGGGATAGGACAGTATGTATCAATGATGGGATAGGGCAGTATGTATCACTAATGGGATAGGACAGTATGTATCACTGATGGGATAGGACAGTATGTATCACTGATGGGATAGGACAGTATGTATCACTGATGGGATAGGACAGTATGTATCACTGATGGGATAGGACAGTATGTATAACTGATGGGATAGGACAGTATGTATCACTGATGGGATAGGACAGTAAGTATCACTGATGGGATAGGACAGTATGTATCACTGATGGGATAGGAAACTATGTATAACTGATGGGATAGGACAGTATGTATCACTGATGGGATAGGACAGTATGTATCACTGATGGGATAGGAAACTATGTATAACTGATGGGATAGGAAACTATGTATAACTGATGGGATAGGACAGTATGTATCACTGATGGGATAGGACAGTATGTATCACTGATGGGATAGGACAGTATGTATCACTGATGGGATAGGACAGTATGTATCACTGATGGGATAGGACAGTATGTATCACTGATGGGATAGGAAACTATGTATAACTGATGGGATAGGACAGTATGTATCACTGATGGGATAGGACAGTATGTATAACTAATGGGATAGGACAGTATGTATCACTGATGGGATAGGACAGTATGTATCACTGATGGGATAGGACAGTATGTATCACTGATGGGATAGGAAACTATGTATAACTGATGGGATAGGAAACTATGTATAACTGATGGGATAGGACAGTATGTATCACTGATGGGATAGGACAGTATGTATAACTAATGGGATAGGACAGTATGTATCACTGATGGGATAGCACAGTATGTATAACTGATGGGATAGGAAACTATGTATAACTGATAGGATAGGACAGTATGTATCACTGATAGGATAGGACAGTATGTATAACTAATGGGATAGGACAGTATGTATCACTGATGGGATAGGACAGTATGTATCACTGATGGGATAGGACAGTATGTATCACTGATGGGATAGGAAACTATGTATAACTGATGGGATAGGAAACTATGTATAACTGATGGGATAGGACAGTATGTATAACTAATGGGATAGGACAGTATGTATCACTGATGGAATAGCACAGTATGTATCACTGATGGGATAGGACAGTATGTATCACTGATGGGATAGGAAACTATGTATAACTGATGGGATAGGAAACTATGTATAACTGATGGGATAGGACAGTATGTATCACTGATGGGATAGGACAGTATGTATAACTAATGGGATAGGACAGTATGTATCACTGATGGGATAGGACAGTATGTATCACTGATGGGATAGGACAGTATGTATCACTGATGGGATAGGACAGAATGTATCACTGATGGGATAGGATACTATGTATAACTGATGGGATAGGAAACTAGGTATAACTGGTGGGATAGGACAGTATGTATCACTGATGGGATAGGAAACTATGTATAACTGATGGGATAGGACAGTATGTATCACTGATGGGATAGGACAGTATGTATCACTGATGGGATAGGACAGTATGTATCACTGATGGGATAGGACAGTATGTATCACTGATGGGATAGGACAGTATGTATCACTGATGGGATAGGAAACTATGTATAACTGATGGGATAGGACAGTATGTATCACTGATGGGATAGGACAGTATGTATAACTGATGGAATAGGACAGTATGTATCACTGATGGGATAGGACAGTATGTATCAATGATGGGATAGGGCAGTATGTATCACTGATGGGATAGGAAACTATGTATAACTGATGGGATAGGACAGTATGTATCACTGATGGGATAGGACAGTATGTATCACTGATGGGATAGGAAACTATGTATAACTGATGGGATAGGACAGTATGTATCACTGATGGGATAGGACAGTATGTATAACTAATGGGATAGGACAGTATGTATCACTGATGGAATAGCACAGTATGTATCACTGATGGGATAGGACAGTATGTATCACTGATGGGATAGGATACTATGTATAACTGATGGGATAGGAAACTAGGTATAACTGATGGGATAGGACAGTATGTATCACTGATGGAATAGCACAGTATGTATCACTGATGGGATAGGACAGAATGTATCACTGATGGGATAGGATACTATGTATAACTGATGGGATAGGAAACTAGGTATAACTGGTGGGATAGGACATTATGTATCACTGATGGGATAGGACAGTATGTATCACAGTTGGGATAGGAAACTATGTATAACTGATGGGATAGGAAACTATGTATAACTGATGGGATAGGACAGTATGTATCACTGATGGGATAGGACAGTATGTATCACTGATGGGATAGGACAGTATGTATCACTGATGGGATAGGACAGTATGTATCACTGATGGGATAGGACAGTATGTATAACTGATGGGATAGGACAGTATGTATCACTGATGGGATAGGACAGTATGTATCAATGATGGGATAGGGCAGTATGTATCACTAATGGGATAGGACAGTATGTATCACTGATGGAATAGGACAGTATGTATCACTGATGGGATAGGACAGTATGTATCACTGATGGGATAGGACAGTATGTATCACTGATGGGATAGGACAGTATGTATAACTGATGGGATAGGACAGTATGTATCACTGATGGGATAGGACAGTATGTATCACTGATGGGATAGGACAGTAAGTATCACTGATGGGATAGGACAGTATGTATAACTGATGGGATAGGACAGTATGTATCACTGATGGGATAGGACAGTATGTATCACTGATGGGATAGGAAACTATGTATAACTGATGGGATAGGAAACTATGTATAACTGATGGGATAGGACAGTATGTATCACTGATGGGATAGGACAGTATGTATCACTGATGGGATAGGACAGTATGTATCACTGATGGGATAGGAAACTATGTATAACTGATGGGATAGGACAGTATGTATCACTGATGGGATAGGACAGTATGTATAACTAATGGGATAGGACAGTATGTATCACTGATGGGATAGGACAGTATGTATCACTGATGGGATAGGACAGTATGTATCACTGATGGGATAGGAAACTATGTATAACTGATGGGATAGGAAACTATGTATAACTGATGGGATAGGACAGTATGTATCACTGATGGGATAGGACAGTATGTATAACTAATGGGATAGGACAGTATGTATCACTGATGGAATAGCACAGTATGTATCACTGATGGGATAGGACAGTATGTATCACTGATGGGATAGGACAGAATGTATCACTGATGGGATAGGACAGTATGTATCACTGATGGGATAGGATACTATGTATAACTGATGGGATAGGAAACTAGGTATAACTGGTGGGATAGGACAGTATGTATCACTGATGGGATAGGAAACTATGTATAACTGATGGGATAGGACAGTATGTATCACTGATGGGATAGAACAGTATGTATCACTGATGGGATAGGACAGTATGTATCACTGATGGGATAGGACAGTATGTATCACTGATGGGATAGGACAGTATGTATCACTGATGGGATAGGACAGTATGTATCACTGATGGGATAGGACAGTATGTATCACTGATGGGATAGGACAGTATGTATAACTGATGGGATAGGACAGTATGTATCACTGATGGGATAGGACAGTATGTATCAATGATGGGATAGGACAGTATGTATCACTGATGGGATAGGACAGTATGTATCACTGATGGGATAGGAAACTATGTATAACTGATGGGATAGGAAACTATGTATAACTGATGGGATAGGACAGTATGTATCACTGATGGGATAGGACAGTATGTATAACTGATGGGATAGGACAGTATGTATCACTGATGGGATAGGACAGTATGTATCAATGATGGGATAGGGCAGTATGTATCACTAATGGGATAGGACAGTATGTATCACTGATGGGATAGGACAGTATGTATCACTGATGGGATAGGACAGTATGTATCACTGATGGGATAGGACAGTATGTATCACTGATGGGATAGGACAGTATGTATAACTGATGGGATAGGACAGTATGTATCACTGATGGGATAGGACAGTATGTATCACTGATGGGATAGGACAGTATGTATCACTGATGGGATAGGACAGTATGTATCACTGATGGGATAGGACAGTATGTATCACTGATGGGATAGGACAGTATGTATCACTGATGGGATAGGAAACTATGTATAACTGATGGGATAGGACAGTATGTATCACTGATGGGATAGGACAGTATGTATAACTAATGGGATAGGACAGTATGTATCACTGATGGGATAGGACAGTATGTATCACTGATGGGATAGGACAGTATGTATAACTAATGGGATAGGACAGTATGTATCACTGATGGAATAGCACAGTATGTATCACTGATGGGATAGGACAGTATGTATCACTGATGGGATAGGACAGTATGTATCACTGATGGGATAGGACAGTATGTATAACTAATGGGATAGGACAGTATGTATCACTGATGGGATAGGACAGTATGTATAACTGATGGGATAGGACAGTATGTATCACTGATGGGATAGGACAGTATGTATCACTGATGAAATAGGAAACTATGTATAACTGATGGGATAGGACAGTATGTATCACTGATGGGATAGGACAGTATGTATCACTGATGGGATAGGACAGTATGTATCACTGATGAGATAGGACAGTATGTATCACTAATGGGATAGGACAGTATGTATCACTGATGGGATAGGAAACTATGTATAACTGATGGGATAGGACAGTATGTATCACTGATGGGATAGGACAGTATGTATAACTGATGGGATAGGACAGTATGTATCACTGATGGGATAGGACAGTATGTATCAATGATGGGATAGGGCAGTATGTATCACTGATGGGATAGGAAACTATGTATAACTGATGGGATAGGACAGTATGTATCACTGATGGGATAGGACAGTATGTATCACTGATGGGATAGGAAACTATGTATAACTGATGGGATAGGACAGTATGTATCACTGATGGGATAGGACAGTATGTATAACTAATGGGATAGGACAGTATGTATCACTGATGGGATAGGACAGTATGTATCACTGATGGGATAGGACAGTATGTATCACTGATGGGATAGGAAACTATGTATAACTGATGGGATAGGAAACTATGTATAACTGATGGGATAGGACAGTATGTATCACTGATGGGATAGGACAGAATGTATCACTGATAGGATAGGACAGAATGTATCACTGATGGGATAGGATACTATGTATAACTGATGGGATAGGAAACTAGGTATAACTGGTAGGATAGGACAGTATGTATCACTGATGGGATAGGAAACTATGTATAACTGATGGGATAGGACAGTATGTATCACTGATGGGATAGGACAGTATGTATCACTGATGGGATAGGACAGTATGTATCACTGATGGGATAGGACAGTATGTATCACTGATGGGATAGGACAGTATGTATCACTGATGGGATAGAAAAATATGTATAACTGATGGGATAGGACAGTATGTATCACTGATGGGATAGGACAGTATGTATAACTGATGGGATAGGACAGTATGTATCACTGATGGGATAGGACAGTATGTATCAATGATGGGATAGGGCAGTATGTATCACTGATGGGATAGGAAACTATGTATAACTGATGGGATAGGACAGTATGTATCACTGATGGGATAGGACAGTATGTATCACTGATGGGATAGGAAACTATGTATAACTGATGGGATAGGACAGTATGTATCACTGATGGGATAGGACAGTATGTATCACTGATGGGATAGGAAACTATGTATAACTGATGGGATAGGACAGTATGTATCACTGATGGGATAGGACAGTATGTATAACTGATGGAATAGGACAGTATGTATCACTGATGGGATAGGACAGTATGTATCAATGATGGGATAGGGCAGTATGTATCACTGATGGGATAGGAAACTATGTATAACTGATGGGATAGGACAGTATGTATCACTGATGGGATAGGACAGTATGTATCACTGATGGGATAGGAAACTATGTATAACTGATGGGATAGGACAGTATGTATCACTGATGGGATAGGACAGTATGTATAACTAATGGGATAGGACAGTATGTATCACTGATGGAATAGCACAGTATGTATCACTGATGGGATAGGACAGTATGTATCACTGATGGGATAGGATACTATGTATAACTGATGGGATAGGAAACTAGGTATAACTGATGGGATAGGACAGTATGTATCACTGATGGAATAGCACAGTATGTATCACTGATGGGATAGGACAGAATGTATCACTGATGGGATAGGATACTATGTATAACTGATGGGATAGGAAACTAGGTATAACTGGTGGGATAGGACATTATGTATCACTGATGGGATAGGACAGTATGTATCACAGTTGGGATAGGAAACTATGTATAACTGATGGGATAGGAAACTATGTATAACTGATGGGATAGGACAGTATGTATCACTGATGGGATAGGACAGTATGTATCACTGATGGGATAGGACAGTATGTATCACTGATGGGATAGGACAGTATGTATCACTGATGGGATAGGACAGTATGTATAACTGATGGGATAGGACAGTATGTATCACTGATGGGATAGGACAGTATGTATCAATGATGGGATAGGGCAGTATGTATCACTAATGGGATAGGACAGTATGTATCACTGATGGAATAGGACAGTATGTATCACTGATGGGATAGGACAGTATGTATCACTGATGGGATAGGACAGTATGTATCACTGATGGGATAGGACAGTATGTATAACTGATGGGATAGGACAGTATGTATCACTGATGGGATAGGACAGTATGTATCACTGATGGGATAGGACAGTAAGTATCACTGATGGGATAGGACAGTATGTATAACTGATGGGATAGGACAGTATGTATCACTGATGGGATAGGACAGTATGTATCACTGATGGGATAGGAAACTATGTATAACTGATGGGATAGGAAACTATGTATAACTGATGGGATAGGACAGTATGTATCACTGATGGGATAGGACAGTATGTATCACTGATGGGATAGGACAGTATGTATCACTGATGGGATAGGAAACTATGTATAACTGATGGGATAGGACAGTATGTATCACTGATGGGATAGGACAGTATGTATAACTAATGGGATAGGACAGTATGTATCACTGATGGGATAGGACAGTATGTATCACTGATGGGATAGGACAGTATGTATCACTGATGGGATAGGAAACTATGTATAACTGATGGGATAGGAAACTATGTATAACTGATGGGATAGGACAGTATGTATCACTGATGGGATAGGACAGTATGTATAACTAATGGGATAGGACAGTATGTATCACTGATGGAATAGCACAGTATGTATCACTGATGGGATAGGACAGTATGTATCACTGATGGGATAGGACAGAATGTATCACTGATGGGATAGGACAGTATGTATCACTGATGGGATAGGATACTATGTATAACTGATGGGATAGGAAACTAGGTATAACTGGTGGGATAGGACAGTATGTATCACTGATGGGATAGGAAACTATGTATAACTGATGGGATAGGACAGTATGTATCACTGATGGGATAGAACAGTATGTATCACTGATGGGATAGGACAGTATGTATCACTGATGGGATAGGACAGTATGTATCACTGATGGGATAGGACAGTATGTATCACTGATGGGATAGGACAGTATGTATCACTGATGGGATAGGACAGTATGTATCACTGATGGGATAGGACAGTATGTATAACTGATGGGATAGGACAGTATGTATCACTGATGGGATAGGACAGTATGTATCAATGATGGGATAGGACAGTATGTATCACTGATGGGATAGGACAGTATGTATCACTGATGGGATAGGAAACTATGTATAACTGATGGGATAGGAAACTATGTATAACTGATGGGATAGGACAGTATGTATCACTGATGGGATAGGACAGTATGTATAACTGATGGGATAGGACAGTATGTATCACTGATGGGATAGGACAGTATGTATCAATGATGGGATAGGGCAGTATGTATCACTAATGGGATAGGACAGTATGTATCACTGATGGGATAGGACAGTATGTATCACTGATGGGATAGGACAGTATGTATCACTGATGGGATAGGACAGTATGTATCACTGATGGGATAGGACAGTATGTATAACTGATGGGATAGGACAGTATGTATCACTGATGGGATAGGACAGTATGTATCACTGATGGGATAGGACAGTATGTATCACTGATGGGATAGGACAGTATGTATCACTGATGGGATAGGACAGTATGTATCACTGATGGGATAGGACAGTATGTATCACTGATGGGATAGGAAACTATGTATAACTGATGGGATAGGACAGTATGTATCACTGATGGGATAGGACAGTATGTATAACTAATGGGATAGGACAGTATGTATCACTGATGGGATAGGACAGTATGTATCACTGATGGGATAGGACAGTATGTATAACTAATGGGATAGGACAGTATGTATCACTGATGGAATAGCACAGTATGTATCACTGATGGGATAGGACAGTATGTATCACTGATGGGATAGGACAGTATGTATCACTGATGGGATAGGACAGTATGTATAACTAATGGGATAGGACAGTATGTATCACTGATGGGATAGGACAGTATGTATAACTGATGGGATAGGACAGTATGTATCACTGATGGGATAGGACAGTATGTATCACTGATGAAATAGGAAACTATGTATAACTGATGGGATAGGACAGTATGTATCACTGATGGGATAGGACAGTATGTATCACTGATGGGATAGGACAGTATGTATCACTGATGAGATAGGACAGTATGTATCACTAATGGGATAGGACAGTATGTATCACTGATGGGATAGGAAACTATGTATAACTGATGGGATAGGACAGTATGTATCACTGATGGGATAGGACAGTATGTATAACTGATGGGATAGGACAGTATGTATCACTGATGGGATAGGACAGTATGTATCAATGATGGGATAGGGCAGTATGTATCACTGATGGGATAGGAAACTATGTATAACTGATGGGATAGGACAGTATGTATCACTGATGGGATAGGACAGTATGTATCACTGATGGGATAGGAAACTATGTATAACTGATGGGATAGGACAGTATGTATCACTGATGGGATAGGACAGTATGTATAACTAATGGGATAGGACAGTATGTATCACTGATGGGATAGGACAGTATGTATCACTGATGGGATAGGACAGTATGTATCACTGATGGGATAGGAAACTATGTATAACTGATGGGATAGGAAACTATGTATAACTGATGGGATAGGACAGTATGTATCACTGATGGGATAGGACAGAATGTATCACTGATAGGATAGGACAGAATGTATCACTGATGGGATAGGATACTATGTATAACTGATGGGATAGGAAACTAGGTATAACTGGTAGGATAGGACAGTATGTATCACTGATGGGATAGGAAACTATGTATAACTGATGGGATAGGACAGTATGTATCACTGATGGGATAGGACAGTATGTATCACTGATGGGATAGGACAGTATGTATCACTGATGGGATAGGACAGTATGTATCACTGATGGGATAGGACAGTATGTATCACTGATGGGATAGAAAAATATGTATAACTGATGGGATAGGACAGTATGTATCACTGATGGGATAGGACAGTATGTATAACTGATGGGATAGGACAGTATGTATCACTGATGGGATAGGACAGTATGTATCAATGATGGGATAGGGCAGTATGTATCACTGATGGGATAGGAAACTATGTATAACTGATGGGATAGGACAGTATGTATCACTGATGGGATAGGACAGTATGTATCACTGATGGGATAGGAAACTATGTATAACTGATGGGATAGGACAGTATGTATCACTGATGGGATAGGACAGTATGTATAACTAATGGGATAGGACAGTATGTATCACTGATGGGATAGGACAGTATGTATCACTGATGGGATAGGACAGTATGTATCACTGATGGGATAGGAAACTATGTATAACTGATGGGATAGGAAACTATGTATAACTGATGGGATAGGACAGTATGTATCACTGATGGGATAGGACAGTATGTATAACTAATGGGATAGGACAGTATGTATCACTGATGGAATAGCACAGTATGTATCACTGATGGGATAGGACAGTATGTATCACTGATGGGATAGGATACTATGTATAACTGATGGGATAGGAAACTAGGTATAACTGATGGGATAGGACATTATGTATCACTGATGGAATAGCACAGTATGTATCACTGATGGGATAGGACAGAATGTATCACTGATGGGATAGGATACTATGTATAACTGATGGGATAGGAAACTAGGTATAACTGGTGGGATAGGACATTATGTATCACTGATGGGATAGGACAGTATGTATCACTGATGGGATAGGAAACTATGTATAACTGGTGGGATAGGACAGTATGTATAACTGATGGGATAGGACAGTATGTATCACTGATGGGATAGGACAGTATGTATAACTGATGGGATAGGACAGTATGTATCACTGATGGGATAGGACAGTATGTATCAATGATGGGATAGGGCAGTATGTATCACTAATGGGATAGGACAGTATGTATCACTGATGGGATAGGACAGTATGTATCACTGATGGGATAGGACAGTATGTATCACTGATGGGATAGGACAGTATGTATCACTGGTGGGATAGGACAGTATGTATAACTGATGGGATAGGACAGTATGTATCACTGATGGGATAGGACAGTATGTATAACTGATGGGATAGGACAGTATGTATCACTGATGGGATAGGACAGTATGTATCAATGATGGGATAGGGCAGTATGTATCACTAATGGGATAGGACAGTATGTATCACTGATGGGATAGGACAGTATGTATCACTGATGGGATAGGACAGTATGTATCACTGATGGGATAGGACAGTATGTATCACTGATGGGATAGGACAGTATGTATAACTGATGGGATAGGACAGTATGTATCACTGATGGGATAGGACAGTAAGTATCACTGATGGGATAGGACAGTATGTATCACTGATGGGATAGGAAACTATGTATAACTGATGGGATAGGACAGTATGTATCACTGATGGGATAGGACAGTATGTATCACTGATGGGATAGGAAACTATGTATAACTGATGGGATAGGAAACTATGTATAACTGATGGGATAGGACAGTATGTATCACTGATGGGATAGGACAGTATGTATCACTGATGGGATAGGACAGTATGTATCACTGATGGGATAGGACAGTATGTATCACTGATGGGATAGGACAGTATGTATCACTGATGGGATAGGACAGTATGTATCACTGATGGGATAGGAAACTATGTATAACTGATGGGATAGGAAACTATGTATAACTGATGGGATAGGACAGTATGTATCACTGATGGGATAGGACAGTATGTATAACTAATGGGATAGGACAGTATGTATCACTGATGGAATAGCACAGTATGTATCACTGATGGGATAGGACAGTATGTATCACTGATGGGATAGGACAGAATGTATCACTGATGGGATAGGATACTATGTATAACTGATGGGATAGGAAACTAGGTATAACTGGTGGGATAGGACAGTATGTATCACTGATGGGATAGGAAACTATGTATAACTGATGGGATAGGACAGTATGTATCACTGATGGGATAGGACAGTATGTATCACTGATGGGATAGGACAGTATGTAATCACTGATGGGATAGGACAGTATGTATCACTGATGGGATAGGAAACTATGTATAACTGATGGGATAGGAAACTATGTATAACTGATGGGATAGGACAGTATGTATCACTGATGGGATAGGACAGTATGTATCAATGATGGGATAGGGCAGTATGTATCACTAATGGGATAGGACAGTATGTATCACTGATGGGATAGGACAGTATGTATCACTGATGGGATAGGACAGTATGTATCACTGATGGGATAGGACAGTATGTATCACTGATGGGATAGGACAGTATGTATAACTGATGGGATAGGACAGTATGTATCACTGATGGGATAGCACAGTATGTATCACTGATGGGATAGGAAACTATGTATAACTGATGGGATAGGACAGTATGTATCACTGATGGGATAGGACAGTATGTATCACTGATGGGATAGGACAGTATGTATCACTGATGGGAAAGGACAGTATGTATCACTGATGGGATAGGATAGTTTGTATCACTGATGGGATAGGACAGTATTTATCACTGATGGAATTGCTGACACAATGGAATATTTGCTGCTGGCATAATATTAGGAGTAAAGCTGGAGACCCCAGGGGATGGGGGGGGGGGGGGTAATAATTTTACATCTTATGTAGTAATTAAGGGACTTGTAGTCTTGTAATCTCCAACAATAGATAGATAGATAGATAGATAGATAGATAGATAGATAGATAGATAGATAGATAGATAGATAGATAGATAGATAGATAGAGTAGCTGGATCATTTATAAATAACTTATTGCATACATTTATTCTATTGGCGCAGGTGCCAATTTACATAATTGCAAATGTACTGATTTCTGATACAGTATGCAAATTGGGGAGGAAAGTTTAGTCTAAATGCACCGCAGGAAGTCGTTACCTTCCTTTCATGTGCAGTTTTCATCCTGTATCTTAGAACCTGTCTGAATAATGTAACCAGCAAATTTTAGAAAAAAACAGATTGGTTTAAATTCTGTTAAGTTATAAAAATGTGTTAACGCTAAGGATAGAGAACATATTGCATCCTGATGTTAATTATTGAATGTAATATCTCAGACGTTGCATTGCCAGCTGGAATCAGGGGGCTGGGTTACACCCTGCCCACATGAATGTCAGAATCTGTATAAAAAGAGCACTGTTTGACCATGTAATGTATTATTCCATTTGTAATTTCTGGAAAGATCGCTAGTACCATAGACTGGCGTGTAACTGTCCTTATAAGGACTGCTTGAGCTAATGAAACATCACTGCTTCAAGATCCTGCTTTGACGCCTACTTACCTGCGACAGTAACTGAGACCAGCAGATTGGACCAATCCAATCTGTTATCCGGCTGTTCTGAGGTTGGAACCCAGCATCCAGTACCAACACTATACACTATGCCCGCTAACCAGGAGAGGGGTGCCTATACATATAATGAGAGGGGTACAAGTACATGTAAAAATTAGGATAATATTTGGGGATACATATAATGAGAGGACAACTAGAATTACAATGAGAGGACACCTATACATATAATGAGGGATACTATACATATAAGGAGAGGACACCTATACATATAATGAGAGGACACCTATACATATAATGAGAGGACATCTATACATATAATGAGAGGACACCTATACATATATAGGTATATGTATAGGTGTCCCCTCATTATATGTATAGGTGTCCTCTCATATGTATAGGTATCTCTCTCATTATATGTATAGGTGTCCTCTCATTATATGTATAGGTGTCCTCTCATTATATGTATAGGTATCTCTCTCATTATATGTATAGGTATCTCTCTCATTATATGTATAGGTGTCCTCTCATTATATGTATAGGTGTCCTCTCATTATATGTATAGGTATCTCTCTCATTATATGTATAGGTATCCCCTCATTATATGTATAGGTGACCTCTCATTATATGTATAGGTATCTCTCTCATTATATGTATAGGTATCTCTCTCATTATATGTATAGGTGTCCTCTCATTATATGTACAGGTGTCCTCTCATTATATGTATAGGTATCTCTCTCATTATATGTATAGGTGTCCTCTCATTATATGTATAGGTATCTCTCTCATTATATGTATAGGTATCTCTCTCATTATATGTATAGGTATCTCTCTCATTATATGTATAGGTGTCCTCTCATTATATGTATAGGTATCTCTCTCATTATATGTATAGGTATCTCTCTCATTATATGTATAGGTGTCCTCTCATTATATGTATAGGTGTCCTCTCATATGTATAGGTGTCCCTCTCATTATATGTATAGGTGTCCTCTCATTATATGTATAGGTGTCCCTCTCATTATATGTACAGGTACTCTCTCATTATATGTATAGGTATCTCTCTCATTATATGTATAGGTGTCCTCTCATAGTATAGGTGTCCCTCTCATTATATGTATAGGTGTCCTCTCACTATATGTATAGGTGTCCTCTCATTATATGTATAGGTGTCCTCTCATTATATGTATAGGTACCTCTCTCATTATATGTATAGGTGTCCTCTCATAGTATAGGTGTCCCTCTCATTATATGTATAGGTGTCCTCTCATTATATGTATAGGTGTCCTCTCACTATATGTATAGGTGTCCTCTCATTGTATGTATAGGTGTCCTCTCATAGTATAGGTGTCCTCTCATTATATGTATAGGTGTCCTCTCACTATATGTATAGGTGTCCTCTCATTGTATGTATAGGTATCCTTTCATTATATGTATAGGTATCTCTCTCATTATATGTATAGGTGTCCTCTCATAGTATAGGTGTCCCTCTCATTATATGTATAGGTGTCCTCTCATTATATGTATAGGTGTCCTCTCATAATATGTATAGGTGTCCTCTCATTATATGTATAGGTGTCCTCTCATAGTATAGGTGTCCTCTCATTATATGTATAGGTGTCCTCTCATTATATGTATAGGTGTCCTCTCATTATATGTATAGGTGTCCTCTCATAGTATAGGTGTCCTCTCATTATATGTATAGGTGTCCTCTTATTATATGTATAGGTGTCCCTCTCATTATATGTATAGGTGTCCTCTCATTATATGTATAGGTGTCCTCTCACTATATGTATAGGTGTCCTCTCATTGTATGTATAGGTGTCCTCTCATAGTATAGGTGTCCTCTCATTATATGTATAGGTGTCCTCTCACTATATGTATAGGTGTTCTCTAATTATATGTATAGGTATCTCTCTCATTATATGTACAGGTGTCCTCTCATTATATGTATAGGTGTCCTCTCACTATATGTATAGGTGTCCCTCTCATTATGTGTATAGGTGTCCTCTCATTATATGTATAGGTGTCCTCTCATTATATGTATAGGTATCTCTCTCTATGTGTATAGGTGCTCTCTAATTATATGTACAGGTGTCCTCTCATTATATGTATAGGTGTCCTCTCATTATATGTACAGGTGTCCTCTCATAATATGTATAGTACCCCTCTCATTATATGTATAGGTATCTCTCTCATTATATGTATAGGTATCTCTCTCATTATATGTATAGGTGTCCCCTCATTATATGTATAGATATCTCTCTCATTATATGTATAGGTGTTCTCTCATTATATGTATAGGTGTCCCCTCATTATATGTATAGGTGTCCTCTCATTATATGTATAGGTGTCCTCTCATTATATGTATAGGTATCTCTCTCATTATATGTATAGGTGTCCTCTCATAGTATAGGTGTCCCTCTCATTATATGTATAGGTGTCCTCTCATTATATGTATAGGTGTCCTCTCATTATATGTATAGGTGTCCTCTCATTATATGTATAGGTGTCCTCTCACTATATGTATAGGTGTCCTCTCATTGTATGTATAGGTGTCCTCTCATAGTATAGGTGTCCTCTCATTATATGTATAAGGTGTCCTCTCACTATATGTATAGGTGTTCTCTAATTATATGTATAGGTATCTCTCTCATTATATGTACAGGTGTCCTCTCATTATATGTATAGGTGTCCTCTCACTATATGTATAGGTGTCCTCTCATTATGTGTATAGGTGTCCTCTCATTATATGTATAGGTGTCCTCTCATTATATGTATAGGTATCTCTCTCTATGTGTATAGGTGCTCTCTAATTATATGTATAGGTGTCCTCTCATTATATGTATAGGTGTCCTCTCATTATATGTACAGGTGTCCTCTCATTATATGTATAGGTATCGCTCTCATTATATGTATAGGTATCTCTCTCATTATATGTATAGGTATCTCTCTCATTATATGTATAGGTGTCCCCTCATTATATGTATAGATATCTCTCTCATTATATGTATAGGTGTCCCCTCATTATATGTATAGGTGTCCTCTCATTATATGTATAGGTGTCCTCTCATTATATGTATAGGTATCTCTCTCATTATATGTATAGGTGTCCTCTCATAGTATAGGTGTCCCTCTCATTATATGTATAGGTGTCCTCTCATTATATGTATAGGTGTCCTCTCATTGTATGTAGAGGTGTCCTCTCATTATATGTATAGGTGTCCTATACATATAATGAGAGGGTGCCAATACTTATAGTGAGAGGGATAGTATACATATAATGAGAGGGATACTATATATATAATGAGAGGGTACCTATACATATAATGAGAGGGATACTATACATATAATGAGAGGACACCTATACATATAATGAGGGGACACCTATACATATAATGAGAGCACACATATACATATAATGAGAGGGACACCTGTAAATATAATGAGAGGACACCTATACATATAATGAGAGGACACCTGTACATATAATGAGAGGACACCTGTACATATAATGAGAGGACACCTATACATATAATGAGAGGACACCTGTACATATAATGAGAGGACACCTGTACATATAATGAGAGGGACACCTATACATATAATGAGAGGACACCTGTACATATAATGAGAGGACAGCTGTACATATAATGAGAGGGACACCTATACATATAATGAGAGGACACCTGTACATATAATGAGAGGACAGCTGTACATATAATGAGAGGACAGCTGTACATATAATGAGAGGACACA